>NC_029777.3:86136696-86137381 GCF_000817695.3 Arachis duranensis
ACAATCGCCTTCTTCTCCTCAGTCATGTTTCTGAACTTATCACTCAGGAGATGTGTGGCACACTTAAGGTCTTTTGTTTGGTTTCTTGCTGCCATTTTATCTGAAACGAAAAATACACCCAAAGATATCAGTAAGATACACCCATATATATGAGTCAGATACACCTATTAATAACAATAAGATACACCCATTGATAACAGTAAGATACACCCATATATATGAGTCAGATACACCCAAAGATATCAGCAAGATACACCCATTGATAACAGTAAGATACACCCATAGATATTATTCAGATACATCCATATAGATATTAGTCAGATATCACTCAACCATTCTTCAATATCAAGCCACATTACAAGGTTAAGCAGTATACACCCCCCAATCTACGGAATAAACCCCCAAAAATCAACAACAATAGTAGGAGAACTTAGAACAACAACGTAGAACGACGTAGAACTTAGAAGAGCGACGTAGAACTTAGAACAGTGTAACAAAAAAGCAAGAATAATAATAAACCCTAGAAGAACGACGTAGAAGAAAAGTAAAATACACAGGAATCTTAATGAACTTACGTTGAGTATTGTTGCTTTGTTTTCTCTTCAGATTCTTCACGGAGAGTTTGATGGTGTTTTGATGGAGGTTTCGAACAATGATTTGTATATTTTGAACTTTGATTTTCGCT
>NC_029777.3:86144032-86155820 GCF_000817695.3 Arachis duranensis
TATAATTAAATCAATCAGGTAAACGAGTGACCACCGTTAAACTAATAACCAAGGTTTTGAAAACCGGACAGATCATCAAACCGCTCTAGTCACTGGTTTATTGGTTCATTAATCCAACCGATTCAACCGGTGGTTCAACCAAAAAAATCGTTTTAGAATAAAATAATAAATAAACATCCTAAAATATCTTCCAAATTTAAAACACTACACAAAAATCATCAACCAAATTCATATGATCTTATCAAAATACAAACTCAAAAGTTAAATAGTAAAAAAATATCTAAATATTAAATTTTGACTTTGAGGGTTAATAGGATCACTTAACACCTTAGATTCTAAGTTAGAAATGTGAGGAGATAAAGGATTATCAATTTCAAAAGAATGTCGAGCTAGTTCAGTGAGAAAATGTTGATCATTCTATGGTATTATGCTAACTGAACATAAACCTGAACCTTGCAAGATGACCTTTTCGGTTTAATCTTAGGCAGAGTTGCATTCATCTGTTGTAAGAGATCGATCTCTCTTAGCAACAGATTCTTCTTGCCGAGCAAGCCATAAACGGGATCTAGTGTTGTTTCCAAGTTAAGGGGGCTGAAAGGTTCATGGTGAAGACCTGCATACAACAAAAAAAAAATGGAATGGTCAATGATAAATTCTCCTAACTAGTGCGCAAAAGAATCCTCCCAATATAAAATCTCACTCATCTAATCGGTGGTCCTTAGATATGGTGTAAATTACAATTCATGCTATGGCAAGTGAAATTTTTGAATTAGAAGTTTTAAGCACAACATTCAGAGGCTTATATCATTAATCAAAAGGAAATACCACATTCTATCCATATCATACCTTGTTATTTGCAACAGCATGTTCAACAACTAATTGAATGGAATCTGGAGATAAAGTTAGGAAAAAGCCAGCAATGTAGTAATACTTGGCTTTTTCAACTGTTTACACACAAAACATGAACAATAACAAATGTCGGTCATCAGGACTATTCAGATATAGAGATATAAAGGGGTCCAAACAAATAAACTGGGTACCTAATGCCCAATTTTCTGGTCTTTTCAAATGCTCAGACTTGTAGCAATTAGCAGCTGCTAAGTTGGCAACAAGTGACCTATATTTAGAAGCAATCAATAGAAAGCTTCAGATAATTGTCTTGCAATCAAGCACATATAAAGCCAACTACCTATACACTTTGACTCTCCTTCCACTACCATCATCATCATTCATCAGTTTATTTATATATGGTATTGGCAGGTAGCTACCCTACTCATTCAGCAACAACCAACATTTGATTTGATTTCCATTTTTAGCATTCAGCAACAACCATTACAAAACAGCAGCATAACAACAACAGTGTCATAACAAAACAGCAGCATAACAACAACAACAGATTAACAAGTCATTAATCACAAATTCCAAATTCAAAACACTTATCAGTGATCACACAGTGCCACAACAAAACAGCAGCATAACAAGACCAGCAGCTTAACAAGTCACTAATCAGAAATTCCAAATTCAAAACACTGATCAGTGATCGCAAAATCACAGTGCCATAACAAAACAGCAGCATAACAACAACAGCAGCACAACAAGGGGAAAAGAACAATGAAAGTCACAAAAGAAATTAGTAATCCTATTCCTATTTCGTGCATTTAATTACTCATAAACAAAACTCAACTCCACCTGAATTCTTAATTTAACCTTGGTCTTATGGAATCATAAAAAGGAATACATTACATTGCTCTTTCTTCTAAAATTCAAGCAAAAACAAAAAGGAATGGTTTTAGTAGTTTAGTACCTGTTTCAGCATTCGAACAATGTACATTGATTCAAAACTCATGTTATTCTGTTGCATTGTTCTCTAAGGAATCCAGTGAACCTTAGGGCTTCCAACCCCACAACCTCCACACCCACTTTTCGCATCACTTTGCCATTTAAAACCGTAAAACAAACATTTCAGACAAATCCCTGACTGCAACAGATGGCGACAAACAACGGCGACAACACGACGGCCGCCGAGCTGGAGGAAGAAGCGGTGCGCCTGCGACTGGTGACTGCGAACAGGTCGAAGACTTGGAGAACTCCCCTGACTGTGACGCACGAACACTCGAGGAGACAAGCCCCTGACTGCGACGGACGGCGGCAAACACGGCTCCTCCCTGCAGCGGTGGTGGCGGCTAGGGTTTTTCCCGGGTTGAGGCAGGGCGTGTTCTGCTCGAAGGAATAAGGAAGGAGATGGAGAAGCGCGTTTTGTTTCTCCCCATAAAGCGCAAAACTGTGATGTTTTATCCAAACCGGCCGGTTTCTGCCCGGTTCAACGGTTCACATCCGCTTTTATAATTTCCGGTTTTAGACATCAGACCAAACCGTTTATGTCTCCGGTTCGAGGTTGAACTGATCGGACCGGCCGGTCTGGTCCGGTTTTCAGAACATTGCTGAATACTATTCAATAGGTCAACACTGTACAAACAAAATGCAATTCTAATCATTTAATAAGTTAATACTGTACAATCTTACAACTGAGTAGCAAGACCTCTTCTACAATTAAGCTCAACCTAATCACCGAAACAAACCTTCTCAAAACATAACAATTATCAAAATTTATCACAATCTAAACTCAAGCTCAACCTAATTACTGACCAAACCTTCTCAAAGCATAACAATTATCAAAATTTATCACAACTAAACTCATCTAACAAACAGCTCAAAACTCCAGGCCATCAACAAACACCAACTAACATAGGCAACAAAGATCAAAGATATCATCAAATTGAAAAATAAAATAAAACAAAATAACCTTCACAAGAGTTATGGATTTAAGGTGAATCGAAGAGCTTCATCTAATATGTCTTCTCCATGAATCCTAAGATGTGAAGCTCCATATAAGCTTAAGAGTCCCTCGACATCTCTGGCAAATTTTTCATTGAAATTAATAGCATAAAACAGCAGGTTAATACTATCATCCATAACTGAAATTAATAAATCATTCACAAAATTAAAAACAGCAGCAGCACTGCCAGAAAATTAATAGCAGCACAAAATTAATACTACCAACAGCATTCAGCAACAAAAATTATCATTCAGCAACAAACAGCATTTGATTTGATTTCCATTTTAGCATTAAGCAACAAACATAACAAAACAGTAACAAGTAATCCCTAACAATTTATCAATAACAGTAACAATTTATCCCTAACAAAACAGTAACAACTTATCAGTAGCAATTTATCATCAATCAATAAGCCAGTAACAGAGTTAATCAATCAAGAGCAGGCCAGAACAAGCCAGAGTAGTGAGCAAAGCCAATCAACTAAGAACAAGCACTAAGCACTGACAGAGCATCCAATCTCAAGCACAAAGTAAAAAAAGAAAACAGCAACGCATCACTTAATCAATAATCATCAAGCATTGAAAACAAAAACACTAGAAACGACTATCACTGACCATCGAAGAACAAGCACGAAGAGGGTTTGATTTCTGAACAGACAATAAAAAAAAACACGAAGAACAAGCCACTAGCAGTGAGCATTGACCTTCGACGGACGACGGAGAGCTGTTGAGCGCGCGGACGACGGCAACCAGGCGATTCGTGAGAGCGAATAGGGGATGGAGAGCGAACAGGGGTTGGTGAGATCGAAGTAGCGAACGCCGATAGCACGAAGACGGAAGTTCTTGAGTGCAACGGAGGCGGCAGCAGCAGTTTCTCACTCCGACAGACGGTGACAAGATTGGTGAAGGCTAGGGTTTGCTTTCTTTGGTGGAGCTAGGGCATTTGCTGAAGGAAAGAGTTGGAGAAAGGACTGGTAGGGGAACAAAGGCGTGCAATTCCTTTTCTTTCAACGAAGGAAGGAAACGGCGTCGTTTCTTATAAATCGGCCGGATTCCAGTCCAATCTGACCGGCCGGTTCTTAGCCAGTTCAACAGTTCGTATTCGGTTTTTAAAATAGCAATTTCTATTAGTAAACCGAATCGTTTGCGCTGCCAGTTCACGGTCAAACTAGTTTGACCAACCAATCCGATCCGATTTTCAGAACATTGGATCCGATTTTCAGAACATTGGTATTCAGTGATTGGAATTGCATTGTTATAGATGGTGATTTTCTTATGGAATGACTAAGTTTTTATTAGACTACTATTTATAAATTATTTATTATTTTATTATTAAATGGTTAGACCACGATTGAATCAATGAATCAATAAACCAATAACTAAATCGGTCGATGAACGGTCCGGTTTTCACGGTAAGCACACCTATTTCGGAAGGTGCGCCACAAATGGAACCTCATTTCTTAGTTACATAAACATAGTTTCACATGCACTCATCAGCATAGTATCTTAATTTCAAATAATAAATTTATCGCATTTTATAAAATTTTCAAGCTTAGTAATAGGATTTTAATAGTAATGCTTGACGAAATCTCTTACATAGTTTTACCTCCGGGCCCGGGAAGACTAGAACATGTCAATTTAGAAGGATATGTAAGAATTATTTAAATAAAATTAGCATGACTACAAAATTGGGAATATAATTCAACACTTCATTCACATCAAAACTCCTTCCACATTATTAAGGGCTCTTTTTACCAACTTAAACTTCTGATTTAGATCTTTGTTGAATTTGACAATGTACTCTCTACCGAAGAATTCAATGCCTTGTCGAAGACCCTCGAGTTCAGGGGCCACGGCCACACGTGTGAATACATTCCAGACAGTGCTATCGGGGTACTCGAAGATGGCCTCAAACAGCATGCGGAAATGCATAACTCTTCTGGGGGATAACAGGTTGAGATCACTGAGCTCCACAGTCTTCAACACGGCAAGGGAGAGGGTGAAAGAGGAAACCATTTCAACCACAAATTTGGCAAGGTGCATTGACCTCATAAGCTGCATTGAATCAAGTTCCTTAAAGTGGTCCCAAATGCAAAACTGCAAAAACGGTAGGGTAAAAATGAGTCATAAATTAATATGAAGTGCTGTTATGATAACATTAATCAAGCAAAATAATGCAATTCAAATTCGATATCCAAAGCATTTGAGAATTCCTCAGCACTATTTTGTCACAACTGTGCAAGCACCCACATTGGTGCAACTATTGATCACAGTCAAATAGTTTCTCATAATCACCTACCTCTTGTCATATTTTCCATACAGAAAAGCAATATATAGTTCTGTTTCAAATTAGCATTCATACCAGTTTTATAACAAGAGGAACATTACCTGCAGGGTAAACTTGTGATTTTTGTCATGCTCGCACAACTTCGTCGCCAGCACCGTATAATACTTGTTAAAAACTTTCTCTTGCAAGCAACACTCGAGAAGAACCCGCATTATATCTCTGTCCTGTAGCATTAAGAAAATAGATACGTCAACATGGAGGGTCTCATAATTGAAAGAACACAGTTTAGTAAACATAAAAAAAAGGCTGACCTGCTTCCCAGGTAATTCCAATCGAAGAAGCTTCTCAAATGCATCAATATAGTCCTCACCACTCATTATTATACAGAAGATTGCTCTTCTGGCATCTGTGTTCATCTTTTGTGCAGCAGCAAGCTGAAGCATTCGTTGTGTTTCAAGAACATCTTTGTCTATTCTGTTAGCAACTTCTTCAACATTATCTGTTGCAGAAGCCAAATCCCCAGTTAACCACCACTGACCCTTCTTATCAGGATCAAGTAACTTGCTCCATTTAAGACCTCTAAGTAAAATGTCATCCACTCTTAACTGGAAATAACACAAATGAAACAGAAGTCACTGGGAATGAAGAAAAGAATAATCACCAGGAACACTTTTCTTTTCTTCACATCTTTTAAAAATAAAAGTCTTAAAATAAATTTGTTCCCCGCGCCAAAAAAGTAATTATCTTTTACAAGTAATATCTACAAAGAAAGGTGATTGAATAATAAATAATGCCACATAAGAATGCAACCTTCTGCAACCACTTCTTAATCCGAGTGTGGTGTGCAGGGTCCTCCTTTTGTCTTTTCTTGTTGTTCTTGATGTCACATATGGTTTCAAGCATGAACTCCATCTACAAGTGTTACCAAGTAATCAGTGCTGAACTATGTGCAGAAAAACCAGAAAAACCACTTCTCTAATAATAAAATATAGCATGCTCACTCTTTTACTATTTCCCTTTTCATGATTATCTCTGGAGGAAGCCTTCAGGTCATTTGTTGTCTTCTGAACACTAACGATAAAATTTTTCATGGAAATTGGATCATCAGCCCTAATTTTCATTCCACAACCTATAAAGACCAATGGAATAAAGATAAAAGTCAGATATGGTTCATCCATTGGGAATTTCTTATAAGAATATCTAGAGAAGTACATTAGTAACAATTATAAATTCACATAAGCAAAGGAGATAAAAGGATTAAAATATAAGACCAACCCCAAAGACCGAAGAGAATAAACAGACAATGGTAAAATTACATTAGGTCATCAAAATTACACATACCATCCCTCTATTTGACCAGTATACACTCACCTCTCCTCTATTATGTCATTACACTGAATTTGTATTAAAACGAGGAGAAAAAAGGTCAGTTTTAACACCCCCCACAATCTCATTATGCATAGAGAACACATAAAGATAGAATAATAACTATAAAGATTCTTGTTCTTTTAACATTGTTATTTAAGGGTATTTTTCTTATTAGTACACTGGTGACACACACATGTATAAGGATCTGTTAATTACATTAACACCAGAGGACCTAAGTGTACTGTTTAGACGTGCAGTTGGCATAATACAAGGGAGGAGAATGTATACTGGTCAAATAGAAGAATGGTCAAGTAGTTTTGATAAATCTTAAAGGATGTGAGCGCAATTTACCAAAGATACAACAAGTCAACCACCACAAACAAATTAAAACAAATACAAGAGCGAGAAATTAGATAAGAAAACTCCAAGTGCTCAATACACCTATGGAATATTTCATAAGATGCATGTATGGCTTGTAGAATAAAAAGTTGGTCAAATGTGTCAAAAATGCTTCTGAAGAGTGAAAAAGCTTAAATTTTGACTTTAAAATCTGAAAATTTATAGCATTCAGTCCCTTAGGCTGCGTTTGTTTACTAGGGCAGAACACAGAGACACAAAATCGTGTTTGACAGATGAGACATGGACAAAGACATTGGATTCAGAGACACTGAATTAATGTATTTTGTGTCCATCCTGACAGAAACACTAACAAGAGACACAATTTATTTTTATATTTTCTTTCATTATTATTGTTAATTTTTCATAATTATATTTTTTATTATTTTATTTTTCATCTCAAATTTTTTGGATGAAAAAAGATGAGAATAAATTGGATTTTCATAATTTGTTCTAATTTATCACCAAACAGAATACAAGAATACAAAATTGTGTCTCTATCCTTTGTGTCTTGTTCTCAGTGTCTGTTCTCAGAAACAAACGTAACCTTAATGTCAAATTGTCCCACCTCCCCACGAAACAACAAACAAACTGCAGAGGGGGAACATTACAAACTAGAAAAACACCCAAGGGAAAAACAGAAATCTTACACTGTAGGACTGCCAATATGATAGAGACATCTATCTCGGTCAAACGCTTGCTCAACATGACTAGAAAGTCATATATTAAATCACTAAAGCATTAAAGAAGATATCTGTCAGGGTACAGTTAAAAATCACTTAATACTTCAAAATGCTTGGTGCAGTATACCCACCTAGAACAGACCCCAAATATGCATAAATAGGATAAGAGAAGTGTAAGATTCCGCAGAGAGAGATTATCCTCTTTAAGGTACTCATCCTGGAATGAAATATGTGAAGATTATAAACTACAGTCAGTCTGCACAATACAATGAGGCAACAAGGGTGATCTGATGAAGAAACTAAAACTAAAAAAGAATATATATATATAATCAGCATGTTGGACTTCTTTTTCAAGCATTACCTCAAAGCATTTGGCAAAGGATGCCATAAACTTTGCACTGAAGTCAACACCAACTAAACAGGCCATCCCTGCAACAAATGCAGCAAAAACAGCAGCGTACCTTCACCAAAAGAGGAAGAAGGGGAGAGGGATGTCAATTAAACTAAAAGCAACATTGTTCAGTATTCAATGTAAGATCAAAGAGGAGGGATCTGACATACTCAAGGACTGAACACGACATTATGAATTAGTATTATAATATTTGAAGTAGAAAAATATATGATTCTAAACTCAAAATATGAAAATAATTTGTCCTAAACCAACACCGATTTGTGCACAACCTTTTCCTTTCAATCATATATTTCTTCTAAGTTCTACAAAAAACATTATCTGCCTTTTTCCCACTTCTGTGCTGGGTACTCTAGCAGTAAGGCTATAACTAAATTTGAGTATTTGACTGAAGCCCTGTACAATGAATTTAATGGCTTAATAATATTTATCTCTTCATTTAAGGCTAAAACTGAATTTGGTTCAGGATCTTCATTTATTATTATTATCATCATTATTATTTGAAAATTTTTCATCGATAATACAATGCTTCCCAATCAAATTATTTTAAATACAGAAACAACAAATCCACCAAATAGGGTAACTATAATAGAAAGGCTCAAATGCTTAACTGTTCATTGCCCCGTGGCCCACCTGAGCATGATGCCAAAGCCTCCTCAATCATAATGTGTGAAGCAACACTACGTGCAACAGACTGGAAGAGAATTGCATCAAAACTGTTATGGTATAGATTATAGAATAGTACAACTTCTTACGTGGTTATATATTTCATAGAAACAACTTGTCAAGCAAACAAAAACTAAATAAACAAGTTAAATGATTGGGGTAGCAACTACACTGTGCATTAGTACAATATGGTGTAATTTGAAGCATACACAAGGGACAATGGAGCAGTTCAGATGCTTTGACAGTGGACATCCATTCTTTACATAGAGAAAATCATCAAGACCCTTGTTTTTTTTCTAAAAAAAAAGCCAACAGAAACAGCGACAACATATTCTACTTATAAGGAATATTTTTTTTACCAGAATTTCAACCTTCAAGCTAGAGTTAGCAGAAGATCTTTTGACCCTTTACCTTTAAATATTCCAAATTTGAAAAGAACAAGTACATTGTATTGCTCTTCGAGATTAATCATTGAATCTTCATCTTAAAAATGCAGTAAGATTTTTTTTTCTTTTTTAAAAAAGAGACAATTGGTAAGATTTCCTAGTGTCTACCCAAGTTCCCTCTCTTTGCAACTCTTTATTTTCCCATTTCAAAATGACATAACAAAGTTTCTTTCGATAACGCACCACAAATAGACAGATAAGCATTCATTTTCAATACAACTAATGGTGCAGTGAACCTGAAAGATCGCCGACAATTCTCCGGTAATTGATTCAACATTAGATTCAGAAAGCCTATTAAGAAGTCCTACAAAAGAGCTCAATTTAGAAAAAAATCAATACATGGTATACAGTTAGACATGTGAAGCCAAAACTAAATCCTGTCCTCCATACCTCGTATACGTCTTCGTATCTGAGTATGCTCTTCAGGTTCATTTCCAGCACGAGCTCTCAAGTGAGGTGCAATATATTTTCCCTTTTCTTTCTTTGCTGGAACTTCAGCAGAAACATGCTCTGATGCCACCTCCATTGCCTCTGATGCCACCTCCATTGCCACGGATTCTACAGTATTCGATATGCACACATCATCATCCACCACATTATCTTCTTGCTCTTGTCTCAACAACTTTCTCTTCTTATGCTTCTTCCTCACAGTTCCACAATCAGCAACATCACCTAATGCTCCATCTTGATCAGAAGTTCTCATGAGCTCAAATACTCCATTTATTGTCTCTGCTTCCATCCCTTCATTTGGCAGTATTTCCTCCTTACGCTTCTTACTCAACAAGCTCTTCTTCAACCTTTTCTTCGGCAATTCACTAGCACCATGAGTATCCTCTTCTCCAAATAAATCCATAGCAGGCAACATTCCTTCGAGCAATATGTTCAGCCCATCATCCAAACCCCTCAATTTCCCTTCCTTCACCTTAAGCTTCTTGGAAAGCTTCCTTTCCAACTCAAGATCCTTCTTCGCAGCTATATCAGCATCCAGCCCAAAAAACTCTTTGCCACTCTTCTTCTTGGAACTTCCCTTAGAACCCTTCTTCAACTTCTTCATTTTCTTAGCATCAGAGCCACAAATTGCCACTGATACAACATTCTCTTCAGGTGTCACATGTTTCTCAGAATCCGAATCAAACCCTAAACCCTCTTTTTCCTCAAAACTAGTACTAACTGGTTGCTCAAAGTTTGTCTTAGTTTTCCTATCCGAATCATCTTTACTTCTTTTGATAGCTCGAGATTTCTGTAAACAAACAATAATCGTGAAAAAAAGGTTACATTGTTCAAGTGAGAAACAAGGCATAAATATTGGTTTATTTTTTAGAAAAGAAAAAAAGAAGGAAGAGTAGAGGAATGAGAATAGAAAGGTACCTGGTGGTGAAGCCATGATTGGTGTTTGGATGCATTCTTTGCCAAACGGGATTCTTTCCTCAGTTCTCGCCGCGATTTCTCAGCCTCTGTTTGAGGCATTGCGACTCAATATGAGAGAGTGAATAGAATTTTTTTTCCCTTTTCTCCCTCTGTTTCAAAAAGTGGTGATTGATTAATGGGAAGTTCTATGGTGTGAATTAGAAAAAACATCCATACATATAGATAGTGAAGTGCGTACATCAGACAATAACGTGTGGCTTCTTTCTTCTGACTTGCATGGAGAACTGCAAACACAAAAGGCTGCTACTGCAGGTTGATGCAGACATTGTGGTACTTGGGGCAAGTTTAGTTTAAGAAAATTACTATTAATGTAAGTGATTATAATCTTTTAAAATTGGGCTGAAATTTTTTGGACTTACTTAGAGTAAATGGGCTTCTTGTTTTGTACAAAATGAAATTATACAATCTTTTTTGAATTTCTTTTTATCATTATGTTCTAATATAAAAACTGTTTAGATTTTATATTCTTAAATAGATTAAAAAAGCAAGAATGTGCAGGACATTGTTTTGAGCTTTTATAAAGAAACTAAAAAAAAATGATGTATGTTAATAATGTAAAAGATATATTTATTAACTAAGTTGGGTTGGTCTAGAGGTTAGCCTACTAGTCCGCTTAAACAATTGTCGGGGGCAAACCCTTAAATGGAGTTCAGTACTGCGACGGATTAGTCCTTGACCTGGCGGATTAGAGGATACCGTGGAAAACAAAAAAAAAATAATAATATATATATATATTGCTATAGTCAAATTATTAATACATAAAACTTATTATGTTTACAAATAATAAAAATTTATTATCTAATACTTTTAATTATATGCATAATATTTAAGAAAAAAAATTAAATTTTTTTATAAAAAGATAATTATATCTTTAATTATTTTATTATTTAATTTAGTTATTGTTATATAAGTAATTTTTTTAATTTTAGTAATTTTAATTAACATGAATAAGTAAATAAGAATACAAATAAAAATAAAAAATGAAGATTATGAAAACAAATAAAAATAAACAGACATTGAAATAACTTAAAATAAAAATGTAAAGATTATGAAAATAAATTAACATAAAAATAAATAGTTAATGAAAATTATTAATACAAAGATTATGAAAAATAAGTGAAAAAAATAATTAAGGAGAAGGTAGAGGGTGAGCGGCGCTAAAGTTCAGGTGAAGTCTTTATTCTCTAGCATAGGAGATGAGAGAGACTGAGAATAGGTGAGAGGAGAGAGAGTTTTTTTTTTTTTTTGTTAAAGCTTAAAACAAAAAGAA
>NC_029777.3:86156264-86175194 GCF_000817695.3 Arachis duranensis
TAACCCGCCAGGGCAAGGACTAATCCGTTGCAGTACTGAACTCCATTTAAGGGTTTGCCCCCGACAGTTGCTTAAGCGGACTAGTGGACTAACCTCTAGACCAACCCAACTTAGTTAATAAATATATTTTTTACATTATTAACATACATCATTTCTTTTAGTTTCTTTGTAAAAGCTCAAAACAATGTCCTGCACATTCTTGCTTTTTTAATCCATTTAAGAATATAAAATCTAAACAGTTTTTATATTAGAACATAATGATAAAAAGAAATTCAAAAAAGATTGTATAATTTCATTTTGTACAAAACAAGAAGCCCATTTACTCTAAGTAAGTCCAAAAAGTTTCAGCCCAATTTTCAAAGATTATAATCACTTACTTTAATAGTAATTTTCTTAAACTAAACTTGCCCCAAGTACGACAATGTCTGCATCAACCTGCAGTAGCAGCCTTTTGTGTTTGCAGTTCTCCATGCAAGTCAGAAGAAGGAAGCCACGTGTTATTGCTTGATGTATACACCTCACTATCTACATGTATGGATATTTTTCCCAATCCACACCACAGAACTTTCCTTGATTAATAATTAACAGCATGTGATTGTGGGCATAGTTATCAAAATCGAACCGATAACTAAATCGGTCAGATTATTGGATTATTAGTTAAACAAGTTAATTCGGTCTCATTTAAGTAATCAATTATCCAGAGATTAATCAAGAAAAAGAAAACACCATAAAAATTAGTTATAATGTAAAAAAGCTGAAATTATGACTTTTTTTCTCAAGAAAATATATTCCGTTGAAAAATAAACTAATATAGCAGCATTCCAATTTTTTTTTAATGAAGATGAACATTATTCTAGAAAAGCCTAAGTCACATCCAAAAATCCAAAGAGGGTGGTCAGGAGTAAAACAACTACAAAAACCAATAGCAATAGGACGAAAAGATACAATTAAAACACAAATACAAAATGCAGATCAATCAACACAAACAAAGTAACTAGTAATCACTCTTAACACAAAATCTACTGGCTACTGGTACAAAACAAAACAGCTTCAATGATCAATTATCCTGTCTTTCCTTCCTCGTTTCCAAAACTCCTTATAAAATCAAATCAACATTTTCATCTCCTCCACATTCACAGATGAACTGTTGAATATTTTCTTGTTTCTAGTTTTTCATACAGTCATTCTCTTTTTGCACCTTTTAGCAATTTTGTTCTAAACATGCAAGGGAAAACAGAAGTGCCAAAGAACAGAATATAGAAGACCCCTTCCTGAATGCAAAATAAGAAAAATATAACAAAAAAACTTCAACTCAAATGAAAATTCCATCTTGAAACTTAAACAGCTAGAATCTTTCCATTTTCTCTCTTTTTAAAAATAAACTCTTATTTATTACCACTGACCTCCAAATCAAACCATTGTAAAGTGATTAATCCACTGAGGAAATTAAAGAGTGCCACACAACACCAGAAGAAAGACTCTTTTATTGAATCTTCATCATTTGACTATCAAGCTAGGAGACAAATTTTGTAGTGTTAATGAAAATGTCTTCTACTCTATTATCTCTGTCAGTTTCTCCAACTTTAGTATACAAGCCTCAAAAAGGAAAAAGAACAAAGAAAACAACAAACTAAATCAATTAGTTTTACATACAAATACATTTCATCTAAACCTAATACAAATTAAATCAATCAGTTTTACATTCAAATACAGTTAGCATCAATAAATTAAAACATAAAAAATCCAGTATAAAAAATTAATAAGAACAACTAAAGAAAGGCTCACGTACACCACACAGCAGAAGCAGAAAGTCAGAAACAGAGTCAGGGACGGTTTTCCAACTTGGGGCCGTTGCAGAGCAGGCCACCGGCGAGAGATAACAGAGCTTCGAAGAGGAGTAGAGCAGAGCCTGCAGAGGAACCAACACAATGACGACGGAGGAAGCAGAGGCAGACGAGGCATGAGGTGGAAGCAGAGGCAGAGACAAGCGAGGCACGGCGGAAACAAGGCAGCCGGGACAACACAGACGGAAAAGGAAAAGGCAAGCAGACACTGGCGGCCGGCAAGGGGAGTGACGAGTGACCGTGCGGAACTGCGGTGAGAGGCGAGGTTCTAAAACCGAACCGATCATCAAACCGCTTGAGCTACTGGTCATCGGTTTAGAGGTTCAACCGGTTCAACCGTGGTTCATCCGAAATAACTGAATTATAATAAAATAACATATCAAATTTTAAATAAATATACAAAAATATAAATATATTCTGATATAAATCTTAAATATATACAAATTAAAAGTATAATTCCAATTAAAATCTCATAATCACATTTAAATACGATACATGAGTCAAATATAAAAAGACATATCAAAGGTAAAAATTTATATACATATAAAATTTATAATATTATATGAAATTTAAGATAATCAGGAAAAACAAAAAAAATTATTGAATTAACCAAACAATAATAAATATTCAATCTTCTACTTATCTAGTTAATTCAATTCATCTATTTTTTCATTAAAAACAAAGATGAAAAAATTATTTTTTCTATAACAAAAGATTGGTCATAATCAAGGTCCATATTCATTTGTGAACTTGTGTAAAGCTATAATTTAACTTATCAAAACATGCCAAACATGTCTCCTCATTTCACCTCCCAAATCAATGAATTACAGTATCCAACTATTTGACCTAAGTATGATATAAA
This sequence comes from Arachis duranensis, assembly GCF_000817695.3. Taxonomy (NCBI): domain Eukaryota; kingdom Viridiplantae; phylum Streptophyta; class Magnoliopsida; order Fabales; family Fabaceae; genus Arachis; species Arachis duranensis. The sequence goes on from NC_029777.3 coordinate 86,158,971, forward strand.
GTAGAAGTATTAATTATTATTAGACAGTGATATTAAAAATTTAAAATGTAGCATCCGATGCTCGATGGAACAAAGCATACTTATTGTGAGACAGAAGAAATTGAAACAGCATAGTCAAAAAGTGCAGACCCTAAAGGCCTAGCTGTTGCATTTTCTACCTTAAATCCTTGCTGTGTAAGATTCATTCTCATGGCTCTTTTCTCTCCCAATAAGTTAATTACTTGAACGTGTATTTGAAGTTATCAATAGAAAAAGATAATGTCCCTTTCTTCTGTTGTAGAAGAACTATTCTAAACCCCTCCTTCTACTCATAATGAACAAATAGAAATTCTAACAAACTTTTAACAAAATTTTCAGCATAATTTCAATAAAGATTAACAAGATTTTCAGCTAATCACAATTTTAGAAAAATTTCAGCACAATTTTAACAAAGATTAAACATATTTTTTCAAAAATTAACCAAAAAGAAAAAAAATACAATAACAATACAATATCACAACAATCCAATAGCCTTAGGTGTTTCTTAGTTGAGACTCTCATCCATACCTAAAAATCACCAGCAATCCAATTACAATATCACAGTATCCCACAGCAACTCACTCCAACCCAGTAATCTCAAGTCTCAACCGTCAAAATTATTCAACAATTATTCAATTCAGTAACAAGTCCACGAATTAACTAACAACAATTATTCAGCAATTATTCAACCCAGTAACAACAGCAAGGTTCACAGACTAACTAACAAGTAACATCAATTATTCAACAATTATAGTTTAAAAAAATTTAATACCTAGAACTAAATGCTAGAACAAAGCAGAGCAGATCAGCAGCAAGAAAGGAACAGGGCACGACCGAAGGGCTGATGCGATGGAACAGAACTGGCATTCGAAGGGCTGATGCGATGGAACAGAACTAGCGTCGGCGAGACAGTGGCTGCGCAACGGAGGCAGGAGGCGAGGCCCGCGACTGTGGTTTCGAAGCTCAAGCGTGGCTGCACGATGGAGGAGAACGACATTGCGACAGTGGCTTCAAAGCTCCAAGTTGCAACGGCGACGGTTGCTTGCCGGTGGCAGGACGGAAGTGAAGGAGGAGCTCAATGACGATGAGAGGAAGGGTAATGACCTGATGGGAGTGCTGCGCGTGTTTGCCATTTTAAATCCCCGGTTTTGGCATCTATCCGAATAGCTTTTAGCATCGATTCGCGGTTCGACCGGTTTGACTGGCCGATTCGAATCGGTTTTCAGAACCTTGGGCAAGAGTGAGTAAATAATCTGTGCTTCTTGGGAGAGACTGAGAGAGTAAGCTTCGGGACGCTTGGGGCCTTCAGTTTGCCATTGGCAGATTAGGGTTTATGTTTTTTTTTTTAAACTAAAACGACATAATATTGGGAGGTTTTTCTAGAAAACAATTAATTTTTATCCGGTCCGATTTTCAAAAATCGGCTCACCAAACCCAAACGGGCCAAACCAGTTTTTTAAAACTAGTGTATAAGAAAGACACATAATTATAGATCTGTACACCGAAAAAAAAAAACATAATTATCAATCTAATTTTCTATAAATATGTATAAATACGAGATTAATTAAAGTGATAACTATTTTAACTTTTAATTACAAAGTATTAGATTCAAATCTTAAAAATAATAAAATAGTTTATATAAATTATATTGAATGAATTATACATGGTAGATAATAGGATTAAATATTTTTTATTCCTAAGTTTTCGAGTCAAAATCAAAATTATTTTCGACCTTTTTTCTCATTAAAATCATCATCAACGTTACAAAATCATCATCAGTATGAACGTTTTAGGGCGCCCCCAATATATGTTTTCAGATACCGCTATACAATATTAACCCGTCTTTACTCAATGGATACAAAATACCCACGCTTTAGCACCGAACACAATGGCTTCTGGTGCAACAACAAGCACCAGTTTGACTTGGGGCGGTGGTGATTTAGTGGCAGTGGGGGACAAGGTTGCTTTCTTACCTATTCCATTAGGAACTGTAGATTTTTTAGTCCATCACATTCATGTATTTACAATTTATATAACGGTATTGATACTCCTAAAGGGTGTTCTATTTGCTCGTAGCTCGCGATTAATACCGGATAAAAAAAATCTCAGTCTTCGTTTTCCTTGTGATGGACCCGGAAGAGGAGGGACATGCCAAGTATCCACTTGGGATCATGTATTCTTGGGGCTATTATGGATGTACAATGCAATTTCAGTAGTCATATTCCATATCAGTTGAAAAATGCAGTCAGATATTTGGGGTACTATAAGCGATCAAAGGGTAGTTACTCATATCACAGGAGAAAACTTTGTGCAGAATTCCATTACCATTAATGGGTGGCTCCGCTTTTTCTTATTGCCCTTATGTGATTTGAACCGGCATAAGGTGGTTCAGTCAAGTATAGTATCATGCTTATTCGGCAATGGGTTAACCTCATCACCCCTATCTTCATCATCACTTATGACAGCGATAGAAAGACATCAAGCTTTTATCATCATTTGAGATGTCGTTAATGGTTCCTCTTTTCAACTTTCTAATTCAAAAAAGGGAGATGGAGAGGAATGTCTAGGTTGGGCAAGCTAATAAACCATCGGGAGGAAGACCACCGTGGATGCCTACAGCTAACCTTTCACCTTTTAGCAAAGGGCTTGATTGGTACATCCTTTACTTGTCCTTCCCTCTTCTAGCATTTAACAATAGCTACACTTAAAGTAAAGAACAAAAAAATCGTTTCCAAGATAGAAATTCTGTTTAGAGTCTATAAGGATACTATTGGAGATGTGAACTTACCAACAGGAGTCAATCCCCAAGGTAGCCGGACGTGTTTTTTTTTTAGCATCGACAACTGACAATCGGATTTCTATCGGTAAAGAATTCACAATAAATTCTCGTTGCAAGTATAGTCTCTAAACCAACAGAGAATCCTTTCGCACAAAAGTTTGGTTGTCACAAGTAACAAAACCCAATAAAAATAAATAACCGAATTATTCAAACCTCGCGTCGTCTTCTCAAGGAATTGCAGGGAAGTGTGTTTATTATTTGGTTATGGGAAAAGGTATATTTATGGGTTTTTCAAATAGAGAACAAGTAATTTAAATAGCAAGAAAAATAAATTAATAATTAAGAAACTCTTGGCAAGGTATGAAAATTAGACGTCTTATCCTAGTATCCTTATCAATTGTGATGAGAATTGCTCGTTGCTCCTACTTAGTCAACCTCTAACTATAAAGGTAAGTCAAGTGGATAAATCAATATGAATCTTTAAGTCCTAATCAATTCCTATGGAAAGACTAGAGTTCTTGGAGTACAAATTAATCAGCAAAGAATTCCAATTTCAATCAACAGCTGAGTTTGATAACTCAAGTGTTAGTAATTACTCAACCAAAACCAAGAATATAGAAAGCTAAATAAAAATCATATATTTGAAATACCTCAAATTGCATTAATAAAAGAAATCAAATCTAACATGGAAAAGTTTATAAGCTAATTTGGCAACATAAGTCATTAATAAATAAAAGCATTATAGTATCTAAAAGTAGAAGAGAAATCAAAATAAAGGAATATTGAACCTGGTATGAAGAAACAATCCTAATGACTAAAAGAAATCCTAATGCTAAAACTTAAGAGAGAGGAGAGAACCTCTCTCTCTAGAAACTACATCTAATCCTAAAATTGTGAATAATGAATGTTGTGTATCAATTGTTCAATGAATAGATGGATTACCCCACTTTATAGCCTCTAATCTGTGTTTTTTGGGCCGAAAAATGGGTCAAAAACAGCTCAGAAATCACCCCCAGCGATTTTTGGTTCGTACAGGTCGCTGCAAAGTCACGCGGAAGCGTTGTCCACGCGTTAGCGTGGATTGGGTTTTTGCCAGTTCACGCGTCCGCATGATCCACGCGATCGTGTCGCTTGGCTTCAGAGCAGCTATGACAAATTATATATCGTTGCAAAGCCCCGGACGTTAGCTTTCCAAAGCAACTAGAACCGCTTCATTTGGATCTTTGTAGCTCAAGTTATGACCGTTTGAGTGCGAAGAGGTCAGGCTGGACAGCTCAGCAATTCCTTCAATTTCTTGTATTCCTTCCACTTTTGCATGCTTCCTTTTCATCCTCTAAGCCATTCCTGCCCTATAATCCCTGTAATCACTTAACGCACATATCACGGCATCGAATGGTATAAAGAGAGGATTAAACATAGCAAATATAAGGCCAAAGAAGCATGTTTTCAATCATAGTACAAAATCAGGAAGGAAAAGGTAAAACATGCGATTTCTATGAATAAACGTGAGAATAATGGATGAAAAATCACTCAATTTAGCACAATATATACCATAAAATAGTAGTTTATCAATAACATTCACTGGCTAAACCAGATCAATCTATTTAGAACTCGCTAATCAGGGCACGCAGAGTCCCCACTTTGCCCAAACTCTGGATTATGTTCAACATTTTTTAGGTATGCAGTTAATATTCTTTTAGAGGCTTTATCATATTTATTCAGAAGAGTTTAGGTAAGACTTTCAACGTGACTATCATATAAATAAAATATCTTCTGCCTGCCGTACTACACGAGGGCAATAACAATTACGACCGACAAAGAAACTCGAGCCTCGGAGTCTAAAGAGGAAGCCCTATCACCCGAGAAGATGGGGATTTAACAAATGGTGGGCTAATTCCCTTCTTTCACTTTGGTTGGTTTATCCTATCCCTTTAGTACATCTCGGGTGATGAGAGAACATTCCATACTTGTTTCTTAAGTAAGGACAGATATTCAGTAACAACTTTTTACCAAACAAAGGACTTGGGTTCGATCGGACTATTTGGTTAGTTTGAGGATTCTAGGAGTCAATTGAAATAGCCGACATCTCTGTATGAAAGAAATCTAACCCACCATTTTACAATAAGTAGAGTTACATCGATTTCAGGAAGTGTGCCTGTGGGCCAACAATTGACAACTGAATTCTTATTGCCCCCTCCTATTCATTGTTTTAATTTGTTTTCAATTACCTTCGCCGCGTGCCACGGAATGGAGGGGGTCGATCTGCCAACACTCCTTTCGATAAGTTCCTGCTCGAAGCTCTACCAACTCGGATCCTTTGAAAACAACTCATTTCGTAAAGCTCCAGCTTTCAACTACCTTTTTCTGGAAAAACGATGATGATTGACCCCCTCGCCGCTGTTGGAGTAAAGGCATGCCCTGGGCCAGCCCTCTCACCAACCTCAAATACAAGACTGAGACTTGCCCTACTTCGATCGCTTGTAAATAATAAACTTGAAGCGCAAAAGAACGTATACTCTAGTCTAGTCCGAGGAGCCCTATCGATGGAAAGGGAAAAGGAATTGGCGATCACTGGCTCTTGCCAATTGTGGGAGAAGGGCTCGAACCCCTGACTCCTACCCATACTCAGTTGAATCTTGTAAATAATAAACTTGAAGTAAAGGGCATAGCCTGAAAAGTCCATAAACAATATTTTTTAGACAATTTTATCCTTAAACAAAAATAAAGAACTATGTCCACCCTCACTAATAACCTCTGCATCATCATCACCATTGCTACGCCATAACCACAAAATAAATCAACAATCTAGTAATAGCAACAACCACAAAATTAGCAACATCATAAATTAAAAACATTAAAAAGGAAGAACTCATGTATATGCTCTTCAAAAATTAAAGAAAAGGAAGAACGAAAAAGAGAGAAAGAGAGCAAGGGAAGAAAATCGAAATCGCAGTGTCTCCTCCTTTCATTTTCTATCTCCGCTATTTACTTCCCACCCTCAACACTCCTCCCACCCCCTCAACACTCCTCCCACCTCCATCACATCACTGTCTTGGCTCTTTCTTCTCTTACTGCAACAAAATCATTGCAAGTCTAACCTTAACTCTACCCAAAATCAACAACAACAACAACAACAACAGAGATAAAGAAAAAGTAAATCAAAGGAAAATGATATAGAAGAAAGAAAATTAGAAAAAAATTAAAAGAATGAAGGACAAATTGAAATCCAAAAAATCAAGTAAAAGGAAGAAAAAAGGGAGCAGGCTGAAATCCAAACAATAACAAACTGTTATTTTGACTAAGTTAACCACATCTTCTCCTCTTTCATAAAAGTACTATGCCTTATCCAAAACTGTTTTACTTTTTCCTCTATTGGCATTCCCTTTTTGTTCGCAACAGCCCCCTCCTCGTCGTTCCCTCATTTCTCAATCCCGTAACCTTCTTCTCAAGAAGTGCTTCGAATTCGTCATTCAATTCTGCTGTAGAACTCTCTTTGACGACTATCGCATCTTTGGGCAAAATGAAGACCATCTCAGTTTCGTCGTCGATATCTTCCTGCTCCACTACGTTGTTCATAGCGTTGCCACCATCTATTACGGCTCCTCCTCCGACAGCAGCAATAACCGCCTATGGTTCAAGCTCTTAAAGAAGCTTCTACTGATAAAGTCTCTTTATTTTGTAATTCTTTAATTTGTATGTAATTCAATCTTTATTTTTATGATAATGGTGATGGTGATGGTGATGAGAAGAAGATGAGTGGAGTTAGTGGTGAGAGAGAGTAGGAGTTTGGGACAAAGAGAGAGAGAAAGAGGTTCAGTGATGATGATAAAGGGGGTTTAGGGTTAGTGACGAGGGAGAGTAGAGTTCTGGGAGAAAGAGAGAAAGAAAAAGGCTCAGTGATGATGATGAAGGGGGTTGGGGGTTAGTGGTGAGGGGAAGGATTTTTTTTAAGGGCGAAATTGTTTGAAAAGTATTGTTTATGGACAAAAGGATGATTTTATAACATTTTGTAATGTTGAAGATGATTTTAATAAGAAAAAAAAGGTCGAGGATGATTTTGATTTTAATCTAAGACTTTAGAGACGAAAAAATACTAAACCCTCGATAATAAGTAACTACTCAATATGATTTTTCTCTTTCTTAAAATTGCAACTACATAGAAATTGAAATTACAATAATGTCCTCCTGAAAAAATTAATTTGTTCTCCGATGTCCCATTATTCAATTTTTTTTATTTCAATGATGGTGATAAAAGTTAAATTTAAGATTTTTCATCACAAACATATTACTATTTAATATTTATTGAATATAATTCTTTTAATTGAGTTTAAACTTTTTTTCAATTGAGTTTATTTTTGATAATCAAATATAAAAAATATTATACATCAACTAATTTTTTATAGATAATAACATCAATTAATTTTTTAATAACTAAGTCCAATCAAAACAAATCAATAATTTATTGGCCGAAAGTCATACCCAAACCAAAATCTCTCCACCCACCTAGAACTACACGATCTAACATTGTGTTCTTCTTTTTTTGAGAAAAAAGTACAGACAATTTTAATATACAATGATTGTTTAAAGATATTTTTTAGAGTGAATGATATGCAGACACATGAAAGTATGCTAGTAGTTAGGAAACAGTTTATGGATTGGATATAATGGATTCGTATTTCGCCGGTTAATGGATTTCTTTTAGGTTATGTTGGGCCTCTTGATGGATATTTCAATGCTTTTATTTTATATATGATTTTAGTAATTCGAAAAAAAGATGATTATCGTTGGAGAAGAGTTAGGTTCTAACTTTTGAGAACATATTTATTTAGCCAACATGTTAGATTGACTTTATTTTTTAATATATTATCTCAAATTGATGTGTATTTAATAATTGTTATTATGAATGTATAAGTATTTTGTCGATTTTTCGTAAATCGATGGTGGTTCGATATTTAATAGTCTGGAAGCGAAATTTACTCCTCTTTGCAGGTGCCAATTTTCTATAAGTGCATCAAAGTGTCTCGAATTAGACGAGTATTGAAATAAAGAGAAAATAGAAATTTGTAAAAGAAGCGAAAAATAAAGAATTCGAAAAGAAAATTGGTTGAAATCGAAAACAGATTGCGTTAAAATTTAAAGAAAAGTAATAAAGGTGCCTTCGACTAAGTCAAAGGACTTTTGGCATGAAATTTAAAGGTACTGGAATATAAATTGCATTCGAAAGTTAATCATTGCTTGAAAGATAAAGTTTACAAGAAATTCAAAAAGAAAGTAAAGACATGTGGAAGAAATTCTACAAAGAATTCACTCGAAGAAAATCCCTGAGATGTGAGTGTGCGTGAGTAATTTCTGAAGCAAAGTTCCAACCCTTGTTTCCTAAAACTTTCTAATATTTATAGTTTACTTCTATAACCGATCATTAATGGCGCGGTGCTGACTTGTATGCGCACTCCCAGATAACCGTTTCCGCTCTTCTGCTAATAAACGTTACCCATAAATTCCTCACATGGTGAAAACCTTTAACTTCTCTCCTCAATGTAACCGTCCAATTTTCCTTTCGAACTCCCATTCGATTTCTCAACCAAATAGTCATTCGATTCACAAAAATGACTAAGTCGAATCCATGTGAAATAATTTCCAATAAATGCTTGCACAAGTGTTAGTTTGACCTTTTCGACATTTGCTTCCATCCCAATCATCCTTTCAATATTTCGAATTAGCTTATCCTAATCGAAAATATTTTTCGACTAACAAATTGCCCCCTTGGATTAATGTGTTTGTCTTCGAAATCGTTTCTTGGAAGATGAAACACTTAACTTCTCAATCTCCTGAATCAGCAATAATTACCATTTAACTTCCCCATTAATACTGACCCGTTTGACACGTCTCCCGTGACTTGCGTTTTCTCTCTCCACCACTTAGCCTTCTTCAGAAAGTTACCTCCTTTCTCTTTGAATTCCATCTGCGATAATGGCTACAGTGAAACTCCCTTTAAATTTGACACTTCCGTCTTTGTTAAACTTTCTCGAACCTTTATTCTCTCGATTTCTCTTGCACCATTTTTCTTACACAACCTTTATTCTCCAATCTTCATTCCTCCTTACCCTTTAATGGGTGCTTCTTCATCTCATGCCGCTACCCAAGACAAGGGTAAAGGCCCCATGGTGGAACCATCAGCTCCTCCAGCTCTTCATATGTTGAATCAAGTTAATAATGAAGTCATTAATGACCCACAACTTCAAATTAATGATCCCATAATCCTAATTCCCTTCACGATAGGTGGAGATGTCCATTGTTTCATTGGGCCTATCGAAAACCCAGAAAGGGCAAACAAAAAACTGTCTTTCTTCCCGAGTGCTCAAGGTGAGGATTTGTTGATCAACCAAAATCTTGATATCTCTTTCTTCATCAATCAAAAGCCTTTCAAGAATAACCCTAAGATTAACCCTCGAGGTACTGACTTCACAGCCTGGCATGAGCGCCTTGCTCCCACAAAGAGTGCTGTTTAGGGGCTCTAGGGATTCAAGACCTTCTAAGACTTTCTCATTTTTCACCTTCAACACTCCCTTAGATGATTAGGGCCGTAACCTGCTTTTAGAATAGAACTACCAACAATTTCTATCTTCCTTATGAAATGATTGGTATGTCTCTTTTAGATGTAGCCGCTATTACATGGCTTTCAATAAGTCCTCCAGACTTTACCTCTGACATGCAGCCCAGACACCAATACAACATTGCTCCCACAAACTCTTATAGTGACTTTATTGCTCATCACATGGGTGTAGAGGGAATTGCTATTACAGATGATGAGCATGTAGCCTTTCTGTTCTATTGGCTAAATGCAGTCATCTTCTGCTCTCGAAGTGTCCAAATGTCAAAGTTTTTCCTTCCTCTGGCTGCTCTGCTTCATGAAGGAAACAATCTTAATTTGGCCAAGCTTCTTCTATGGCATATTTTTGAAGATCTCGGCCAGTTTGTAAATTGTCTTCAAAATAATTATTTAATTAGCACAGGTGGCCCTTTCTGACTTCTCCAACTATGGCTTAATGCCTTTTTTGAAAAATATATGATAAAGCTTGAAGGTGGTGCTACCGATAAACAGTATATCGAAGGCTTCCGATTGGCTGATTTCAAGCCAGATTTCCCAAAAACACAATCGAACGAAGATCAATTTTGGGCTGTTTTTTCTCTTTTTTATTCCTGTAAAGATTTTTACAATGAAATCCTCAATTTCACCTTTTTTTCATCGAAATTGTGGTCCTACATGGCTTGAGTGTTTACTCTTTTCAAATGATGCTGAAGAAAATAAACTTGCAAATCGAAGTTGAGCGAATTTGCTGGTTGTTCAAGTAATTCCTACGGGAATGCCCCAATACAAAAAAGAAAAGTTCAAAGTAACTTTGTACTCCCCTCATTTCACAGCCAGACAACTAGGCTTCTCACAAGCCATCTCAACTCCACTCCTTCAAAACAATAAGCCATTTTGCCATATCACTCTGGCTTCACAAAGAGAACTTGATGTCTACCTCTTGAAAAATCAACAACAGAGAGAGTGTTTTAATTACCTCGTTTATGATCGGAGTTCATATATCACCAAATCCTACTTCAAATGGTGGACTGCTTACTACTCCAAGTACAGTCGTACCTTAGAGGAAATCAAGTGTTCTGCTGTTCGAACGGCCCCTGCTGCTGAAGGTTCTCCTAAAAGATCTCAAAAAAGAAAGGCTGACACCACAGCCTCCTCACGACAATCGCATCGAAAGAGTCGAAAGACTCCCACAAGAACTTCCAGAAGGGTAACTACTCTCTACCTATACACATGCACTTCGAACTGAAATACTTCGAAAATCACACTTACTTAACAATTCTTAATTTCAATCTTTCATCAGTTACAGTTGCAACCGTCAAGTGAAAGCTCATCTGAGGATAGTGAACCATCTATTCAAATATCCTTGCTGTATCCTCACAATCAGAGGATATAATCGATTCAGATCCAGGTCCTCAGCTATTTCAAAGGACAAGACCCATTTTGGTAACATTATATCATTTTTACATATATTCCACTTAAGTTAGAATAAATCTTAACTTATAACTGTGTACCTTACATATCAGCCCACAACAGCTGCTCAATCAATCACCTCACCTGTGGCACCTGATCAGCCACCTCAACAACAACCACAAGACCAAGGACAAACCATATTTTATTCATCAATCCAGGTTACAGGATCTGTTGAGCCTCTCCAAGTTGCTTTTCCAATTCCAACTGGGACACAGGTAGTTGACTTAACAAAGGAGCACACTTAATACTCTCTAACACAGACCCTGATACTTGGACATGTCTCTCCAACCAACCAGGCTGCACTTTTTGATGAATGCCAGGTAGCCCCTGACTCTTTCTCTCTCTCCTCTCTCTCTCTCTCTCGTTACTGAAACCACTGCTTCTGATTCTCCTCTATCCAGAGTCCTAGAAACTTTTCCTTCTCCTTAGAGAATCTCCAGTCCTCCCCCAACAAGCTAAATTTCAAACTCCCTATGGTCAAAGATATGGAAATTTGGGTGTTTCTACCGAACCTACAAGTGCTACCCTGGATAACTTGATCTCCATCCTAAATCAAGCTATCCAAGAGTACGAAGTGCCTATTTTTGTCCCTATACTCCTTGGTCCTTCTACATCTGATCCTCCATCTGAGCTAAATATTGATGTTCGAGAACAACTTTTATCACTCCTCAAACTCTTGGATTATCCACCTACTGACTGGATTAATGATGCAGCCCTCAACAAGCTTTTGTCTGATCTTTTGAACTCTGATTTTGAACTTCTGGCTCCTACTCCACATTCTGCCATGGTCCATCAATTCAAACAAATTGCTAACAACAGCATAGCTATCCAGAACAAGCTTCAAGAAATTGAAAGCGAGGAAGCTAAGATCAAAACTGAGGCGGAAGGCTATAATGCGGCCCTTCAACCAATCAAAGCTTCCCGTGAAGAATTCGATTTGAGAATCTCTCAGGCTATTTCTTTTCAAGCGCATTATAATAAAGAGGAGATAAAACTTGAAGAGGAGATAAAATTAACTTAGTGTTAGTCGAAAAATATTTTCGATTAGGATAAGCTAATTCAAAATTTTGAAGGGATGATTGGGATGGAAGCAGATGTCGAAAAGGTCAAACTGAAACTTGTGCAAGTATTTATTGGAAATTATTTCGCATGGATTCGACTTAGTCATTTTTGTGAATCGAATGACTATTTAGTTGAGGAATCGAATGGGAGTTCGAAAGAAAAATCAGACGGTTACATTGAGGAGAGAAGTTAAAGGTTTTCACCATGTGAGGAATTTATGGGTAACGTTTATTAGCAGAAGAGTGGGAACGATTACCTGGGAGTGCGCATACAAGTCAGCACTGCGCCATTAATGATCAGTTATAGAAGTAGACTATAAATATTAGAAAGTCTTAGGAAACAAGGGTTGGAACTTTGCTTCAGAAATTACTCACGCATACTCACATCAGGGACTTTCTGAGTCTGCTTCGAGTCAATTCTCTGTAGGGGTTCCTTCCACATGTCTTCTTTTTAAATTTCCTGTAAACTTTATCTTTCAAGCAATTTTATCTTTTAAGCAATGATTAATTTTCAAATGCAATTTATATTCCAGTACTTTTAAATTTCATGCCAAAAGTCATTTGACCTAGTCGAAGGCACCTTTATTACTTTTCTTTAAATTTTAACGCAACCTGTTTTCGATTTCAACCAATTTCCTTTTCGAATTCTTCATTTTTCACTTCTTTTATTCTTTTACAAATTTTTATTTGCTCTTTATTTTGATACTCATCTAATTCGAGACACTTTGATGCACTTATAGAAAATGGGTACCTGCAAAGAGGAGTAGGTTTCGCTCCTAGACTATTAGATATCAAACCACCATCAATTTGCTAAAAATTGACAAAACAAATTGGCACGCCTGGTGGGACATTTGAAAATAAAGTTTTTTCCTTCTTCGTTAACGAAGAATGCGTTTACTTGGTTTTTGAATCTCAGACCAAATTCGATAACGACATGGAATCAGTTGGAAAATGCTTTTCACGCTCAATTTTATCGAGGGGAATTGAATATAGTAGTTACTAATCTAATTGTTTTGAAATGTAAAGATGGTGAGACTATTGATGATTATATGATACGTTTCAAAAATGCTAGAGGTAGATGCTATGTATTATTAACTGAGAGCGAAGTGGTGAAAATAGCAGTTATGGGATTAGGATTTTATATGCATCGAAAGTTGCTCAATGTGCATATCCCTTACTTAGCCCATTTGGGCGAAAGGGTTTGTCAGGTTGAACTTATGAAAAAAGAAAAGAAGAAACATAGGAATGAGCAGAAGTTAAAAAGTAAGCCTTTCTGTTCAAGCTTCAAGAGTGCTAACAATGAAAAAGGGTAGCTGACGTCTAGGGTACATGAACTGGAAGAGGAAGTGATGGAAATGCTTGCGGCAGGCTTTGACCGAGCAGTGAGTCAGGTGGCAGCCTTGTCCCCCAACTTTGATGTTGGGGGTCTTGATGTTACAAAAATAGTAGTTGATGGGAAGCTGGTAGATGATGAGGCTGGTGAGGAAGCAGAAGGTGAGAATGGGGGATCTGTTCAGAAAAACAATTGACATAAAATTTGTAGTTTTTGTATTGTGTGAATTGTTTGGTAGCAAATTTGATAGTGCCCTTTGGTTTGTATATTTTGAATGACTAACATGGTGTTTTATACACCTTTATTTTGAAAAACGTTGATATTTGCTTGATGAATGCATGTTTGGATATTGTGCATGTAAATTTTGTAAGCTGTCGTATAGATAGTATTTGTTGAAAAAATAGTACTTTATTGGAACTGGAGAATTTTGACAATACCTTCCAATGTGGAAGGTGCGAAATGATTGGCTTCGTTAAAAGCTCCCCAAGAAAAACCCTTGTTTTTATTGAAAAAAAATTTCGGTGGTAGGAAAAAAAGTACCTTTCAACTTCGTCTTTTACATGTAATAAAATATAAGGAGGATATGTTCCATGTGTTTGGGAGCTCGATTCCTTATAGTTTTTGTAGAGAATATACTCCTTCGTCCGTGTACTTTTGACACTCGGAATGGTCCTTCCCATGTGGTAGCGAGCTTTCCCTGGCCAGGAGGTTTGCGAACATCGTCTACCTTTCTTAGAACAAGGTTTCCATGTTGCAATGTTCTCGGTCGTACTATTTTGTTATATTTTTTCCTGATAACAATCTGCATTGCCTATTGCCATAGTTTGGCTGAAGTGCGTTCTTCATCTAAAGTATTGGAGCGGTGATTTTAACTACCACAGACAAACCGACAAGTACACCGGGTCGTACCAAGTAATACCTTAGGTGAGTGAGGGTCGATCCCACGAGGATTGATGTTTCAAGAAATAATGGTTAAATGATTTGCTTAGTTAGGCAAGCAGAAAAGGGTTTTGAGATATTCAAAAGGTTTAAATTGAAAATATCAGAAGGTAGGGACGCAAGTAAATAAGTTGAAAATAAAATATTGGAGAAACAGTTAAGGCTTCAGAGTTATCTATTCTTTCGAATTAACTTTTCTTACTAACTATTTTAATCATGTAGGATTTAATTTATGGCAAACTGTATGTGACTAGACCTTAATTCCTTAGACTTTTCTAGTCTCCTCTAAAATTCATTAATTGCCAATTCCTTGGTCAATTAAATCCAATTAGAAGCTGCATGATCAAATTCCAGTTTATATGCCACAAAAACTCTAATTACCCAAAAATAAAAGGATTATATGTCACGTATCTCGTGAAATCCAGATAATTAAAATTTAGGAGAATATATTTTCAAGCTGTTGTTCAAGTAAAGAGCTTTTCCAAGTTTTACAAGAGCTCAAATAGAAAGAGGGTCATACTTCCGTTCCACCCAAATTCATAAGATAAAGAGCGAAAATAATTCTTAAATTATAAATCCATACATGAATTAAAATAGAAAAAGCAATAAAATCAATCCATACAAATAGACATAGCTCCTAACCTTAACAATGGAGGATTAGTTGCTCATGGAATGTGGAATGTAAATTGGTATAGAATTCCCTAATGGAACCTCCTCAATAGAAGAGAAGTCTCTCCTTTTTATAACTAATCCTAATTAATTTAAAATCTAATTTCTAAAATTAAAATAATATCTTTTCCTATTTTAAAATCAAATTTGAATTTAAATCAGAATTAACTAACTACTCTGTGTCTTGTAACGTGGGGACCACTTGACTTCACTGGATCCGTGCCTAACTTGGGTGCTAAAATGGGACCCAGAAATCACCCCACAGCGTTTTCTGCTCGTGGCGCATGTCACGCGTACGCGTTAGTCATGCGTACGCGTCGCTGGTCTTCTTCGCAAGTCACACGGACGCGTCGGTCACGCGCACGCGTCACTGTGTAATTCTTCAAATCACACGTACGCGTCAGTCACGCGCACGTGTTGCCATGGATACCTCCAAATCACACGCACGCATCAGGCAAGCGTGCGCGTCGCTCCATCTTTATTTTAACACTAGTATTCTATTACTTTATCATACCATGATCCTGGCCCTTTACTTTTTTATTTTCATATCTTCCCTTTTAGAGAGTTTAATCAGAATCCATCCAAATTCAATTAGGGATCAAAAAACATACTTACTTGTGATTGATGAACGGATTTTTGTGTGGTAAAGAAATTCACAAATGAGTCCTCGTTGAAAGTATATCTTCTAAACCAACAAGAATCCTTTCATACAAAAGATTGTTTGTCACAAGTAAGAAATCCTATGAAAATAATAACCGAAGTATTCAAACCTCGGGTCATCTCTCAAGGAATTACAGGGAAGTGTACTTATAATTAGTTATAGAAAAGTATATTTTTGGGATTTTGAATGAGAAACAAGGAAAGTATATTGCAAGAATTAAACTAACAACTAGAAAAGTTCATGGCAACGTTCGGTGGTCAAGAATCTCAATCCTTATCACTAACTACAACATGAGAATTGGCAAGGATCAATCCCATTAAATCATCCTGTAACGAGTAAAGGAAAGTCAAATGAGCTATATCAATCCAAGTCCATAAGTCTTAACTCTCCACCAATTTAATTAGTGAGAACTAGAGTCAATGGCTACCAATCATCAATCACTTGGATATTAGTAACTCAAAAGATCCTAAGTTACCTTCTCAAGCCAAGAACATAAAATCCTACTCTAACATCCTCTCAAGCATTTCATCAAACACTTGGAGGGTGATGAAAGAAAGCATTTTTATTTGTGAGAATAAAAGGAATCAACAACCAACAATTACAAAGGATTAACAAAACAACAATCAACAACATCACAATCACATGAATTATCTCAAATTGCATTATTAAAAGAAAACAAAAGAACAAGAATATCTCAATTACAAA
>NC_029777.3:86177439-86178642 GCF_000817695.3 Arachis duranensis
GCTTGTGTTCTTAGCTCAAAAACCATGTTCCAAAATAAATTCTTTCAAGCAAGTTCCACAAATTTTCTTTTTCAAATTGGTAGGGTGCCCTAAAATAGTTCCTTGGAAAGGAAATCATCACCCTAACCAAGTAGTCCTAATAAGAAAGAAGTGGTAAAACTATGTATAAATTCTAACTAACATGCAACCTATCATGCAATGCAATAACTAATCTAACATTGGTGTTGAAAAGAAAATTTTTTACCCATGGAGATCGGTCGACGACCTCCCCACACTTGAAGATTGCACCGTCCTCGGTGCACGCAAAGGTGAGCAAGGTGGACGGGTTGCTACAATTGATGAGCTCCTTCAAAAGGTTGTGCGGATGACTTGTTTGTTGCCCCATTTAAAAACGCGGATGACTTGTTTGTCGCCCCATTTAGAAGCTTTCTCATTCCTTTCCTTCTTGGTGGCTAACCTAGAAGGAGAGAAAAAGAAAGAAAATTAAGCCTATAACAAAGACATCAAAGCAATTAGAACATAGGCGGGGGCTAATGCCAAATAAGAGTATGGTTCTCTACTACATGGTAGCTACAACATGTGAGTAAGAAAACAATTTAAGCAAAGGGCATATCAACTAATACTTGATGCAAGAGTAAAGTTAAAGCATGGAGAGTATATGGAGCATCAAGATCAAATAAGGATTGACACAAACAAGATTAGTGATACGCATGAAAGCATTTAATTCCATCCTAACTCAATGATGAAGCGATACAAGAAAAAAAATAAAGGGTAATGAATTAGGAAGGACTAAAGCACTAATCTTGTGTGTTGACAAATATTACAATTAATGTAACAAGTCATGAAGCACCAAAACAAATGCAAGAAATTCTCAACAATTGAGTGAGAGAATTCAACACCATTATTAAAATGAGAAATTTAGAAAATAAAATGAGAACAAATTATAGAATCAAAATTAGAATGCAAAGAATAAAAGTATGTAAATGTAATAGACAAAAGAAAATGGAAGAAGAGAAAAATTTTTTTTTTATTTTTTTAATTTTTTTTAGTATTTTATTTAGTTATTTATTTATTTATTTATTTATTATATTTTTTTCTTTTTTTTTATTAATTTTTTTTTATTAAAAGAGAAAAGAAAAAAATCTTTCAAGAGAGGAAGAAGAAAAAAAAATTGAGAAAGAAAGAAGAAGAGAAGAGGAAAGA
>NC_029777.3:86178962-86180694 GCF_000817695.3 Arachis duranensis
TTTTTTTTATTATTAAAAAAATTGTTTTCTTTTTTTTTTATTAAAAGAGAAAAGAGAAAAAAAATCTTTCAAGAGAGGAAAAAGAAAAAAAAATTAGAAAGAAAGAAGAAGAGAAGAGGAAAGAAGGAGAAAGGAGAAGAGAGAAAAGCAGGGTGCAAATCCGCGCGCGCGCGCACAGCGCGCTTACGCGTGGATGCAGCAGGGACAATTCGCGCGCGCTTACGCGTGGATGAGGTTGTGACGATCCGCGCGCGCGCGCACAGCACGCTCACGCGTGGATGAGCTTGTGCTCCCAGCACAATGCGGGCATAACGCGCGCACAACTCTCTGGTTTTTGTACCAGAAGTTGCAGAAGTGCAATGTGCGCGCGCGCGCACAGCGTGCTAGCGCGTGGATGGCCGTTTTTTTTTTTTTGCCCAAATAGCAGAAAAATACCCTAGAGCTCCCTATAATGTCCAAAACTCTTCTTTATTCAATCAAATATCAAACAATTCACAAAAATGCAATTTGATTTTAGGATTTATTCATCTACTACTAATGAATACAACATACTAACAACCAATCTTTACCAACAAATCAATATGAAATGAAAATCTACCTACAATGGCAACTCAAATCACTTATTAAACAAAACTAAAAGAGGATGGAAAGAGTTTACCATGGTGGGGTGTCTCCCACCTAGCACTTTTAGTTTAAGTCCTTAAGTTGGACTTATGGGGAGCTCTTCTCAAGGTGGCTTGTGCTTGTACTCATCTTGGAACTTCCACCAATGCTTGAATCTCCAATAAGCTCCATTCTTCAATTTCAATATCTTCAAGCTTTGATGGAGTTCTCCACAAACCATGAGCTCCCAAATTTGATTTTCATTGTGCGCTCCAGGATCCCACACTTTGTTTTGACGGATCCCATATCTTATCTTCACACCCATCCTTTAGTTGAGTTTCATGATTTTTCCGTACGGGTGGTTGATATAAGGGTGATTGACACATAGAATTCTCTTTGTTCCACCAATGCTTCCTTCTAAACCCATATACGGTGATTTCCGTTCCATCCTCATTCCTATACCTTAGAGTCTTGGCCTTTATGATTTTTATACCGAATTTCCAACCACTACACAATTCCTTCCTACTCTAAACTCTACAAAGAGCTCTAAGTTGACCTTCGTTTTCAATTAAACCATATTCAAGTGAGAAAGTGAAGCTTAGGGATGAGAGTTTTACCCACTTGAATGTTGTGTTAGATGGTGATTTGGGAAGGGAGACCTCCCCACACTTAGACAATGCAAGGTCTACTTCTTTAGGCTCTTCTTTAGTTATTTC
This sequence comes from Arachis duranensis, assembly GCF_000817695.3. Taxonomy (NCBI): domain Eukaryota; kingdom Viridiplantae; phylum Streptophyta; class Magnoliopsida; order Fabales; family Fabaceae; genus Arachis; species Arachis duranensis. Next base: position 86,180,282 of record NC_029777.3, read on the forward strand.
CACCTCTTCACAAGCTTCTTCAATTTCAACCTTTTCCCCTTTTTCACTTAGCTTGGTGTTGTCTTCAAGAACTTTGATTTCTTGCCTAATGGGAGGTGATTCAATTTTCGATAGGAATTCATTGATGAATGAATCCATCTCTTGATCAACCTCTTCATATTCTTCAATTTCAATGTACACCATGCCAATGTTCTCTCCTTGGCAGATCTCTTTCTCATTGCTCACCAAGGGTATGGGAGGTTGTGCACACTCTTCTATAACTTCAACTTCATGTCCAATGGGAGAGAATTCCATTGTAGAGATAAATTCATCCATGATTGAATCCATTTCTTGATAAGCCTCTTCCAAGTCTCCAACGATGATATGCCTTGGAGGTTGCGCACCCTCCTCAACATCAATATCAAGCTTCTTGG
>NC_029777.3:86181414-86186113 GCF_000817695.3 Arachis duranensis
TCACAATATTCACAATAACCAATAATGTAACACCATTGCAAGTCCCCGGCAACGGCGCCATTTTGATGATTGGATTTTTGACGATTTAGAATTTCACTAGAGAAACATGAATAGTAAATGGTAAGAAAACTTTATTAACAAAATGGTCTTAGCAAGGTTTGGTTGTCAAGGGTCTTCATCATTATCACTAGCCACAAGTATGGTAGTTGCAAGGATTAATCCCACTTAGTCATCCTTAAATCAATTAACAAAGGAAAGTCAAGTGAGTTATATCAATCCTAGTCCATAAGTCCTAGCTTTCCACTAATTGGATTAATGAAGGCTAGAGTTAATGGCTATCAACTATCAATCAATTGGACACTAGTAACTCAAGAAATCCTAAGTCACCTTCTCAAGCCAAGAACATAGAATTCTACTCTAACATCCTCTCAAGCATTTCATCAAACACTTGGAGGGTAATGAAAGAAAGCATTTTTATTTGTAAGAATAAAAGGAATCAACAACCAACAATTACAAAGAATTAACAAAACAACAATCAACAACATCACAATCACTTGAATTATCTCAAATTGCATTATTAAAAGGAAACAAAAGAACAAGAATATCTCAATTACAAAACCTAGAAACAAAATAAGAGAAATTACAACAAGAGGATAGGGATAGAGAGAAGAACCAAAGTGTAGCAATCACCACTTGAAGGTAGAAGTAGAAGGAGACTTGAATTAAACCTAGAATTATGAGATCCTAATCTAACCCTAATTCCTAATCCTAGAGAGAAGTGAGAGCTTCTCTCTCTAAAACTAACTCTAACTCCTAAAACTAAGCTAATGATCAAAAGTATCTAAAGTCTCTTGATTCCCCTTCAATACTTGACTTAAATAGCATCAGAAATGAGTTGGATTGGGCCCACAAGGCTCCTAAAATCGCTGGGGACGATTTCATTAAAGTGGGCAAGGACAGAATCGGCGCGCGCGCGCAAAGTGCGTGTGCGCGCCCCTGAATGCGAAGCAACATGTGGTAAAATTTATATCATTTTGAAGCCCCGGATGTTAGCTTTCCAACCCAACTAGAACCGCATCATTTGGACCTCTGTAGCTCAAGTTATGGTCAATTAAGTGCGAAGAGGTCGGCTTGACAGCTTTCCGGTTCTTTCATTTCTTCATGAGTTCTCCAACTTTACATGCTTTTTCTTCATTCCCTTGATCCAATCTTTGCCTCCTAAATCTGAAATCACTTAACAAACATATCAAGGCATCTAATGGAATCAAGGTAAATTACATTTAGCTATTTTAAGATCTAAAAAGCATGTTTTCACTCTTAAGCACAATTAAAGGAGAATATACAAAACCATGCTATTTTATTGAATAAATGTGGGTGAAAGGTGATAAAATCCCTTAAAGTTAATACAAGATAAACCCTACAAATGGGGTTTGTCAAAGCTGTTTCTACATATGATGAATTTCTATATGAAAGATCATACCTTATCTGAGCTTATCTTGCTAGCGGTTGAGCCTTTATCCATTTTATGAAGTAATCGATGGCAACTAGTAAAAAATTTACCTGATCGCTGGATACTGAGAAAGGTCCGAGAATGTCAAGCCCCCACTTGTAGAAAGGCCATGCTACCTCGGAGGTGTGTAACAGTTTGGCTGGAGTATGAATTATTGGTGCACACTTCTGACAGTTGTCGCAATGTTGTACTTTCTTCATGTAGTCGTTCTTGAGTGTTGGCCAATAATAGCCTGTGTGTAGGAGTTTTGCAACTAGACTGTGCCCTCTAATGTGTGTTCCGCAGATTTCTTCATGTGCTTCTGCCATGGCGAGGCGGGATTCTTCCATTCCAAGACACTTTAACAGTGGCCTAGAAAACCCTCTTTTATACAGGTCATCACCGAACATGGTGAAATGGCTTGCTTTTTTTACCAGCTTTAGATTTTTTTTTGTCGCTAGGATGTCTCCAGTTTTCAAATAATGCACATATGGTGTCCACCAATCTGGTTCGTCTGACAAAGAGAAAACATGGATGCTACATATGCTTGGTTCCCCAAGCATTAATTCTGACAAAACTGGTGTTGTGTCTGTAAATTTAGAAGTAGCTAATTTGGATAAAATATTTGCCCTATTATTATCCTCCCTAAGTATATGAGTGATCTCAAAAGTTTGAAAATTTTGAATTAGACCCTTAACAATGTTCAAGTATTGTTCAAGAAGGGGATCTCTTACCTGGAAGTTACCGTTTACCTGTTGTACAACTAATAATAAATCACACAGTAAACCTTCAGGTGTTGAATGTTTGTGTCTTTGCCAAAATGTAAACCAGCTAAAAGGCTTCGTATTCGAATTGATTATTACTTGTCTTGTACAGGAATGTGATAGACTGTTTGGTGCATACTCCAGTATTATCTTTAAGAATAATTTCGGATTCGTATCCATCTTCATTTAAAGCTCCGTCGACATATAACTCCCAAATAGGGTGGATGTCATTGGTTGTGGTGAACTCAGTGACGTGGCGTAAAAATCACCAATTAAAAGTTTATAGAGAAAATAGCGTTGCAAGTATAGCTCTTAACCAATGAAGATTCCACATATCAATTTAAAAGAGTTGTCACAAAATTTAGAAATAAAATACTGGGAGTATGAATCACAGGTCATCTCCCAACAAGTTGTAGAGAGAATGCTAATTTATTAATTAGGGATTTTCAAGAGAGTTTGAGTTTGGATAATGAGCAATTAAATAGTTGTAAAATAAAAACTAAGAATGATTATTAATATTCTAAATAAAAGGCCTTGACTGGGAGAATGATCAATTGGAAGTTCTATCCTTGTTGGGATCTCTTGGGTGTAGTATGAAAAAGGTTGTTGTTTTCACTTAGTCAACCTTTATTAAATAAAGAAAAGTCAAGTGATTGAACTAACTCTTATTCACAAATCCTAGTCCTCTCCCTTGGGAAGGTCTAGCGTTAGTAAATACAGAACTAGCCAACAACTTTCAGTTTAATCTTCACCTAAGCCTTCCAACTCAAGTGTCTCCTCTTAATCAACCCCCATGTCAAGTAGGGAATCTACTCCATTGACATGAATATAATACTCAGAAAAATATAAGAAGAAGACATGATAAAATAAATAAAATAGAGACTAAAAAATTTAATTAAAAATAAAAGGAATTCTCTATATCAACAATCCATGAAAATAATCCAACTACCACTTTAAACAAGAACTAAAGATGTGGAATAAATAAAAGAGCAAGTAAGAAAAAAACTAGAATAGTATCTTCAACGGAGGTGATGACTCTTCAATATCCAAAGCAAAAGGCATAGAACTAATGAATTATGAATGTAAAGAGAACCTAGAGGGAGAGTAGTTCCTCTCTAGATTCAGATCTAAAATCCTAAAACTATCCTAATGAGAATGTATTGATGTGTGTTGAGTCTCCGCATGTTCCCTGGCTTTATTCTGTGTTTCTGGACAAAAAACTGGGTCAAAACGCGGCCCAAAATCGCCCACAGCATTTTCTGTTATTTCCGCAGATCGCGCAAGTCATGCGTACGCGTCGGTCACGCGTGCGCGTCATTCGGCGATTTTCCTTGTCGCGCGTCCGCGTCGTCCACGCGTGCGCGTCATTCGTGCAGACTCCAATCCGCGCATATGCGTCAGGCACATGCACGCGTCGCTGCAATTTTCTCCATTCCGCGCGCTCGCATGAGCCATGCGCGCGCATCGATGCTCGCTGGTCATCTCCTTAGTTTCTTGTGTTCCTTCCATTTTTGCAAGCTTTCTCTCCATTCTCTAAGCCATTCCTGCCATGTAAAGCCTGAAACACTTAGCACACAGATCATGGCATCGAATGGTATAAAGGAGAATTGAAATACAAAAATTAAAGATCATTAGGAAGCAAGTTTTCAACCATAGAACAAACTTAGGAAAGGATTGTAATATCATGCAGTTCATATGAATAAGTGGGTAAAGACTTGATGAAACCACCTAATTAAACACAAGATAAACCATAAAATAGTGGTTTATCAACCTCCCCACACTTAAACATTAGCATGTCCTCATGCTTAGCTCAAGGAGATAAAATAAACAAGTAGGAAAAAGTAAGACTCATGCAATGCAATGCAACCTAGTATGTGAATGAAACTATATGCTAAGATGATTTTGTCTACTTGGTTAAAAGTAAATAAGTTCTTCAGGACAAACATAAATCAAATTCCACTAATTAAAATTATACAGTAAAAACAAGTAAACTTGTAAGAAGACAGCTCATGAAAGCAGATTGAAGCCTTACTGATGGTGTATGTGCACTCTAATCACTCAAGTGTATAGGGTAATCACTCTACTCTTCTCTAGTCATGCTTTCTAAACATTGTTCTTTACTTAACCAATCAACAAATAATTAATGTACCAATGCAAACATCATGAGGTCTTTTCAAGGTTGTAATGGGGCCAAGGTAAAGGTGAGAATATATATATATATAGTTAAGTGAGCTATAAATTGAATCCTTTGATTAACCTAAGCTCTTACTGATGAGCGGATAATTTATACGCTTTTTGACATTGTTTTTAGTACGTTTTTAGTATGTTTTAGTTAGTTTTTATTATATTTTTATTAGTTTTTATTTAAAATTCACTTTTCCGGACTTTACTATGAGTTTGTATGTTTTTCTGTGATTTCAGGTATTTTCTGGCTTAAATTGAGGGA
>NC_029777.3:86187636-86189522 GCF_000817695.3 Arachis duranensis
AAAATCTTTTTAATTAATTAATTGATTTAGTTTTCAATTTGCTTTGATTTTATTTTCTTTTAGTTTTCAAAATTTTATTTTCTTTTCTTTTCCAGTTATTTTATTATTTTCGATCATTTTTAATTAAAAACAAAAAAAATATTTTTTTTACTTTACTTGCGATCCATATCATCTCCCTTTCTACATCATGGACCTAAGTGGAGTTGAGCAGTCCAGAAGGACTCTGGGGTCATATGCTAACCCCATTACAGCTGCATATGGGAGTAGTATCTGTATACCTCCTATTAAAGCAAGCAGCTTTGAGCTAAACCCTCAACTCATTATCATGGTGCAGCAAAATTACCAGTATTCCGGTCTTCCACAGGAAGAACCTACTGAGTTTCTGGCACAGTTCTTACAAATTGCTGACACAGTACGTGATAAAGAGGTAGATCAGGATGTCTACAAATTATTACTGTTTCCATTTGCTGTAAAAGATCAAGCTAAGAGGTGGTTGAATAACCAACCCACAGCAAACATAAAAACATGGAGACAATTATCAGACAAATTTCTGAATCAATTTTACCCTCCAAAAAGGATGACACAGCTAAGGCTGGACATCTAAGGCTTTAAACAAGAGGATAATGAATCCCTTTATAATGCCTGGGAGAGGTATAGAGGTATGCTAAGGAAATGCCCCTCTGAAATGTTTTCAGAGTGGGTACAGTTAGACATCTTCTACTATGGGCTTACAGAAAAAGCTCAGATGTCTCTAGACCACTCAGCTAGTGGATCAATACACATGAGAAAGACGATTGAAGAGGCTCAAGAACTCATAAATACTGTTGCTAGAAATCAACATCTGTACTCAAGCAGTGAGTCCTCTATAAAAGAAGAAGCTATGGCAGTAACTACTGATCCTAACCCTCAAGAACAGATGGTTGAGCTTAATCAGCAATTACTCATGATGACAAAATAATTAGCAAAATTTAAAGAGATGCTCCAAGAAACTAAAATTGCTAACAAGAATATGGAAGCACAATTGAATCAGACAAGACAGCAACTATCTAAACAGTTAGAAAAATGCCAAGCTGTTAAATTAAGGAGTGGGAAGACATTGAATATATCAACTCAAAGCAGTAGAAAGCTAAGAAAGGAACAACTGACAGAGGATGACCAACCAACTACCCAAAATCCTTCTGAGGACAATAAGAGCCCAGAGAGGAATGATTCTGGCGTTCAAACGCCAGAAAAGGGTAAGAAAGTGGCGTTAAACGCCCAATGGGTAGCCAATTCTGGCGTTCAAACGCCAGAAAAGGGTTGTAATCTGGCGTTAAATGCCCAAAAAGCACCCAATCCTGGCGTTCAAATGCCACAAATGGGTCAGACACTTGCAAGTGCTGACAACAACCCCCTTAAGCAGGCTTCTCCAACCACTTCTGTAGGAAATAAACCTGCAGCAACTAAGGTTGAAGAGTATAAAGCCAAGATGCCTTATCCTCAGAAACTCTGCCAAGCGGAACAGGATAAACAATTTGCCCGCTTTGCAGACTATCTAAGGACTCTTGAAATAAAGATTCCGTTTGCAGAGGAACTTGAGGAAATACCTTCTTATGCTAAGTTCATGAAAGAGATCTTAAGTCATAAGAAGGATTGGAGAGAAACTGAAAAAGTTTTTCTCACTGAAGAATACAGTGCAGTCATTCTGAAAAGCTTACTAGAGAAGCTTAAAGACCCTGGAAGCTTTATGATACCATGCACATTAGAGGGTACTTGCACCAAGAAAGCTCTATGTGATCTTGGGGCAAGTATCAACCTAATACCTGCATCCACTATCAGAAAGCTTGGCTTGACTGAAGAAGTCAAACCAACCCGAATATGCCTCAAACTTGCTGATGGCTCCATTA
>NC_029777.3:86189622-86195896 GCF_000817695.3 Arachis duranensis
CCCCCAGTTTCTCTCCGATATGCCGTCCATCTTAAAAATTGGGGCCAGGTGCACGGGCGATATTTTGTTTATCGTTGTTGGTAAAAGGAACGCCATCTGTATGTAGAGCATGAATATCCTCTTGAACATCAGGCGTTCCTCTTCGTTGCCAATGCCTATTTCCATCATTTCATCGGTAAGACTTTTGAGGGTCTTACCTTGGAATCTTCTATAAATTATTTTGTCATCATCAGAAAGTTTCTTATACTCAACCTTCTCAGGAAATAGATCTCCTAAAAAAAGGAAGACAACAAAGTATCCAAGTCGGTTCAAATACACCCAAGCATCAACTTAAATACACCCAAGCAACAACTTAATATACACCTATAATTTTAAGCTAGTTACCTGTTGCATTGATGCTAAGCGCATGACCTATTTTTTTTGGTGTTATTTGGAAAGAACCATATCCTGTCTTCAGTCTGTTCTCCCCAAGTTTGAAGTTGTTTGCCAGCTCCCTTAACAGTTGGTAATGCACCTTTAGTGGTGGGATGTGCATCAACCCACCGAATCCGAGATCCCTCACAATCGCCTTCTTCTCCTCAGTCATGTTTCTGAACTTATCACTCAGGAGATGTGTGGCACACTTAAGGTCTTTTGTTTGGTTTCTTGCTGCCATTTTATCTGAAACGAAAAATACACCCAAAGATATCAGTAAGATACACCCATATATATGAGTCAGATACACCTATTAATAACAATAAGATACACCCATTGATAACAGTAAGATACACCCATATATATGAGTCAGATACACCCAAAGATATCAGCAAGATACACCCATTGATAACAGTAAGATACACCCATAGATATTATTCAGATACATCCATATAGATATTAGTCAGATATCACTCAACCATTCTTCAATATCAAGCCACATTACAAGGTTAAGCAGTATACACCCCCCAATCTACGGAATAAACCCCCAAAAATCAACAACAATAGTAGGAGAACTTAGAACAACAACGTAGAACGACGTAGAACTTAGAAGAGCGACGTAGAACTTAGAACAGTGTAACAAAAAAGCAAGAATAATAGTAAACCCTAGAAGAACGACGTAGAAGAAAAGTAAAATACACAGGAATCTTAATGAACTTACGTTGAGTATTGTTGCTTTATTTTCTCTTCAGATTCTTCACGGAGAGTTTGATGGTGTTTTGATGGAGGTTTCGAACAACGATTTGTATATTTTGAACTTTGATTTTCGCTCGAAAATGGGAGGGTTTGCTTGTTTTCAAAGCGCTTTGAGAAGTGGAAGAAGTGGAAGAGTCTGCCATACGTAACCGTTTGAGTGTTGAGCGCGTGATTTTGATGCGCCAGGTTATCTCTCTTCATGCGTGTGAGTCCTATTTGGGCTGAGCCAACTTGTAAGCTTGTAAACTTGTATGTGTAGCAGGCCCGTTCTGCCAGTGGAGAAAAAGACAAAAACATAGCTTACAATTCTACACAGTTCTCTAAATACTGCCATTAAGAATCAAGAATCTTTGAAAAATAATTCTGCCATATGACCAAATATAAAACCACAGGTTCTCTAGACACTCAAATATTTTCCATTGATATCACCACAGCATTCAGCAGAAGATCAACGGAAAATTGTTTACAAGTTTCACAAGGACCTTTGATTACATAGTTAATTACTTACAAAAGACGTGATTTGGCTAATCAACATTAAAATTTTGTTGATATATATTATACTAAAATCTACTTAAATTTGCGATTAGAACAATTTTATTTTACCTGTCTTCCTCTACCCCTTCCATCTTTAGCACCCTCAATAATTCCAGGGAGATCCACTTTCAAGCAGACAAAATCAATCATAAAGATACGGGATCTTAATTAATCAAGAGGTTCAAGTGCAACTAGATTTTGCTTTAAGTAACACAAGTTTTAAAGCCCACAAGCAAAATATCTTGACCTTGATAAGTATTATAAGTGAAACCTAAGAGAAAGAAATATGGTTTTATTTACTATGGCTCCGCAACCTAGTTGCATTCATATGATATCAATAACAGTAGAAAACCCTCTTATGAGGGATTTTTCATCAAGAGCAAAGATGAAAACATCATCAACATTAAGCTTTCTAATATTGTGGCACCTGAATTTTAGCTCAACGATACATGATCACGCCAGGAATGCAAGTTAAGGTTGTAAACTCATAGGAAGCAACCTACACAAACCAAAACAAGTAAAAGTCTTCAGGAAACTCTTTCACATAAGCTATTAAGCATATTAGATAATTCATAATTGTAATGCTGCCCGCTGTCTTTTAAAATAAAAAAGGGAGCATCTGGTTGACACGTGAATAGACGCCAATGACCACTATTATAGTGTCCAAAGCAAAGAATAGTTGACAAACATCATGAATGATAGCAAAATGTAGAAGTTAAAATAAGTAACAGCTCATTTATACCATTTTATAATTAATCAGATCAGATGATAAAAAAAATAGAATGAACTCGAGATATAAATGGTGGGCCACTCCAGAAGGTCCCCACGGATTAAGATCTCCTAAGGGTAGATGTACTCAGCCTTACCCTGTAAACAGAGGGGTTGATTCCAGATAAAAAACCTTGATCTCAATATCATAGGCCAACAACCTTACCCTAGATATGACATGCACCTATCCCATGCAATTTTATTTTATTTTTCAGAAAGAGAAAAAGAAACATCACTTGCAATATTTCAAAAACATGGTAGAACTCATAGAAGTGAAACACTGCGATATAAATAAATTAAATAGTGAAGATGGCAGTATATAAGACTCATAGAAATACATTCCTACCTCTGAAAATGTCCCAGTCAATTTATTCAATAGAGTAGATTTGCCAACTGAAGGGAAACCCACAAGACCAACTCTTGAATCACCACTTTTAGTAACATCAAAACCTTCACCAGCACCTCCAGCACCTTTTGATGAAGGAGTAAGGAGTTCCCTCCGCAGCTTTGCCAGTTTAGCCTAGTACCAATGCTTAACAATATTAAATCAACTAGCAGCAAGAATAGAATCACAGAAATACAAAAGTAAAAGATAACAAGGAAAATAATTCTAATAAAAAAATAATCTTATTGGTGGTTGATTCCAAAATCCAAATAGAAGCAAAAGTGAAAACACCCATGTAGCCTTCAATATCATATATCAGAAAACTTTCAAACAGAGTATCCAAGTTAACAATAGGAGCCCAAGACTGATGAAAAAACAATTCAAATATTCTCAACTTATATTTTAATGTTTTATCCAAATCCGGATACGCGTACGAGCTACATACACCCAAAATTATAAATAAATCAATATGCAAATCAGTAGGAATCTTGTATCCAGCAACAGCTAGAAAGTGGAAACAAGAAGGCCTATTCCAAGAGCAGAATGAGCTTAGCCTAATAATACAACTTCCAATTGAATTTCAGGGAAAGGGTTTGAGTCATGAGTCATGAACCAGAAGCACGTCCAAATGCAATCTCTAGAGCAATTACTCTTACAAAATTCTACCAACTCATTCAACATGACCCAATCATTCCAGTGCTTGGATGAAATTGATCACTTTCTGTCCCATATCCCATCTAACGATGAAGCACACAATGCAGAAACATGTTTACCTTCAGCAAGCCCAAATGATGAGCAGTAGCCTTGTTCTTTTGCGTTCTTTCCATCTGCAGCATAAAAATGACAATGATCATACTTGAAATAATAACTACAATGGAAATACAGCTGCTGCTTTGAACAATCAATACAGTTCCTCAGTTCTTGATTACCATATGCAGGGAGTAAAGGAAACAAAGCACATGCACAGAAATAATATGAAACCTTATTGTAGCTGTCAATCTCTCAAACTCAATCTATACATATTCAACCAGAATTACAACTTAGAGGTATCTGCAGTATTAGTTGTTTTAGTTTTAGCCTAAACATAAAAACTTCACTTATTCTGAGTAACAAGGAATTTATTACAATCCCATCTTACTTGATGCTTAAATATTATTGAACGTAATCACTAATCAGACGAAGTTGCAATACGTACTGAAATATGAACTCCAACGAAAATAGAATATAGGAGTTTCTGGCGAGAATAATTCCGATTAAGGAACATTAATCACAATTAAGCACAGCTTCTATTCCAACTCTAGAAATGCATAGAGCTTCTTAAGAATCATATTAAGTATAAATCATTTGTATTAATAACACCTTAAAACTGGATCCTAGGATATGGCTTTAAAATTTTGTAATTCGTAATCAAACACTAGTAACCCTACTACTGCAGAGGAAAACAACTTATGGATTAGTTTGTAGTCCAAAAATGTTATACTTTCACGGATACAAATCGAGGCGTGCAACCAAGTTCCGTTGAGAATACAATGGAAGGAAGGAAGGAAGCATTAGAGACAACGCATAGGGTACCTCATCTTCGATATCCTTTATTTTCTGCATCACGGTCACCATTGTTGAAGGATGAGCTCAGAGGAAGAGAAGAAAATAGTTTCAGATGATTAATGGTTACTCTTTTGTGTTGTGATGTGTCGTGTTGGCTCTTAAGCTGGGGAAAAAAGGAAGAAGATGCTAGAACAAATATGCAGAGTGCACCAATCCTTCTATGGGTTCCAAAGGAAGCTTTCCAGTGACCCCAACCCATCTTCCCTCCAAATTTTCTCAACCGTTACTCTGCTTTATTTGTGAACCAACCCATATATTTCTTATTATTTTAATTTATAACCTGGTCCTTCAAGGGTCCAAATTATTCTTTCCCCACCGAAGAAAACTCCATTAAACTTAAGGACGTTATTGTTGCAACAAGTCAAGTCCTATGTTTTCTTTGTAACTAGGCCAACACTATAAAATGAAAAAGAATAATTTTCAAAACCAATGAGAAGATCTTCTATGCTTCCTTTTACTATGCCAATTTTGAAGCCTAAAATTCATCAAATGAATTCCCACAAAACTGGACCAATCTGTTGATAACTAACAACATAAAAAAAACACATTCGCAAATGTCTATTATCAAAAGACAACAATTAGATCCAAGTCTTAACACAAAACAGAATATCAAAAAGAAATTCTAAGACTCTGCCTTCCTCTAGAAGACTAATTCATGAGGCTTCTGGCCTTGCTTCAAAGAAAACCTAGCACCAAGGTAAAACTTCAAGTCTGGAACACTCTCTATGGCTTTTATCAAAGCAGAATCAACAGTCTTCTGGTCATCCTTCTTGTCTTGAGGGAGGGTCTTCTTCTCCTACATTTGAAGCAAGATAGCACATAAGCAAATGCTGATAAAAACTGCAAGTGCCAGAAAGACAAATAAAACAAGAAATTTATACAAACTAACCTCTTTCGCGGACTCAAAGAACTCGCCTTCTCCCTTCTTTTTCTTTTTCTGGACTTCCTTTGAAAAGTATTTGTCATCGAATTTCTCCACGTTACAAGCAGACACATCTACTTTGGTTGATGTGGCAATAACATACGACTGATTCACACGTCTCAACGGAACTCCATTAATCTTGAAGGGTCCTGAGGAAACAAGATACATAAGACCGGAGGAGAGAAAAACTTCATTAATCCGCTAGCTTATTCGGACACAAGTTATACACAACACAATGGAAAGCAATATCAAAAAAGAAAATGTTGTCTATGCGTTGAAATCCGAAGCTTGAAACTGCAATGGACAACTTAATTCAAGAACTAACGTCATAGCACTTATAATCCGGCATTCAATTAAGTGACATAGGGGAGAAATGAAGCATCATCCACATATTAAAAAAAAAAAGAAAGCTTATCAAGCAAAATCCGAATAAACAGAAAGCCAATGTTCAATATGATTTAAAACACTATTTTTCACTATAAGTCCGAGACAATAACATAAACAGAAACTTCATTGAGGATAATGAGCAAGAGTTACCAGACACAAGAAGCAGCCCAGAAGGAAGCTGCTTGAGGAACACAACTCTCTTCCCCTTGAATCTTCCAGCAAGAAGAATCAGCACTGTCCCAGGAGTAATGCTAGCCCTGAAAACGCGACAAAAAAAAAATGAAACATATAAGATCAATTGGATCAATAATCTAACCCTAAGATAGGTCAATTAATGTATAAAAATAGTAAAATTAAATAGCCAATAATGCCACCATCCCAATCTAAATTCTCATTTCAGATCAAGAATTTTGTTTATCACATTTGACATCGAAAATTAGAAAAAAAAAAGAACAGACCTGAGTTTGGTGGGTTTGGGTTTGTGCTTGTTGACAAGAGGAGTC
>NC_029777.3:86196004-86196568 GCF_000817695.3 Arachis duranensis
TAGGAGGCTTTTGAGCGAGGGCCTGGGGCTTAGGCTTGGGTTCATGGACGGGGAACTTGCCACCATTCTTAGCCTTTATGGCCCACAAACCCCTCTTGTGGTACATCTGAGACCGAGAGTACTTCCCGATCCCCCGCACCAGTTCAGGGTTCCTGCCGACCTTCCTTGCTGCTCTCTGCTTCGGCGCCATTGCTAGAGTTCTTCACTCAACTGCAACGCTTACTTCTCCTCCCACAAAACCCTAATTCTACTTCCTTTGCTTTCATCAATGATAGGTTATATATTGCGCTGTGTCTTACCCTTGTAGACACATAAACCCAATAACTAGGCCCAACTTGTTTTTATTGTCTTGTTTGCATCGTAGCTCGGCCCAAATTCTTGTCCAAAAAAAAACTAATGTAGTTATATTATACTTCAACCGGAAAAAATCCTGTTGTTCAAATAAATTCAAATCCGGAGTAAATTGTAAAAATTTTTATTTATTCTATGGTGTAGATCAATTTTTTTCTAAAAATATTATTTGTATACTAAAATTAACCATTAATTTCAGTAATTAATATATTT
>NC_029777.3:86197061-86197757 GCF_000817695.3 Arachis duranensis
TATAATTAAATCAATCAGGTAAACGAGTGACCACCGTTAAACTAATAACCAAGGTTTTGAAAACCGGACAGATCATCAAACTGCTCTAGTCACTGGTTTATTGGTTCATTAATCTCAGCCTCTGTTTGAGGCATTGCGACTCGATATGAGAGAGTGAATAGAATTTTTTTTCCCTTTTCTCCCTCTGTTTCAAAAAGTGGTGATTGATTAATGGAAAGTTCTATGGTGTGAATTAGAAAAAACATCCATACATATAGATAGTGAAGTGCGTACATCAGACAATAACGCGTGGCTTCCTTCTTCTGATTTGCATGGAGAACTGCAAACACAAAAGGCTGCTACTGCAGGTTGATGCAGACATTGTCGTACTTGGGGCAAGTTTAGTTTAAGAAAATTACTATTAATGTAAGTGATTATAATCTTTGAAAATTGGGCTGAAACTTTTTGGACTTACTTAGAGTAAATGGGCTTCTTGTTTTGTACAAAATGAAATTATACAATCTTTTTTTAATTTCTTTTTATCATTATGTTCTAATATAAAAACTGTTTAGATTTTATATTTTTAAATGGATTAAAAAAGCAAGAATGTGCAGGACATTGTTTTGAGCTTTTACAAAGAAACTAAAAGAAATGATGTATGTTAATAATGTAAAAGATATATTTATTAACTAAGTTGGGTTGGTCTAGAGGTTAGCC
>NC_029777.3:86198938-86219039 GCF_000817695.3 Arachis duranensis
TAACCCGCCAGGGCAAGGACTAATCCGTTGCAGTACTGAACTCCATTTAAGGGTTTGCCCCCGACAGTTGCTTAAGCGGACTAGTGGACTAACCTCTAGACCAACCCAACTTAGTTAATAAATATATCTTTTACATTATTAACATACATCATTTCTTTTAGTTTCTTTGTAAAAGCTCAAAATAATGTCCTGCACATTCTTGCTTTTTTAATCCATTTAAGAATCTAAAATCTAAACAGTTTTTATATTAGAACATAATAATAAAAAGAAATTCAAAAAAGATTGTATAATTTCATTTTGTACAAAACAAGAAGCTCATTTACTCTAAGTAAGTCCAAAAAGTTTCAGCCCAATTTCCAAAGATTATAATCACTTACATTAATAGTAATTTTCTTAAACTAAACTTGCCCCAAGTACGACAATGTCTGCATCAACCTGCAGTAGCAGCCTTTTGTGTTTGCAGTTCTCCATGCAAGTTAGAAGAAGGAAGCCACACGTTATTGCTTGATGTATACACCTCACTATCTACATGTATGGATATTTTTCCCAATCCATACCACAGAACTTCCCTTGATTAATAATTAACAGCAGGTGATTGTGGGCATAGTTATCAAAATCGAACCGATAACTAAATCGGTCAGATTATTGGATTATTAGTTAAACAAGTTAATTCGGTCTCATTTAAGTAATCAATTATCCAGAGATTAATCAAGAAAAAGAAAACACCATAAAAATTAGTTATAATGTAAAAAAGCTGAAATTATGACTTTTTTTCTCAAGAAAATATATTCCGTTGAAAAATAAACTAATATAGCAGCATTCCAATTTTTTTTAATGAAGATGAACATTATTCTAGAAAAGCCTAAGTCACATCCAAAAATCCAAAGAGGGTGGTCAAGAGTAAAACAACTACAAAAACCAATAGCAATAGGACGAAAAGATACAATTAAAACACAAATACAAAATGCAGATCAATCAACACAAAACAAAGTAACTAGTAATCACTCTTAACACAAAATCTACTGGCTACTGGTACAAAACAAAACAGCTTTAATGATCAATTATCCTACAAAACAGCTTCAATGATCAATTATCCTGTCTTTCCTTCCTCGTTTCCAAAACTCCTTATAAAATCAAATCAACATTTTCATCTCCTCCACATTCACAGATGAACTGTTGAATATTTTCTTGTTTCTAGTTTTTCATACAGTCATTCTCTTTTTGCACCTTTTAGCAATTTTGTTCTAAACATGCAAGGGAAAACAGAAGTGCCAAAGAACAGAATATAGAAGACCCCTTCCTGAATGCAAAATAAGAAAAATATAACAAAAAAACTTCAACTCAAATGAAAATTCCATCTTGAAATTTAAACAGCTAGAATCTTTCCATTTTCTCTCTTTTTAAAAATAAACTCTTATTTATTACCACTGACCTCCAAATCAAACCATTGTAAAGTGATTAATCCACTGAGGAAATTAAAGAGTGCCACACAACACCAGAAGAAAGACTCTTTTATTGAATCTTCATCATTTGACTATCAAGTTAGGAGACAAATTTTGTAGTGTTAATGAAAATGTCTTCTACTCTATTATCTCTCTCAGTTTCTCCAACTTTAGTATACAAGCCTCAAAAAGGAAAAAGAACAAAGAAAACAACAAATTAAATCAATTAGTTTTACATACAAATACAGTTCATCTAAACCTAATACAAATTAAATCAACCAGTTTTACATTTAAATACAGTTAGCATCAATAAATTAAAACATAAAAAATCCAGTATAAAAAATTAATAAGAACAACTAAAAAAAGGCTCACATACACCACACAGCAGAAGCAGAAAGTCAGAAACAGAGTCAGGGACAGTTTTCCAACTTGGGACCATTGCAGAGCAGGCCACCGGCGAGAGATAGCAGAGCTTCGAAGAGGAGTAGAGCAGAGCCTGCAGAGGAACCAACACAATGACGACGGAGGAAGCAGAGGCAGACGAGGCACGAGGTGGAAGCAGAGGCAGACGAGGCACGAGGTGGAAGCAGAGGCAGAGACAAGCGAGGCACGGTGGAAACAAGGTAGCTGGGACAACACAGACGGAAAAGGAAAAGGCAAGCAGACACTGGCGGCCGGCAAGGGGAGTGACGAGTGACCGTGCGGAACTGCGGTGAGAGGCGAGGTTCTAAAACCAAACCGATCATCAAACCGCTTGAGCTACTGGTCATCGGTTTAGAGGTTCAACCGGTTCAACCGTGGTTCATCCGAAATAACTGATTTAAGATAATCATGAAAAACAAAAAAAAATTATTGAATTAACCAAACCAATAATAAATATTCAATCTTCTACTTATCTAGTTAATTCAATTCATCTAT
This sequence comes from Arachis duranensis, assembly GCF_000817695.3. Lineage (NCBI taxonomy): Eukaryota > Viridiplantae > Streptophyta > Magnoliopsida > Fabales > Fabaceae > Arachis > Arachis duranensis. Next base: position 86,201,299 of record NC_029777.3, read on the forward strand.
TTTTTCATTAAAAACAAAGATGAAAAAATTATTTTTTCTATAACAAAAGATTGGTCATAATCAAGGTCCATATTCATTTGTGAACTTGTGTAAAGCTATAATTTAACTTATCAAAACATGCCAAACATGTCTCCTCATTTCACCTCCCAAATCAATGAATTACAGTATCCAACTATTTGACCTAAGTATGATATAAAGTAGAAGTATTAATTATTATTAGACAGTGATATTAAAAATTTAAAATGTAGCATCCGATGCTCGATGGAACAAAGCATACTTATTGTGAGACAGAAGAAATTGAAACAGCATAGTCAAAAAGTGCAGACCCTAAAGGCCTAGCCGTTGCATTTTCTACCTTAAATCCTTGCTGTGTAAGATCCATTCTCATGGCTCTTTTCTCTCCCAATAAGTTAATTACTTGAACGTGTATTTGAAGTTATCAATAGAAAAAGATAATGATCCCTTTCTTCTGTTGCAGAAGAACTATTCTAAACCCCTCCTTCTACTCATAATGAACAAATAGAAATTCTAACAAACTTTTAACAAAATTTTCAGCATAATTTCAATAAAGATTAACAAGATTTTCAGCTAATCACAATTTTAGAAAAATTTCAGCACAATTTTAACAAAGATTAAACATCTTTTTTCAAAAATTAACCAAAAAGAAAAAAATACAATAACAATACAATATCACAACAATCCAATAGCCTTAGGTGTTTCTTAGTTGAGACTCTCATCCATACCTAAAAATCACCAGCAATCTAATTACAATATCACAGTACCCCACAGCAACTCACTCCAACCCAGTAATCTCAAGTCTCAACCGTCAAAATTATTCAACAATTATTCAATTCAGTAACAAGTCCATGGATTAACTAACAACAATTATTCAGCAATTATTCAACCCAGTAACAACAGCAAGGTTCACAGACTAACTAACAAGTAACATCAATTATTCAACAATTATAGTTTAAAAAAATTTAATACCTAGAACTAAATGCTAGAACAAAGCAGAGCAGATCAGCAGCAAGAAAGGAACAGGGCACGACCGAAGGGCTGATGCGATGGAACAGAACTAGCGTCGGCGAGACAGTGGCTGCGCAACGGAGGCAGGAGGCGAGGCCCGCGACTGTGGTTTCGAAGCTCAAGCGTGGCTGCACGATGGAGGAGAACGACATTGCGACAGTGGCTTCAAAGCTCCAAGTTGCAACGGCGACGGTTGCTTGCCGGTGGCAGGACGGAAGTGAAGGAGGAGCTCAATGACGATGAGAGGAAGGGTGATGACCTGATGGGAGTGCTGCGCGTGTTTGCCATTTTAAATCCCCGATTTTGGCATCTATTCGAATAGTTTTTAGCATCGATTCGCGGTTCGACTGGTTTGACTGGCCAATTCGAATCGGTTTTCAGAACCTTGGGCAAGAGTGAGTAAATAATCTGTGCTTCTTGGGAGAGACTGAGAGAGTAAGCTTCGGGACGCTTGGGGCCTTCAGTTTGCCATTGGCAGATTAGGGTTTATGTTTTTTTTTTTAAACTAAAACGACGTAATATTGGGAGGTTTTTCTAGAAAATAATTAATTTTTATCCGGTCCGATTTTCAAAAATTGGCTCACCAAACCCAAACGGGCCAAACCAGTTTTTTAAAACTAGTGTATAAGAAAGACACATAATTATAGATCTGTACACCGAAAAAAAACATAATTATCAATCTAATTTTCTATAAATATGTATAAATACGAGATTAATTAAAGTGATAACTATTTTAACTTTTAATTACAAAGTATTAGATTCAAATCTTAAAAATAATAAAATAGTTTATATAAATTATATTGAATGAATTATACATGGTAGATAATAGGATTAAATATTTTTTATTCCTAAGTTTTCAAGTCAAAATCAAAATTATTTTCGACCTTTTTTTCTCATTAAAATCATCATCAACGTTACAAAATCATCATCAGTATGAACGCTTTAGGGCGCCCCCAATATATGTTTTCAGATACCGCTATACAATTACAACCCGTCTTTACTCAATGGATACAAAATACCCACGCTTTAGCACCGAACATAATGGCTTCTGGTGCAACAACAAGCACCAGTTTGACTTGGGGCGGTGGTGATTTAGTGGCAGTGGGGGACAAGGTTGCTTTCTTACCTATTCCATTAGGAACTGTAGATTTTTTGGTCCATCACATTCATGCATTTACAATTTATATAACGGTATTGATACTCCTAAAGGGTGTTCTATTTGCTCGTAGCTCACGATTAATACCGGATAAAGAAAATCTCAGTTTTTGTTTTCCTTGTGATGGACCCGGAAGAGGAGGGACATGCCAAGTATCCGCTTGGGATCATGTCTTCTTGGGGCTATTCTGGATGTACAATGCAATTTCAGTAGTCATATTCCATATCAGTTGAAAAATGCAGTCAGATATTTGGGGTACTATAAGCGATCAAGGGGTAGTTACTCATATCACAGGAGAAAACTTTGTGCAGAGTTCCATTACCATTAATGGGTGGCTCCGCTTTTTCTTATTGCCCTTATGTGATTTGAACCGGCGTAAGGAGGTTCAGTCAAGTATAGTATCATGCTTATTCGGCAATGGGTTAACCTCATCACCCCGATCTTCATCATCATTTATGACAGCGATAGAAAGACATCAAGCTTTTATCATCATTTGAGACGTCGTTAATGGTTCCTCTTTTCAACTTTCCAATTCAAAAAAGGGAGATGGAGAGGAATGTCTAGGTTGGGCAAGCTAATAAACCATCGGGAGGAAGACCACCGTGGATGCCTACAGCTAACCTTTCACCTTTTAGCAAAGGGCTTGATTGGCACATCCTTCACTTGTCCTTCCCTCTTCTAGCATTTAACAATAGCTACACTTAAAGTAAAGAACAAAAAAATCATTTCCAAGATAGAAATTCTGTTTAGAGTCTATAAGGATACTATTGGATATGTGAACTTACCAACAGGAGTCAATCCCCAAGGTAGCCGGACGTGTTTTTTTTTTAGCATCGACAACTGACGATCGGATTTCTATCGGTAAAGAATTCACAATAAATTCTTGTTACAAGTATAGTCTCTAAACCAACAGAGAATCCTTTCGCACAAAATTTTGGTTGTCACAAGTAACAAAACCCAATAAAAATAAATAACCGAATTATTCAAACCTCGAGTCGTCTTCTCAAGGAATTGCAGGGAAGTGTGTTTATTATTGGGTATGGGAAAAGGTATATTTATGGGTTTTTCAAATAGAGAACAAGTAATTTAAATAGCAAGAAAAATAAATTAATAATTAAGAAAACTCTTGGCAAGGTATGAAAAATAGACGTCCTATCCTAGTATCCTTATCAATTGTGATGAAAATTGCTCGTTGCTCCTACTTAGTCAACCTCTAACTATAAAGGTAAGTCAAGTGGATAAATCAATATGAATCTTTAAGTCCTAATCAATTCCTATGGAAAGACTAGAGTTCTTGGAGTATAAATTAATCAGCAAAGAATTCCAATTTCAATCAACAGCTGAGTTTGATAACTCAAGTGTTACTAATTACTCAACCAAAACCAAGAATATAGAAAGCTAAATAAAAATCATATATCTGAAATACCTCAAATTGCATTAATAAAAGAAATCAAATCTAACATGGAAAAGTTCATAAGCTAATTTGGCAACATAAGTCATTAACAAATAAAAGCATTATAGTATCTAAAAGTAGAAGAGAAATCAAAATAAAGGAATATTGAACCTGGTATGAAGAAACAATCCTAATGACTAAAAGAAATCCTAATGCTAAAACCTAAGAGAGAGGAGAGAACCTCTCTCTCTAGAAACTACATTTAATCCTAAAATTGTGAATAATGAATGTTGTATATCAATTGTTCAATGAATGGATGGATTGCCCCACTTTATAGCCTCTAATATGTGTTTTTTGTGCCGAAAAATGGGTCAAAAACAGCTCAAAAATCACCCCCAGCGATTTTTGTTTCGTACAGGTCGCTGCAAAGTCACGCGGAAGCGTTGTCCACGCGTTAGCGTGGATTGGGTTTTTGCCAGTTCACGCGTCCGCATGATCCACGCGATCGTGTCGCTTGGCTTCAAAGCAGCTATGGCAAATTATATATCATTGCAAAGCCCCGGACGTTAGCTTTCCAAAGCAACTAGAACCGCTTCATTTGGATCTTTGTAGCTCAAGTTATGACCGTTTGAGTGCGAAGAGGTCAGGCTGGACAGCTCAGCAATTCCTTCAATTTCTTGTATTCCTTCCACTTTTGCATGCTTCCTTTCCATCCTCTAAGCCATTCCTGCCCTATAATCCCTGTAATCACTTAACGCACATATCACGGCATCGAATGGTATAAAGAGAGGATTAAACATAGCAAATATAAGGCCAAAGAAGCATGTTTTCAATCATAGTACAAAATCAGGAAGGAAAAGGTAAAACATGCGATTTCTATGAATAAGCGTGAGAATAATGGATGAAAAATCACTCAATTTAGCACAATATAAACCATAAAATAGTAGTTTATCAACAACATTCACTGGCTAAACCAGATCGATCTATTTAGAACTCGCCAATCAGGGCACGCAGAGTCCCCACTTTGCCCAAACTCTGGATTATGTTCAACATTTTTTAGGTATGCAGTTAATATTCTTTTAGAGGCTTTATCATATTTATTCAGAGGAGTTTAGGTAAGACTTTCAACGTGACTATCATATAAATAAAATATCTTCTGCCTGCCGTACTACACGAGGGCAATAACAATTACGACCGACAAAGAAACTCGAGCCTCGGAGTCTAAAGAGGAAGCTCTATCACCTGAGAAGATGGGGATTTAACAAATGGTGGGCTAATTCCCTTCTTCCACTTTGGTTGGTTTATCCTATCCCTTTAGTACATCTCGGGCGATGAGAGAACATTCCATACTTGTTTCTTAAGTAAGGACAGATATTCAGTAACAACTTTTTACCAGACAAAGGACTTGGGTTCGATCGGACTATTTGGTTAGTTTGAGGATTCTAGGAGTCAAGTGAAATAGCCGACATCTCTGTATGAAAGAAATCTAACCCACCATTTTACAATAAGTAGAGTTACATCGATTTCAGGAAGTGTGCCTGTGGGCCAACAATTGACAACTGAATTCTTATTGCCCCCTCCTATTCATTGTTTTAATTTGTTTTCAATTACCTTCGCCGCGTGCCACGGAATGGAGGGGGGTCGATCTGCCAACACTCCTTTCGATAAGTTCCCGCTCGAAGCTCTACCAACTCGGATGCTTTGAAAACAACTCGTTTCGTAAAGCTCCAGCTTTCAACTACCTTTTTTTGGAAAAACGATGATGATTGACCCCCTTGCCGCTGTTGGAGTAAAGGAATGCCCTGGGCCAGCCCTCTCACCAACCTCAAATACAAGACTGAGACTTGCCCTACTTCGATCGCTTGTAAATAATAAACTTGAAGCGCAAAAGAACGTATACTCTAGTCTAGTCCGAGGAGCCCTATCGATGGAAAGGGAAAAGGAATTGGCGATCACTGGCTCTTGCCAATTGTGGGAGAAGGGCTCGAACCCCTGACTCCTACCCATACTCAGTTGAATCTTGTAAATAATAAACTTGAAGTAAAGGGCATAGCCTGAAAGGTCCATAAACAATATTTTTTAGACAATTTTATCCTTAAACAAAAATAAAGAACTATGTCCACCCTCACCACTAACCTCTGCATCATCATCACCATTGCTACGCCATAACCACAAAATAAATCAACAATCTAGTAATAAAAACAACCACAAAATTAGCAACATCATAAATTAAAAACATTAAAAAGGAAGAACTCATGTATATGCTCTTCAAAAATTAAAGAAAAGGAAGAACGAAAAAGAGAGAAAGAGAGCAAGGGAAGAAAATCGAAATCGCAGTGTCTCCTCCTTTCATTTTCTATCTCCGCTATTTACTTCCCACCCTCAACACTCCTCCCACCCCCTCAACACTCCTCCCACCTCCATCACATCACTGTCTTGGCTCTTTCTTCTCTTACTGCAACAAAATCATTGCAAGTCTAACCTTAACTCTACCCAAAATCAACAACAACAACAACAGAGGTAAAGAAAAAGTAAATCAAAGGAAAATGATATAGAAGAAAGAAAATTAGAAAAAAATTAAAAGAATGAAGAACAAATTGAAATCCAAAAAATCAAGTAAAAGGAAGAAAAAAGGGAGCAGGCTGAAATCCAAACAATAACAAACTGTTATTTTGACTAAGTTAACCACATCTTCTCCTCTTTCATAGAAGCACTATGCCTTATCCAAAACTGTTTTACTTTTTCATCTATTGGCATTCCCTTTTTGTTCGCAACAGCCCCCTCCTCGTCGTTCCCTCATTTCTCAATCCCGTAACCTTCTTCTCAAGAAGTGCTTCGAATTCGTCATTCAATTCTGCTGTAGAACTCTCTTCGACGACTATCGCATCTTTGGGCAAAATGAAGACCATCTCGGTTTCGTCGTCGATATCTTCCTACTCCACTACGTTGTTCATAGCGTTGCCACCATCTATTACGGCTCCTCCTCCGACAGCAGCAATAACCGCCTATGGTTCAAGCTCTTAAAGAAGCTTCTACTGATAAAGTCTCTTTATTTTGTGATTCTTTAATTTGTATGTAATTCAATCTTTATTTTTATGATAATGGTGATGGTGATGGTGATGAGAAGAAGATGATTGGAGTTAGTGGTGAGAGAGAGTAGGAGTTTGGGACAAAGAGAGAGAGAAAGAGGTTCAGTGATGATGATAAAGGGGGTTTAGGGTTAGTGACGAGGGAGAGTAGAGTTCTGGGAGAAAGAGAGAAAGAAAAAGGCTCAGTGATGATGATGAAGGGGGTTGGGGGTTAGTGGTGAGGGGAAGGATTTTTTTAAGGGCGAAATTGTTTGAAAAGTATTGTTTATGAACAAAAGGATGATTTTATAACATTTTGTAATGTTGAAGATGATTTTAATAAGAAAAAAAAGGTCGATGACGATTTTGATTTTAATCTAAGACTTTAGAGACGAAAAAATACTAAACCCTTGATAATAAGTAACTACTCAATATGATTTTTCTCTTTCTTAAAATGGCAACTACATAGAAATTGAAATTACAATAATGTCCTCCTGAAAAAATTAGTTTGTTCTCCGATGTCCCATTATTCAATTTTTTTTTATTTCAATGATGGAGATAAAAGTTAAATTTAAGATTTTTCATCACAAACATATTACTATTTAATATTTATTGAATATAATTCTTTTAATTGAGTTTAAACTTTTTTTCAATTGAGTTTATTTTTGATAATCAAATATAAAAAATATTATACATCAACTAATTTTTTATAGATAATAACATCAATTAATTTTTTAATAACTAAGTCCAATCAAAATAAATCAATAATTTATTGGCCGAAAGTCATACCCAAACCAAAATCTCTCCACCCACCTAGAACTACACGATCTAACATTGTGTTCTTCTTTTTTTGAGAAAAAAGTACAGACAATTTTAATGTACAATGATTGTTTAAAGATATTTTTTAGAGTGAATGATATGCAGACACATGAAAGTATGCTAGTAGTTAGGAAACAGTTTATGGATTGGATATAATGGATTCGTATTTCGCCGGTTAATGGATTTCTTTTAGGTTATGTTGGGCCTCTTGATGGATATTTCAATGCTTTTATTTTATATATGATTTTAGTAATTTGAAAAAAAGATGATTATCGTTGGAGAAGAGTTAGGTTCTAACTTTTGAGAACATATTTATTTAGCCAACATGTTAGATTGACTTTATTTTTTAATATATTATCTCAAATTGATGTGTATTTAATAATTGTTATTATGAATGTATAAGTATTTTGTCGATTTTTCGTAAATCGATTGTGGTTCGATATTTAATAGTCTGGAAGCGAAATTTACTCCTCTTTGCAGGTACTAATTTTCTATAAGTGCATCAAAGTGTCTCGAATTAGACGAGTATTGAAATAAAGAGAAAATAGAAATTTGTAAAATAAGTGAAAAATAAAGAATTCGAAAAGGAAATTGGTTGAAATCGAAAACAGGTTGCGTTAAAATTTAAAGAAAAGTAATAAAGGTGCCTTCGACTAAGTCAAAGGACTTTTGGCATGAAATTTAAAGGTACTGGAATATAAATTGCATTCAAAAATTAATCATTTCTTGAAAGATAAAGTTTACAGGAAATTCAAAAAGAAAGTAAAGACATGTGGAAGAAACCCTACAGAGAATTCACTCGAAGAAAATCCCTGAGATGTGAGTGTGCGTGAGTAATTTCTGAAGCAAAGTTCCAACCCTTGTTTCCTAAAACTTTCTAATATTTATAGTTTACTTCTATAACCGATCATTAATGGCGCGGTGCTGACTTGTATGCGCACTCCCAGGTAACCATTTCCGCTCTTCTGCTAATAAACGTTACCCATAAATTCCTCACACGGTGAAAACCTTTAACTTCTCTCCTCAATGTAACCGTCCGATTTTCCTTTCGAACTCCCATTCGATTTCTCAACCAAATAGTCATTCGATTCACAAAAATGACTAAGTCGAATCCATGTGAAATAATTTCCAATAAATACTTGCACAAGTGTTAGTTTGACCTTTTCGACATTTGCTTCCATCCCAATCATCCCTTCAATATTTCGAATTAGCTTATCCTAATCGAAAATATTTTTCGACTAACAAATTGCCCCCTTGGATTAATGTGTTTGTCTTTGAAATCGTTTCTTGGAAGATGAAACACTTAACTCCTCAATCTCCTGAATCAGCAATAATTACCATTTAACTTCCCCATTAATACTGACCCGTTTGACACGTCTCCCGTGACATGCGTTTTCTCTCTCCACCACTTAGCCTTCTTCAGAAAGTTACCTCCTTTCTCTTTGAATTCCATCCGCGATAATGGCTACAGTGAAACTCCCTTTAAATTTGACACTTCCGTCTTTGTTAAACTTTCTCGAACCTTTATTCTCTCGATTTCTCTTGCATCCATTTTTCTTACACAACCTTTATTCTCCAATCCCTCCTTACCCTTTAATGGGTGCTTCTTCATCTCATGCCGCTACCCAAGACAAGGGTAAAGGCCCCATGGTGGAACCATCAGCTCCTCCAGCTCTTCATATGTTGAATCAAGTTAATAATGAAGTCATTAATGACCCACAGCTTCAAATTAATGATCCCATAATCCTAATTCCCTTCACGATAGGTGGAGATGTCCATTGTTTCATTGGGCCTATCGAAAACCCAGAAAGGGCAAACAAAAAACTGTCTTTCTTCCCCAGTGCTCAAGGTGAGGATTTGTTGATCAACCAAAATCTTGATATCTCTTTCTTCATCAATCAAAAGCCTTTCAAGAATAACCCTAAGATTAACCCTCGAGGTACTGACTTCACAGCCTAGCATGAGCGCCTTGCTCCCACAAAGAGTGCTGTTTAGGGGCTCTAGGGATTCAAGACCTTCTAAGACTTTCTCATTTTTCACCTTCAACACTCCCTTAGATGATTAGGGCCGTAACCTACTTTTAGAATAGAACTACCAACAATTTCTATCTTCCTTATGAAATGATTGGTATGTCTCTTTTAGATGTAGCCGCTATTACATGGCTTTCAATAAGTCCTCCAGACTTTACCTCTGACATGCAGCCCAGACACCAATACAACATTACTCCCACAAACTCTTATAGTGACTTTATTGCTCATCACATGGGTGCAGAGGGCATTGCTATTACAGATGATGAGCATGTAGCCTTTCTGTTCTATTGGCTAAATGCAGTCATCTTCTGCTCTCGAAGTGTCCAAATGTCAAAGTTTTTCCTTCCTCTGGCTGCTCTGCTTCATGAAGGAGACAATCTTAATTTGGCCAAGCTTCTTCTATGGCATATTTTTGAAGATCTCGGCCAGTTTGTAAATTGTCTTCAAAATAATTATTTAATCAGCACAGGTGGCCCTTTCTGACTTCTCCAACTATGGCTTAATGCCTTTTTTGAAAAATATATGATAAAGCTTGGAGGTGGTGCTTCCGATAAACAGTATATCGAAGGCTTCCGATTGGCTGATTTCAAGCCAGATTTCCCAAAAACACAATCGAACGAAGATCAATTTTGGGCTGTTTTTTCTCTCTTTTATTCCTGTAAAGATTTTTACAATGAAATCCTCAATTTCACCTTTTTTATCATCGAAATTGTGGTCCTACGTGGCTTGAGCGTTTACTCTTTTCAAATGATGCTGAAGAAAATGAACTTGCAAATCGAAGTTGAGCGAATTTGCTGGTTGTTCAAGTAATTCCTACGGGAATGCCCCAATACAAAAAAGAAAAGTTCAAAGTAACTTTGTACTCCTCTCATTTCACAGCCAGACAACTGGGCTTCTCACAAGCCATCCCAACTCCACTCCTTCGAAACAATAAGCCATTTTGCCATATCACTCTGGCTCCACAAAGAGAACTTGATGTCTGCCTCTTGAAAAATCAACAACAGAGAGAGTGTTTTAATTACCTCGTTTATGATCGGAGTTCATATATCACCAAATCCTACTTCAAATGGTGGACTGCTTACTACTCCAAGTACAGTCGTACCTTAGAGGAAATCAAGTGTTCTGTTGTTCGAACGGCCCCTGCTACTGAAGGTTCTCCTAAAAGATCTCAAAAAAGAAAGGCTGACACCACAGCCTCCTCACGACAATCGCATCGAAAGAGTCGAAAGACTCCCACAAAGAACTTCCAGAAGGGTAACTACTCTCTACCTATACACATGCACTTCGAACTGAAATACTTCGAAAATCACACTTACTTAACAATTCTTAATTTCAATCTTTCATCAGTTACAGTTGCAACCGTCAAGTGAAAGCTCCTCTGAGGATAGTGAACCATCTATTCAAATATCCTTGCTATATCCTCACAATCAGAGGATATAATCGATTCAGATCCAGGTCCTCAGCTATTTCAAAGGACAAGACCCATTCTGGTAACATTATATCATTTTTACATATATTCCACTTAAGTTAGAATAAATCTTAACTTATAACTGTGTACCTTACATATCAGCCCACAACAGCTGCTCAATCAATCACCTCACCTGTGGCACCTGATCAGCCACCTCAACAACAACCACAAGACCAAGGACAAACCATATTTTATTCATCAATCCAGGTTACAGGATCTGTTGAGCCTCTCCAAGTTGCTTTTCCAATTCCAACTGGGACACAGGTAATTGACTTAACAAAGGAACACACTTAATACTCTCTAACACAGACCCTGATACTTGGACATGTCTCTCCAACCAACCAGGTTGCGCTTTTTGATGAATGCCAGGTAGCCCCTGACTCTTTCTCTCTCTCCTCTCTCTCTCTCTCTCGTTACTGAAACCACTGCTTCTGATTCTCCTCTATCCAGAGTCCTAGAAACTTTTCCTTCTCCTTAGAGAATCTCCAGTCCTCCCCAACAAGCTAAATTTCAAACTCCCTATGGTCAAAGATATGAAAATTTGGGTGTTTCTACCGAACCTACAAGTGCTACCCTGGATAACTTGATCTCCATCCTAAATCAAGCTATCCAAGAGGACGAAGTTCCTATTTTTGTCCCTATACTCCTTGGTCCTTCTACATCTGATCCTCCATCTGAGCTAAATATTGATGTTCGAGAACAACTTTTATCACTCCTCAAACTCTTGGATTATCCACCTACTGACTGGATTAATGATGCAGCCCTCAACAAGCTTTTGTCTGATCTTTTGAACTCTGATTTTGAACTTCTGGCTCCTACTCCACATTCTTCCATGGTCCATCAATTCAAACAAATTGCTAACAACAGCATAGCTATCCAGAACAAGCTTCAAGAAATCGAAAGTGAGGAAGCTAAGATCAAAACTGAGGCGGAAGGCTATAATACGGCCCTTCAACCAATCAAAGCTTCCCGTGAAGAATTCGATTTGAGAATCTCTCAGGCTATTTCTTTTCAAGCGCATTATAATAAAGAGGAGATAAAACTTGAAGAGGAGATAAAATTAACTTAGTGTTAGTCGAAAAATATTTTCGATTAGGATAAGCTAATTCAAAATTTTGAAGGGATGATTGGGATGGAAGCAGATGTCGAAAAGGTCAAACTGAAACTTGTGCAAGTATTTATTGGAAATTATTTCGCATGGATTCGACTTAGTCATTTTTGTGAATCGAATGACTATTTAGTTGAGGAATCGAATGGGAGTTCAAAAGAAAAATCAGACGGTTACATTGAGGAGAGAAGTTAAAGGTTTTCACCATGTGAGGAATTTATGGGTAACATTTATTAGCAGAAGAGTGGGAACGGTTACCTGGGAGTGCGCATACAAGTCAGCACTGTGCCATTAATGATCGGTTATAGAAGTAGACTATAAATATTAGAAAGTTTTAGGAAACAAGGGTTGGAACTTTGCTTCAGAAATTACTCACGCATACTCACATCCCAGGGACTTTCTGAGTCTGATTCGAGTCAATTCTCTGTAGGGGTTCCTTCCACATGTCTTCTTTTTAAATTTCCTGTAAACTTTATCTTTCAAGCAATTTTATCTTTTAAGCAATGATTAATTTTCGAATGCAATTTATATTCAAGTACTTTTAAATTTCATGCCAAAAGTCCTTTGACCTAGTCAAAGGCACCTTTATTACTTTTCTTTAAATTTTAACGCAACCTGTTTTCGATTTCAACCAATTTCCTTTTCGAATTCTTCATTTTTCACTTCTTTTATTCTTTTACAAATTTTTATTTGCTCTTTATTTTGATACTCATCTAATTCGAGAAACTTTGATGCACTTATAGAAAATGGGTACCTGCAAAGAGGAGTAGGTTTCGCTCCTAGACTATTAGATATCAAACCACCATCAATTTGCTAAAAATTGACAAAACAAATTGGCACGCCTGGTGGGACAATTTTAAATTGAAGTTTGTCAAATAGTTTTCGGTGTCATTTGGTGTATGCAATTAAGAAGTGAAAAGATCATTCACATGGCTGATGAATTATCAAATGTGAATGATGGTTCGTCCACCAATGACAGCATACCAGTAATTATGCAATCTATGGACGTGACTTCACGTTCGGAAGGTGTGATTGGAAGTGAAAGTATAGTGGTTACTACCGTACAAACTGAAAGTGTCGGACGTAACACTCATCCACGTGGTATTTTGCCACCAATCCAACCTCCATTAACCACTGGATGGCCTCCTTATGGTCTACCTCCTGGTTATAACCTACCAGTGAGTGATTTTGCTCCTCCTGTTCATTTCAGGAGTATGAGTGGAGTAAATAATCCTCAAAACCCACAACAGCATTTCGAGTATTCTCGTGATTATAATGTGGGCTCTACATCGAATGCTGCTAATTCCATGGCAGTATATCAACAACATGTAGAGGAAAGTCATCATGACTTAGTCAACTTATTGACTCAACAAATGACCATAATTCTAAATCCTATGATGGCTGATCACGAATCGAAATTTGAATGCCTTACTAGACAAGTCGAACGAATTACTCGAATCGTGGATTATGAGGAAGGTGAAAGGCATGATGTAAAGGGAAATAATGAAGGATTTGAAAATGTGTTTCAAAATGAAAACAATGTTTTAAATAGAGAAAATTCTCATATACTTTCCTGTGGTCAAGATGATGATGAGGTTCTAGCCAGATTACGTGCTAATCATGGTGGTGAACGTTATCAAGTCACGAGAATTGTGGAAGAAATACTCAATCAAGTTGGTCTAAATGTTAGTTTTATGAATTGACCTCATTTTGTGTCTGCTTTCCCTCAAGTTGTTCAAATGGCTGAAGTGCCAAGAGGGGTGAAAAATCCAAAAATAATCACAAAATTTACAGGGAAAGTTGGAGAGTCAACCACTGAACATATCGCTTGATATTTTGTCTAGACTGGGAATTTAGCCAACGATGAGAATTTGAAAATAAAGTATTTTCCTTCTTCGTTAACGAAGAATGCGTTTACTTGGTTTTCGAATCTCAGACCAAATTCGATAACGACATGGAATCAGTTGGAAAATGCTTTTCACGCTCAATTTTATCGAGGGGAATTGAATATAGTAGTTACTAATCTAATTGTTTTGAAATGTGAAGATGGTGAGACTATTGATGATTATATGATACGTTTCAAAAATGCTAGAGGTAGATGCTATGTATTATTAACTGAGAGAGAAGTGGTGAAAATAGCAGTTATGGGATTAGGATTTTATATGCATCGAAAGTTGCTCAATGTGCATATCCCTTACTTAGCCCATTTGGGCGAAAGGGTTTGTCAGGTTGAACTTATGAAAAAAGAAAAGAAGAAACATAGGAATGAGCAGAAGTTAAAAAGTAAGCCTTTCTGTTCAAGCTTCAAGAGTGCTGACAATTAAAAAGGGTAGCTGACGTCTAGGGTACATGAACTGGAAGAGGAAGTGCTGGAAATGCTTGCGGCAGGCTTTGACCGAGCAGTGAGTCAGGTGGCAGCCTTGTCCCCCAACTTTGATGTTGGGGGTCTTGATGTTACAAAAATAGTAGTTGATGGGAAGCTGGTAGATGATGAGGCTGGTGAGGAAGTAGAAGGTGAGAATGGGGGATCTGTTCAGAAAAATAATTGACATAAAATTTGTAGTTTTTGTATTGTGTGAATTGTTTGGTAGCAAATTTGATAGTGCCCTTTGGTTTGTATATTTTGAATGACTAACATGGTGTTTTATACACCTTTATTTTGAAAAACGTTGATATTTGCTTGATGAATGCATGTTTGGATATTGTGCATGTAAATTTTGTAAGCTGTCGTATAGATAGTATTTGTTGAAAAAATAGTACTTTATTGGAACTGGAGAATTTTGACAATACCTTCCAATGTGGAAGGTGCGAAATGATTGGCTTCGTTAAAAGCTCCCCAAGAAAAACCCTTGTTTTTATTGAAAAAAATTTCGGTGGTAGGAAAAAAAGTACCTTTCAACTTCGTCTTTTACATGTAATAAAATATAAGGAGGATATGTTCCATGTGTTTGGGAGCTCGGTTCCTTATAGTTTTTGTAGAGAATATACTCCTTCGTCCGTGTACTTTTGACACTCGGAATGGTCCTTCCCATGTGGTAGCGAGCTTTCCCTGGCCAGGAGGTTTGCGAACATCGTCTACCTTTCTTAGAACAAGGTTTCCATGTTGCAATGTTCTCAGTCGTACTATTTTGTTATATTTTTTCCTGATAATAATCTGCATTGCCTATTGTCATAGTTTGGCTGAAGTGCGTTCTTCATCTAAAGTGTTGGAGCGGTGATTTTAACTACCACAGACAAACTGACAAGTACACCGGGTCATACCAAGTAATACCTTAGGTGAGTGAGGGTCGATCCCACGAGGATTGATGTTTCAAGAAACAATGGTTAAATGATTTGCTTAGTTAGGCAAGCAGAAAAGGGTTTTGAGATATTCAAAAGGTTTAAATTAAAAATATCAGAAGGTAGGGACGCAAGTAAATAAGTTAAAAATAAAATATTGGAGAAACAGTTAAGGCTTCAGAGTTATCTATTCTTTCGAATTAACTTTTCTTACTAACTATTTTAATCATGTAGGATTTAATTTATGGCAAACTGTATGTGACTAGACCCTAATTCCTTAGACTTTTCTAGTCTCCTCTAAAATTCATTAATTGCCAATTCCTTGGTCAATTAAATCCAATTAGAAGCTGCATGATCAAATTCCAGTTTATATGCCACAAAAACTCTAATTACCCAAAAATAAAAGGATTATATGTCACGTATCTCGTGAAATCCAGATAATTAAAATTTAGGAGAATATATTTTCAAGCTGTTGTTCAAGTAAAGAGCTTTTCCAAGTTTTACAAGAGCTCAAATAGAAAGAGGGTCATACTTCCGTTCCACCCAAATTCATAAGATAAAGAGCGAAAATAATTCTTAAATTATAAATCCATACATGAATTAAAATAGAAAAAGCAATAAAATCAATCCATACAAATAGACATAGCTCATAACCTTAACAATGGAGGATTAGTTGCTCATGGAATGCGGAATGTAAATTGGTATAGAATTCCCTAATGGAACCTCCTCAATAGAAGAGAAGTCTCTCCTTTTTATAACTAATCCTAATTAATTTAAAATCTAATTTCTAAAATTAAAATAATATCTTTTCCTATTTTAAAATCAAATTTGAATTTAAATCAGAATTAACTAACTACTCTGTGTCTTGTAACGCGGGGACCACTTGACTTTACTGGATCCGTGCCTAACTTGGGTGCTAAAATGGGGCCCAGAAATCACCCCACAGCGTTTTCTGCTCGTGGCGCATGTCACGCGTACGCTTTAGTCATGCGTACGCGTCGCTGGTCTTCTTCGCAAGTCACACGGACACGTCGGTCACGCGCACGCGTCACTGTGCAATTCTTCAAATCACACGTACGCGTCAGTCACGCGCACGTGTTGCCATGAAAAGCTCCAAATCACACGCACGCGTCAGTTACGCATACGCGTCGCTCCTTACTGCCATCTCCTTTGATTCTTGGGCTACAGAAACTCCATCAAATCCAGCCGAATGCTACCTAAAATAAACAAAATTGCACAAGACTTAAAGTAGCATCCATATTGGTTAAAAGATAGCTAATTCTTTATT
The DNA here is from genome assembly GCF_000817695.3 of Arachis duranensis. Lineage (NCBI taxonomy): Eukaryota > Viridiplantae > Streptophyta > Magnoliopsida > Fabales > Fabaceae > Arachis > Arachis duranensis. The sequence goes on from NC_029777.3 coordinate 86,217,934, forward strand.
AAACTCAATAAATTATATGCAAATTCACTAGGAAAATATAGGAAATATGCTCATGCATCAAGTGTCTAGCTCGGCTCTTCTTGTCTGGTCATTGGCCTCGGCCATTGTTAGTTCATTTCTTAGTGATCCTTGTGAAATTTTCACGGGAATAATTAAATCTGCTCCATATACTAGTTGGAATGGAGTTTCTTTAGTTGTTGAATGTGGTGTGGTGTTATAGCTCCACAAGATTTCTGGGATTAGCTTAACTTAGTGTCCCTTGGCATTGGCTAATTTTTTTGTAAGGCCAGCAAAATAACTTTGTTAGCAACCTCGGCGAGACCATTAGTTTGTGGGTGCTCAACAGAAGAAAAATAATGTTTGATATTGAGGTTATTTAGAAAAGATGCTATGCTTTTATCAGTAAATTATCTGTCATTATCGATAACAATATCACCTAGGAAGCTTGACGATTAGATTTTTGACGGTTTAGAATTTTACAAATGAAATCTCGTCGAAGTATAGCCTCTAAACCAACAATAATCCTCTCATACAAAAATTTGTTTGTCACAAGTACAAACCCCTAAAATCTATAAACCGAAGTATTTAAACCTCGGGTCGTTCTCCCTAGGATTTACAATAAAGTGTTTTGTTATTGGTTGTGAGTTATATTTGGGGTTTTAGATGAGAAACATGAATAGTAAATGGTAAGAAAACTTTATTAACAAAATGGTCTTGGCAAGATTTGGTTCTCAAGGGTCTTCATCATTATCACTAGCCACAAGTATGGTAGTTGCAAGGATTAATCCCACTTAGTCATCCTTAAATCAATTAACAAAGGAAAGTCAAGTGAGTTATATCAATCCTAGTCCATAAGTCCTAGCTTTCCACTAATTGGATTAATGAAGGCTAGAGTTAATGGCTATCAACTAGCAATCAATTGGACACTAGTGACTCAAGAAATCCTAAGTTACCTTCTCAAGCCAAGAACATAAAATCCTACTCTAAAATCCAACCAAGCATTTCATCAAACACTTGGAAGGCATAAAAGGAAAACATAGTAAATCAACAACAAGAACAAAATCTAACAACAATTATTGAAAGGAATTAACAACACAAATCAAAAG
>NC_029777.3:86219438-86222152 GCF_000817695.3 Arachis duranensis
CTAAAAAGCATGTTTTCACTCTTAAGCACAATTAAAGGAGAATATACAAAACCATGCTATTTCATTGAATAAATGTGGGTAAAAGGTTATAAAATCCCCTAAAATCAATGCAAGATAAACCGTCACATTGGGGTTTGTCAACCTCCCCACACTTAAACCAAGCATGTCCTCATGCTTAAGCCAAGAGAGAAACAAAGGGTATCAACATTTATTCAATGTGAATAAACTATATGCATCTATCTATATGAATGCAACTAAATGCAAAATGATTCTACTTACTTGGTTAAAAATAAATCAATCCTCCAAGAGCATGTATGCAAAAGTAGGGCCAAGATCATATAATGATTCATGAATCCTACCAATTCAAGTATAAAAATTGAAGTTCAAATGGACTTGCGAGAAGAACGCTCATGAAAGCCGGGAATCAAGGAATTGAGCATCGAACCCTCACCGGGAGTGTTTGCACTCTAGTCGCTCGGTGTTTGGGGTTGATTCTCTCAATTCTCCCCTAACCATGCTTTCCAAGATTTGTTTTTCATCTAACAATCAACAATTATTAATATTCTAAATAAAAGGCCTTGACTGGGAGAATGATCAATTGGAAGTTCTATCCTTGTTGGGATCTCTTGGGTGTAGTATGAAAAAGGTTGTTGTTTTCACTTAGTCAACCTTTACTAAATAAAGAAAAGTCAAGTGATTGAACTAACTCTTATTCACAAATCCTAGTCCTCTCCCTTGTGAAGGTCTAGCATTAATAAATACAGAACTAGCCAACAACTTTCAGTTTAATCTTCACCTAAGCCTTCCAACTCAAGTGTCTCCTCTTAATCAACCCCCATGTCAAGTAGGGAATCTACTCCATTGGCATGAATATAATACTCAGAAAAATATAAGAAGAAGACATGATAAAATAAATAAAATAGAGACTAAAAATTTGATTAAAAATTAAAGGAATCCTCTGTATCAACAATCCATGAAAATAATCCAAGTACCACTTTAAACAAGAATTAAGGATGTGGAATAAATAAAAGAGCAAGTAAGGAAAAAACTAGAATAGTATCTTCAACGGAGGTGATGACTCTTCAATATCCAAAGCAAAAAGCATAGAACTAATGAGCTATGAATGTAAAGAGAACCTAGAGGGAGAGTAGTTCCTCTCTAGATTCAGATCTAAAATCCTAAAACTATCCTAATGAGAATGTATTGATGTGTGTTGAGTCTCCGCATGTTTCCTGGCTTTATTCTGTGTTTCTGGGCAAAAAACTGGGTCAAAACGCGGCCCAAAATTGCCCCCAGCATTTTCTGTTATTTCCGCAGATCGCGCAAGTCATGCGTACGCGTCGGTCACGCGTGCGCGTCATTCGGTGATTTTCCTTGTCGCGCGTCCGCGTCGTCCATGCGTGCGCGTCATTCATGCAGACTCCAATCCACGCATATGCATCAGGCACATGCACGCGTCGCTGCAATTTTCTCCATTCCGCGCGCTCGCATGAGCCATGCGCGCGCATCGATGCTGGCTGGTCATCTCCTTAGTTTCTTGTGTTTCTTCCATTTTTGCAAGCTTTCTCTCCATTCTCTAAGCCATTCCTGCCATGTAAAGCCTGAAACACTTAGCACACAGATCATGGCATCGAATGGTATAAAGGAGAATTGAAATACAAAAATTAAAGATCATTAGGAAGCAAGTTTTCAACCATAGAACAAACTTAGGAAGGGATTGTAATATCATGCAGTTCATATGAATAAGTGGGTAAAGACTTGATGAAACCACCTAATTAAACACAAGATAAACCATAAAATAGTGGTTTATCAACCTCCCCACACTTAAACATTAGCATGCCCTCATGCTTAGCTCAAGAAGATAAAATAAACAAGTAGGAAAAAGTAAGACTCATGCAATGCAATGCAACCTATGTATGTGAATGAAACTATATGCTAAGATGATTTTGTCTACTTGGTTAAAAGTAAATAAGTTCTTCAGAACAAACATAAATCAAATTCCACTAATTAAAATTATACAGTAAAAACAAGTAAACTTGTAAGAAGACAGCTCATGAAAGCAGGGAACATAGAACTAAGCATTGAACCCTTACTGATGGTGTATGTGCACTCTAATCACTCAAGTGTATAGGGTAATCACTCTACTCTTCTCTAGTTATGATTTTTAAATTTTGTTCTTCACCTAACCAATCAACAAATAATTAATGTACCAATGCAAACATCATGAGGTCTTTTCAAGGTTGTAATGGGGCCAAGGTAAAGGTGAGGATATATATATATATATAGTTAAGTGAGCTACTGGCTGAAATTGAGGGACCTGAGCAAAAATCTAATTCAGAGGCTGAAAAGGACTGCAGATGCTGTTGGATTCTGACCTTCCTGCACTCGAAGTGGATTTTCTAGAGCTACAAAAGCCCAATTGGCGCGCTCTAAATTGCGTTGGAAAGTAGACATCCTGGGCTTTCCAGAAATGTATAATAGTCTATACTTTGCCCGAGATTTGATGGCCCAAACCGGCGTTGCAAATCAGCTTCAGAATTCCCAGCGTTTAACGCCGGAACTGGCACAAAAGTTGGAGTTAAACGCCCAAACTGGCACAAAAGCTGGCGTTTAACTCCAGGAAAAGTCTCTACACATGAAAGCTTCAATGCTCAGCCCAAGCAGACACCAAGTGAACCCCAGAAGTGGATTTTTATGTCATTTACTCATTTCTG
>NC_029777.3:86222363-86223186 GCF_000817695.3 Arachis duranensis
TTTTTCATTCAATCACGCTTGCTTCTATTCTAAGATATCACTTGTTCTTCAACTTTATGGATGTGATGATCCGTGACACTCATCATCATTCTCACCTATGAATGTGTGCCTGACAACCACCTTCGTTCTACTTTAGATTGAGTAGATATCTCTTAGATTCCTTAATCAGGATCTTCGTGGTATAAGCTAGAATTGATGGCGGCATTCAAGAGAATCCGGAAGGTCTAAACCTTGTCTGTGGTATTCTGAGTAGGATTCAAGGATTGAATGACTATGACGAGCTTCAAACTCCTGAGGGCTGGGCATTAGTGACAGACGCAAAAGAATCACTGGATTCTATTCCAACCTGATTGAGAACCGACAGATGATTAGCCGTGCTGTGACAGAACGCGTTGAACATTTTCACTGAGAGGATGGAAGGTAGCCATTGATAACGGTGAAACCCTACATACAGCTTGCCATGGAAGGAGCCTTGCGTGCATGAAAAAGAAGACAGTAGGAAAGCAGAGATTCAGAAGATAGAGCATCTCCAAAACCTCAACTTGTTCTCCATTACTGCAAAATAAGTACTTATTTCATGTTCTTTTACTTTTCACAATTAAATATGATAATTATTGATATCCTGACTAAGAGTTACAAGATAACCATAGCTTGCTTCAAGCCAACAATCTCCGTGGGATCAACCCTTACTCACGTAAAGTATTACTTGGACGACTCAGTGCACTTGCTGGTTAGTTGTGCGGAATTGCAAAAGTGTGATTGCAATTTCGTGCACCAAGTTTTTGGCGCCGTTACCGGGGATTGTTCGAGTTTGGACAACTGA
>NC_029777.3:86223299-86225523 GCF_000817695.3 Arachis duranensis
TTAATTAATTGATTTAGTTTTCAATTTGCTTTGATTTTATTTTCTTTTAGTTTTCAAAATTTTATTTTATTTTCTTTTCCAGTTATTTTATTATTTTCGGTCATTTTTAATTAAAAACAAAAACAAATATTTTTTTTACTTTACTTGCGATCCATATCATCTCCCTTTCTCCATCATGGACCTAAGTGGAGTTGAGCAGTCCAGAAGGACTCTGGGGTCATATGCTAACCCCATTACAGCTGCATATGGGAGTAGTATCTGTATACCTCCCATTAAAGCAAGCAGCTTTGAGCTAAATCCTCAACTCATTATCATGGTGCAGCAAAATTGCCAGTATTCCGGTCTTCCACAGGAAGAACCTACTGAGTTTCTGGCACAGTTCTTACAAATTGCTGACACAGTACGTGATAAAGAGGTAGATTAGGATGTCTACAGATTATTACTGTTTCCATTTTCTGTAAAAGATCAAGCTAAAAGGTGGTTGAATGACCAACCTACAGCAAGCATAAAGACATGGAAACAGTTGTCAGACAAATTCCTGAATCATTTTTACCCTCCCAAAAGGATGACACAGCTAAGGCTGGACATTTACCCTCCAAAAAGGATGACACAGCTAAGGCTGGACATCCAAGGCTTTAAACAAGAGGATAATGAATCCCTTTATAATGCCTGGGAGAGGTACAGAGGTATGCTAAGAATATGCCCCTCTGAAATGTTTTCAGAGTGGGTACAGTTAGACATCTTCTACTATGGGCTTACAGAGAAAGCTCAGATGTCTCTAGACCACTCAGCTAGTGGATCAATACACATGAGAAAGACGATTGAAGAGGCTCAAGAACTCATAGATACTGTTGCTAGAAATCAACATCTGTACTCAAGCAGTGAGTCCTCTATAAAAGAAGAAGCTATGGCAGTAACTACTGATCCTAACCCTCAAGAACAGATGGTTGAGCTTAATCAGCAATTACTCATGATGACAAAATAATTAGCAGAATTTAAAGAGATGCTCCAAGAAACTAAAATTGCTAACAAGAATATGGAAGCACAATTGAATCAGACAAGACAGCAACTATCTAAACAGATAACAGAAAAATGCCAAGCTGTTAAATTAAGGAGTGGGAAGACATTGAATATATCAACTCAAAGCAGTAGAAAGCAAGAAAGGAACAACTGACAGAGGATGACCAACCAACTACCCAAAATCCCTCTGAGGACAATAAGAGCCCAGAAAGGAATGATTCTGGCGTTCAAACGCCAGAAAAGGGTAAGAAAGTGGCATTAAACGCCCAATGGGTAGCCAATTCTGGCGTTCAAATGCCAGAAAAGGGTTGCAATCTGGCGTTAAATGTCCAAAAAGCACCCAATCCTGGCGTTCAAATGCGACAAAGGGGTCAGACACTTGCAAGTGCTGATAACAACCCCCTTAAGCAGGCTTCTCCAACCACTTCTGTAGGAAATAAACCTGCAGCAACTAAGGTTGAAGAGTATAAAGCTAAGATGCCTTATCCTCAGAAACTCCGCCAAGCGGAACAGGATAAACAATTTTCCCGCTTTGCAGACTATCTAAGGACTCTTGAAATAAAGATTCCGTTTGCAGAGGCACTTGAGCAAATACCTTCTTATGCTAAGTTCATGAAAGAGATCTTAAGTCATAAGAAGGATTGGAGAGAAACTGAAAAAGTTTCTCACTGAAGAATGCAGTGCAGTCATTCTGAAAAGCTTACCAGAGAAGCTTAAAGACCCTGGAAGCTTTATGATACCATGCACATTAGAGGGTACTTGCACCAAGAAAGCTCTATGTGATCTTGGGGCAAGTATCAACCTAATACCTACATCCACTATCAGAAAGCTTGGCTTGACTGAAGAAGTCAAACCAACCCGAATATGCCTCAAACTTGCTGATGGCTCCATTAAATATCCATCAGGCATAATTGAGGACATGATTGTCAAGGTTGGGCCATTTGCCTTTCCCACTGACTTTGCAGTGCTGGAAATGGAGGAGCACAAGAGTGCAACTCTCATTCTAGGAAGACCCTTCCTAGCAACTGGACGAACCCTCATTGACGTCCAAAAAGGGGAATTAACCCTGAGAGTCAATGAGGATGAGTTCAAGTTGAATGTTGTCAAAGCTATGCAGCATCCAGACACATCAAATGACTGCATGAGCGCTGATATTATTGACTCTTTGGTCGAGGAGGTCAATATGACTGAAAGTCTCGAATCA
>NC_029777.3:86225663-86226695 GCF_000817695.3 Arachis duranensis
AGAAGATAAGCCTCCTAAACCCGAGCTCAAGCCACTACCACCATCCCTGAAATATGTATTTCTGGGAGAAGGTGACACTTTCCCAGTGATCATAAGCTCTGCTTTAAATCCACAGGAAGAGGAAGCACTAATTCAAGTGCTAAGGACACACAAGACAGCTCTTGGGTGGTTCATAAGTGATCTTAAGGGCATTAGCCCAACAAGATGCATGCATAAGATCCTATTGGAGGATGATGCTAAGCCAGTGGTTTAACCACAAAGGCGGCTAAATCTAACCATGAAAGAGGTGGTGCAAAAAGAGGTCACTAAGTTACTAGAGGCTGGGATTATTTATCCTATTTCTGATAGCCCCTGGGTGAGCCCTGTCCATGTTGTCCCCAAGAAGGGAGGCATGACAGTGGTTCATAGTGAAAAGAATGAACTGGTTCCTACAAGAACAGTTACAGGGTGGCGTATGTGTATTGACTACAGAAGACTCAATACAGCCAGTAGAAAGGATCATTTTCCTTTACCATTCATAGACCAGATGCTAGAGAGACTAGCAGGTCATGAATATTATTGCTTTTTGGACTATTCAGGTTACAACCAAATTGCAGTAGATCCTCAAGACCAAGAGAAAACAATATTTACATGTCCTTCTGGAGTATTTGCCTACAGAAAGATGCCTTTTGGTCTGTGCAATGCACCTGCAACCTTTCAGAGGTGCATGCTCTCTATCTTCTCAGATATGGTAGAAAAATTTCTGGAAGTCTTCATGGATGACTTTTCAGTATTTGGAGACTCATTCATCTCCTGTCTTAACCATCTAGCACTTGTTCTGAAAAGATGCCAAGAGACCAACCTAGTTTTAAACTGGGAAAAATGTCACTTTATGGTGACTGAAGGGATTGTCCTTGGGCATAAAATTTCAAACAAAGGAATAGAGGTGGATCAAGTTAAGGTGGAGGTAATTGAAAGATTACCACCACCTGCCAATGTTAAGGCAATCAGAAGCTTTCTGGGGCATGCAGGATTCTACAGAAGGTTTATAAA
>NC_029777.3:86226852-86233734 GCF_000817695.3 Arachis duranensis
GTGTGATGCCAGTGACCATACCATAGGTGCAGTGTTGGGACAGAGGCATAACAAGCTTCTGCACGTCATTTATTATGCTAGCCGTCTTTTAAATGATGCACAGAAGAATTACACAACTACAGAAAGAGTTACTTGCAGTGGTTTATGCCATTAACAAGTTTAGATCCTATCTAGTAGGATCAAAAGTGATTGTGTACACTGACCATGCTGCTCTTAAATATCTACTCACAAAGCAGGATTCAAAACCCAGGCTCATAAGATGGGTGTTGCTTCTGCAAGAATTTGATATAGATATAAGAGACAGAAAAGGGACAGAGAATCAAGTAGCTGATCACCTGTCCCGGATAAAACCAGTAGCAGGAGCGCCCCACCCTCCTACTGAGATCTCTGAAACCTTTCCGGCTGAGCAACTCTTCGCCATTCAGGAAGTACCATGGTTTGCAGACAGGAAAGGGAAGAAGCATGAAAGGCTTCTCTCAATACAGAGTCAAATAAAATCCCCACATTCAAACTCTAAGTTTGGTGTTGAGAGGCCATCATCATGCTCTGAGTATCCATGAGGCTCCAAGAGAGCCCACTGTCAAGCTAATGACATTAAAGAAGCGCTTGTTGGGAGGCAACCCAATGTTATATTTATCTATTTTCCATTGTTATTTTATGTTTTCTGTAGGTTGATGATCATGTGAAGTCACAAAATCAATTGAAAAAGAAAAAACAGAATGAAAAACAGAAAGAAAAATAGCACACCCTGGAGGAAAAACCTGCTGGCATTTAAACGCCAGTAAGGGTAGCAAATGGGCGTTTAACGCCCAGTCTGGCACCATTCTGGGCGTTTAACGCCAGAAAGGGGCACCGGACTGGCGTTTAACGCCAGGAATGGGAAAGAAGCTGGCGTTAAACGCCAGAAATGGGCAGCAGCCTGGCGTTTAACGCCAGGATTGGTAGAAAAGGGCATTTTGCACGCCACTTGGTGCAGGGATGAGCTATCCTTGACACCTCAGGATCTGTGGACCCCACAGGATCCCACCTACTTCACCTCTTCTTCTCTCATATTCACACCCTTCCATAGCACTCTTCCCCAAAATAACCTCCACCAATCACCTCCATTAATCCTCCAAAACCATCATACAACCCACCTACACCCACCCACTCAAATTCAAACCATCACTCCTTCCTTTTCCCACATCATAACCACCTAAAACTCCCCATGGCCGAACCACTCACACCTCTCCTTCTCATCTATTTTCTGCTTTTTCTACTCCATCTTCTCTTCTTTTGCTCGAGGACGAGCAAACTTTCTAAGTTTGGTGTGGCAAAAGCATTGTTTTTTGTTTTTCCATAACCATGTATGACACTTAAGGCCAGAGAAACCTCTAGAAAGAGGAAAGGAAAGGCAAAAGCTTCCACCTCTGAGTCTGGAAGATGGAGAGATTCATCTCAAAAGCTTATCACTAAGAAAAGGATGGAGCAAACAAGAGCATGAGGAAATTCCTCATCATGAAATTCCTGAGATGCCTCAAGGGATGCACTTCCCTCCACTAAACTATTGGGAGCAAATCAACACCTCCCTAGGAGAATTAAGCTCTAACATGGGACAACTAAGGATGGAGCACCAAGAGCATTCCATCATCCACCATGAGATTAGAAAAGATCAAAAAGCTATGAGGGAAGAGCAACAAAGACAAGGAAGAGACATAGAGGAACTCAAAAGCACTCTATAAGATTTTCAAGAACAATAACAAGCCGCCATCACTAAGGTGGACCCGTTCTTTAATTTCCTTGTTCTTTATTTTCTATTTTTCGAATTTTTATGCTTTATGTTTATCTATGTCTGTGTCTTTATTACATGATCATTAGTGTCTTAGTGTTTATGCCTTAAAGTTATAAATGTCCTATGAATCCATCACCTCTCTTAAAATGAAAAATGCTTTAATCACAAAAGAACAAGAAGTACAGGATTTCAAATTCATCTTTGAAACTAGTTGAATTAGTTTAATGTGGCGACAATACTTTTTGTTTTCTGAATGAATGCTTGAACAGTGCATATGTCTTTTGAATTTGTTGTTTTAAGAATGTTAAAATTGTTGGCTCTTGAAAGAATGATGGAAAAGGAGAACTGTTATTGAGGATCTGAAAAATCATCAAATTGATTCTTGAAGCAAGAAAAAGCAGTGAATACAAAAAAAAAAGCAAGCAGGAAAAGCCAATAGCCCTTTAAACCAAAAGGCAAGTGTAAAAATAAAAAGGATCCAAGGCTTTGAGCATCAGTGGATAGGAGGGCCTACAGGAATAACATCCTGGCCTAAGCGGCTAAACCAAGCTGTCACTAACCATGTGCTTGTAGCGTGAAGGTGTCAAGTGAAAACTTGAGACTGAGCGGTTAAAGTCATGATCCAAGGCAAAAAGAGTGTGCTTAAAAACCCTGGACACCTCTAATTGGGGACTCTAGCAAAGCTGAGTCACAATCTAAAAAGATTCACCCATTTATGTGTCTGTGGCATATATGTATCCGGTGAAAATACTGGAAAATAGAGTACTTTGGTATATTCTCTTCTTTTTATCCTATTTGATTTTCAGTTGCTTGGGGACAAGCAACAATTTAAGTTTGGTGTTGTGATGAGCGGATAATTTATACGCTTTTTGGCATTGTTTTTAGTATGTTTTTAGTATGTTTTAGTTAGTTTTTATTACATTTTTATTAGTTTTTATTTAAAATTCACTTTTCTGGACTTTACTATGAGTTTGTGTGTTTTTCTGTGATTTCAGATATTTTCTGGCTGAAATTGAGGGACCTGAGCAAAAATCTGATTCAGAGGCTGAAAAGGACTGCAGATGCTGTTGGATTCTGACCTTCCTGCACTCGAAGTGGATTTTCTGAAGCTACGGACGCCCAATTGGCGCGATCTCAATTGCGTTGGAAAGTAGACATCTTGGGCTTTCCAGAAATGTATAATAGTTCATACTTTGTCCGAGATTTGATGGCCCAAACCGGCGTTTCAAATCAGCTTCAGAATTCCCAATGTTTAACGCCGGAACTGGCACAAAAGTTGGAGTTAAACACCCAAACTGGCACAAAAGCTGGCATTTAACTCCAGGAAAAGTCTCTACACATGAAAGCTTCAATGCTCAGCACAAGCACACACCAAGTGGACCCCGGAAGTGGATTTTTACATCATTTACTCATTTCTACATATCCTAGGTTGCTAGTTCACTATAAGTAGGACCTTTTGACATTGTATCTTTACCTCATGACACATTACACGTTTCTCATTGTATCTTCTACGGCATGAGTCTCTAAACTCCATGGTTGGGGGTGAGGAGCTCTGCTGTGTCTTGATGGATTAATGCAATTACTACTGTTTTGTATTCAATCACGCTTGCTTCTATTGTAAGATATCACTTGTTCTTCAACTTTATGGATGTGATGATCCGTGTCACTCATCATCATTCTCACCTATGAACGTGTGCCTAACAACCACCTCTGTTCTACTTTAGATTGAGTAGATATCTCTTAGATTCCTTAATCAGGATCTTCGTGGTATAAGCTAGAATTGATGGCGGCATTCAAGAGAATTCGGAAGGTCTAAACCTTGTCTGTGGTATTCTGAGTAGGATTCAAGGATTGAATGAATGTGACGAGCTTCAAACTCCTGAGGGCTGGGTGTTAGTGACAGACGCAAAAGAATCACTGGATTCTATTCCAACCTGATTGAGAACCGACAGATGATTAGCCGTGCTGTGACAGAGTGCGTTGAACATTTTCACCGAATCGGAGGAGCTGACTGCAATTCTGCACCGAGCGTACGATAACATGATGGCCGAGATGGAAGCATTAAAAGCCAAAAGGAAGGGGACATCTTCTTTTTCCCACGAAGACGCCAACTTGGAGTCCGTTAACGAGCTTCAAAGCCCGCCAAGGATTCGAACAAGAGGACGTCCAAAAAACAGGCTAGGTTTAAAGCTGGAGAAACAGATTGCAAATGCCACAAAGAAGAAGAAGATGAAAGTTTTAAGCGAGGTAAAAGTAATGTTCTTTAAATTTGTGGCGATTGAGTTTATTTTTCTCGTTAATAGTTTAGCTAATGTGTGAGTGTTATATTCAGATAAACGTGTTTGATGCCGCATCAGCGGCGCATTCAAATTCCAGCCAATATCAAGTACACGTTATGAATTATCAGTTCAGGGTACCAGCAGTAGGGGATAACTCTTTGGGTGTATAGTTTTATAGAATATGGGTGTAAAAGCACTGTTCTTTTGGGTGTATTTTTGTTAATTCACAATTTACATAGACACATATATAGATACATATAGAACAAAAGCTGTTAAAATTCGCAGGTTATGGGTGTATATTTCATTTGATGTTTTTCTTCATATTTTAGTACATGTAATTCATACATTTTGAATACAGCACAGACAGTAGGGTGTATATTTTATGCAATCTTGGGTGTATTATTAGACTTGCGTTGGGTGTAACAGTTTACAATTTGCGTTTATATATGCCATGATTTTTTGTTTCATATTTTAGCACCTGTAATACAGCTTTTGAATACATCACAGACAATTTACCAGCACAGATAGTTTAACTATGGGAAAAAATATGCATGGAATAGAAGTTGTTGATAAATGGCAAATATTTACATCATTTGTTCAATTTACAAACTACCCAGCAGTTGGATTACCCAGTTTCTATATCAGCAGAATTAATCTGACAAAATGGACTCAATAATACAGAGGATGGCTTCGACAGCCTTATAGCACTACTCTCTCTAATTGCTCGATCTCTCTGTTTATTCATCTCACTGAATAGTATCCGGGAAGCATACTCCACTCTATAGTGGTCCACCTCCTCCTACAATTAAAAAGTATATTCTATTTAAACAGCAATATTAATTCAGTAAAGTAATACAGAGTTATATAGTTCTAAAGACAGTTACCTGTGGCCAATTATCCCATTCGTACTTCCCCTTTTTGATGTTTTCCGGCTCAATTAACTCAAGCCACTTCATAACGTAGATAGCACAGTCATAGCTGAAAACGAAGAAAATAAATTACAAATCTCATTTAGGAAAGTTTAATGTTCAGAGTCACAAATTTATACCTTGTTTTTTCGCCTGATATTTTAACATATGATGCTTTAATTTTCTTCTCGTTCTCCCCTTTTGCCAGAGGTTCCCCGCCGTCATATGTTATCAATCTTGAAAATACATATCCCTTAAATACCAAAACAAATCAGTTATACACCTGAATGAATGGACAAGATACACCCAACTGAATGGACAATATACACCCAACACAACTAACGAAATAGACCTATCTATTAAAGTAAAGAAGACAGAGGCCACTTACAGTGAATTTATTAATGTCTTTTCTCTCATCGCTTGGAGCTTTTTTGTGTAGCGGGTCAAGTATTTGACATTTCCGCTTTGTTGTATTTATCAGCCATAACCACCAATGCCCCGAGTGGCAAACACGAGCAAAAATCTGAAGGATTGCCACATTTCAACAGTGTGTTATTTTATTTGGTATATAAGTAAATAAGCGTACTAACAAATTTAGCAAACGAAAACTTATATATGGATGTGAAGTTAATTTTTTTCTATCTATGAAGTGAATGAAACTCGGGTAGGCTTCCACCCTGAATTCCTTTTTCGTTTTTGGTGATATGAATTCCCCCTTTGGGTGATCCGAAAGTGCCATGCTCTGCAAGAATTGCGAAACAAGAAATGAAATTCTGAAAATACACAACTTACACCCAATCGAACCTAAAAAATACACCCAAATCAATACAAAAAATACACTCAAAGTTCGTAGAAGTAACACTTACCACAATATTGGGGGGAGACAATATATTTGTTCCTGAAACCTCTTTTCATTTTTCTGGTTGAGGATGAGGCAGATGGCAGATACAATCTAAAAATATATGCCGAAATCAATTTTACATTAATAAACATTGTAGTTGACTTTGGTGTAAAAACATTAATGTTATTCTAATATTACTTGAGATTCTATATCACTTTTTGCCTGGAGGGATGCAAGGTGCATTCTCATCAAAATGTATTCTCCTTGGCCAATCAGAGTGCACATCTCCTCATACTCGTTAGTATCGCCATCTGCGTCTTCCTTCGGTCTCGTCCCCCACATGTAGCACTTTTGTTTCATATCATCTGGAATTTGATTTATTCCCCCAGGAGTTTCAAACTTTGCAGAACTTTCTCCCCCAGTCTCCCTCTGAATTTGTGGACTTTCGTCTTTTCCCTTCGCCGCATTGCTTGCTAATTTTTGGACCAAATTGTCTAATTGTTCTAGCATACTTGCAGTTTCTGGAGATTTTTCCCTTTCTGTCTCCTGCGTTGATGCCCCCTCCTGGCTTGAATCAGTCAATCCAAGGCTGAATGATGGCATCTCTGGATCTGTTTTAGGAACATAGGTTGCTGTCCGTGCCATCATCAACAGGGCAGCAGCGTCTTCTGCGGCTGGATGACTGCGTCATGATGTATAAGAATAAGAGTAAGAATAAGAATATACGGAAGATAAGTAAAGATTGATTTTAGTCTGATGAACTTACATTTTAGTTGGAGCTGGGGGAAGCTTGGGTGTGGTTTCCTGAAGTTGTTTGGGGGGTTCAGGAGTGCTGCACAGTTACACAAAATTAATCATGGTATAAAAAAAATTGATCAGGAACAATATACACCCAAACTGTTAGCAAATATACACCCAATACTATTTCTTACGTTTCTATAGTCCCTTCAATCCGTAGCATAGGTGTTGGTTCAAAATCTGTCTCAGTGGTTGTTTGGGATGCGGCACAAAAACCTGGATCGGGACTCTAAACAAGAAGAAAAATGAAAGGTTAACAACGTATTTGAAAATAATAAGGTTATA
>NC_029777.3:86233834-86247491 GCF_000817695.3 Arachis duranensis
GAAAGGTGATTGAAAGGGTAGACTTTTTTGGGATAAGTGAGCTAAAACAATTAATGGCCTCAATCATATGCATGCATATAACACATTAACTATTGGACATATAGGATAGAACAAAATAAAGATTACAATCATAGAGAAGAAAACACACAAGAATAAAATTTTATGATTAAATAATGTAACCATGTAATTAAGCTCAAATCTTACGGGTTGTATATTCTTAGCTATCATTTTATGTTCCAAATACAACTTCAAACAAGTTTTATCAAAAATATTTTCTTTTAAATTAGTGAAAATTTTCAAAAACAGAGTCTTAAAAAGAAACTTATTATATATCAACCAAATAAATCATGCATGCAAATAACCTATTACTATGCAATCTATCCTATCATAATTAAAAGAAAAAAATATCCTATTTTATTGGTGTTAAGGAAGAGAAATTATCTCTGAAAGTCAAGTACTGACCGACCTCCCCACACTTAAAGCATTATACGGTCCTCGGTGCCATCTGTCAGGAACAAAGGAGGGCTGGTTGCGGTGTTTCCACAAGCGGGACCGTCATGGCTCCCTGTGCTGGTAAATGAAGTGGAGTCCAGATCTTCCTCAGGTGGGTGCTTTCCAACAAGCAGCTCCTTGAGGTATGTAAATCGGCGCTTGTTACGGCGCTCTCTTTGCTTTCCTTGCTGGTCTAACCGGTCCCATCTCTCAAGTATCTGATGGATCAGTTGGTTTATTGGAGGTGCTTGTGATGTGGAAGGAAAAGAAATATCTCCTGCTGGTTCTGCTGGCCGGCTAGTCGTGGCTGCTGAAGGTCTGATATACTTTTCGTTAGGGACGTACTGATCATTCTGCGGAAGTATGGTCTTAGTATCCCCAGCTCTATAGGAGACTCCAGCTGCTGAGACTAGATATGAAACCAAGGCGGAAAAAGGTAAGTTGCCCGCAATTTGTACGTGTCCCATAGCATTCTGGATGTGTCTTGGTAAATTGAGGTGCTGGTCTGTAAGGATACACCAGAGTAGAACAGCCATGTCTGTCGTGAAAGAGGACTCGTGAGAGCTCGGAAAAATGTAGTGGGACATAATCTATGCCCATACTCGGGCCTCCAAGGTCAGTGCGGAAGCCAATATTCCCTTAGGTCAGGATCGATGGTATCCATAGATCCATCTGCTGCCAGGTTGTGCTATAACTCTGAGAACGGCGTCCCAGTCAAATTTGTATGTCTGGCGTTTGATAGAGGCTTCTTGGAATGCGTCCAATCCTTCAGGGGCAGGGGAAAATCTAAAGCTCGCTGAATGGCCTCTTCAGTTATGGGGACTTGCTTCTAACGGATATAGACAGACTGCAGTATTGGTATGTAAAAATTGGAGTAGAATTCAACTACCCATGATAGATTAACCTGCCATGGCTGTCTTCGTAAGAATCCCCATTGTCTTCGCTCAATGCGAGGTTCAACAAATTCAACGATGTGGTTCAGGAGGATGAGTAGATACTCATTGTTATAGTTTCGCCCTGCCAGTATGAGGAACATCTGCTCACAGTAGCGGTTAGTGAACCGCACAGTGTCCTTTGCTGGAAAAGATTTCTCTTTTTCATCGACCTTGATGATCCTCTTGATGCGCTTTGTTGAGGGCTTTACAACTGGTGAAGATGGCTCTGCCATTAGTGCTCTTTTTGTTCCTTTCCTTGCTGGTGGTTTGGGAGTGGCTTTCTCTTTACCCTTCTTGGTGGCCATCCTGAAAGGAAAAAGGTAAGTACTTAAAAACTTCAAGGGTTAGAGCAAGAAAGAGAGTAGGATACGTGATAATCAATGCATGGTAAAGAAGGATGTCGTTAACACATGGTCATGACTACATGTGATTAGTTCATCAATGGAAACATAGCAAGTGCATGTGATAGCAATTAAATGCAAGATGTTTATTGGCATGCTAGTAAAGGCATGTGTGGCACAGATCAAGCATTAATGTCTAAGTTAAATTATCAACTCTTTCAAACTAACAATCTGTTTGTATTTGACAATTATATTTAATCAATAAAATATAAAAGGGGTTTCGTGAAAAACAGGCATTAGAGTGGTAGAATAGAATAATTTAAAATAATGCACAATGCCATATGGGCTTTTTCACAAACACTTAACAGGCGTGGTAAATATATTATTGAAAGCATTAAATTGAACATGCAAGCGACCCATAGAAGTAATATTAATTGTCAAACTATTCCTCAATACACTCACAAGCAAAATATAGAAGAAAATAATCACCTAATTAAATATCTAACACCAATCAAAAGAATAAATAGAAAAAAAAGAAAGAAAAAGAAAACATAGATAATAAAAAAGAAAAGAAAGAGAAAAATGAAGAAGAAAACATAAATAAAGAGAAAAAGAATAATGGAAAAGCAAAGAACCTTGATAATGGATGTGAAAAATAAGGGAGGAGAGAGTGAAAAGTGAGAAAGAATAAAGAAGGAAGAAGGGAGAAGAAAGAAATAAGAAGGGATAAGAGAAATTAGGAATGGGGAAGAAAACATAAGATATCTGGCGCTGATCTGGATAAGCTGTGCGTCGCATGTGATGCGGATGCGTGGGGCATGCGGTCGCATGGTTTCTGATAATTTCAGGTGACGCAGACGCGTGGGTCATGTGTACGCGTGACCTGATTTGTGCTATTGGCGCGAAAGCAGCATCGTGCGTGCACAAGTCTCGGATTCATACGCACATTGCCAAAATTTTGGGTGACGCAGACGCGTGAATGGCCTCTATTTAAATAATGACATGGATGCGTGATAAACCCCATTTGTAGGGTTTATCTTGTGCTTGATTTAAGAGATTTTATGACTTTTACCCACATTTATTCAATGAAATAGCATGGTTTTATAACTTCTCCCTTAATTGTGCTTAAGAGTGAAAACATGCTTTTTAGGACTTAAAATAGCTAAATATAATTCTCCTTGATTCCATTAGATGCCTTGATATGTTTGTTAAGTAATTTAAGGTTTAGGAGGCAAAGATTGGATCAAGGGAATGAAGAAAGAAAGCATGAAAAGTTGGAGAACTCATGAAGAAATGAAAGAACCGGAAAGCTGTCAAGCCGACCTCTTCGCACTTAAACGACCATAACTTGAGCTACAGAGGTCCAAATGATGCGGTTCCAGTTGGGTTAGAAAGCTAACATCCGGGGCTTCGAAATGATATAAGATTTGTCATAGTTGCTACACGTATGGTGGCGCGCACGTGCATAGTATGCGCACACGCCGTTGCTGCCACCTGGTTCACTTAAAGCAAAACGTGGCCAGCGATTTTAGAAGTCTTGTGGGCCCAATCCAACTCATTTCTGATGCTATTTAAGCCAAGGATTGAAGGGGGAATAAATATACTTTTCATACTTTGGATGTTAGTTACCATTAGTCATAGTTTAGTTTTAGAAGTAGTTTCTAGAGAGAGAAGCTCTCACTTCTCTCTAGAATTAGGATTAGGATTAGGATTAGTTCTTAGATCTAGGTTTTAATCTTTGCTTTCTTCTACTTCTACCTTTCAATTCCTTGTTGTTACATTCATTCTTCATCCATTCTTTTGTTGTAATTTCCTTTATGTTGTTCTTGTGTTTTGTTGTAGATCTACTTTTGTTTCTTCTACTCTCTTTCAATTCACTCTTGAGTTACTAATGTCCAAGTGATTGATGATTGGGAGCCATTGACTCTAGTTCTCACTAATTGAATTAGTGGAGAGTTAGGACTTATGGACTAGGATTGATATAGCTCATTTGACTTTCCCTTACTACTAGTTAGAGGATGATTTAATGAGATTAATCCTTGCCAATTCTCATATTGTGGTTAGTGATTAGGATAGATATCCTTGACCACCAACCCTTGCCAAGACCTTTTTAGGCCTTAGTTTACTTTCTTGCCATTTATCTTTCATACTTCTTATCAAAACCCCAAAATAATTCACAACCAATAACAAGACACTTTATTGTAATTCCTAGGGAGAACGACCCGAGGTTTGAATACTTCGGTTTATAAATTTTAGGGGTTTGTTTTAGTGACAAACAACTTTTTGTATGAAAGGATTAGTGATTGGTTTAGAAACTATACTTGCAACGAGAATTCATTTGTGAAATTCTAAGCCGTCAAAAATCTAATCATCAACGCGTGGGGCACGCGTTCGCATGATGGGGATTGTGCTTCCAGCACAACTCCAGCCCTATTCCATCATAACCTTCTGCCAGACACTTATTTACGTCGATATCGCAGGGTCATGCGTGCGCGTGGGTGACGCGCTCGCGTGGCAGACGGATTTTGCAAGGGACGCGAATGCGTTAGGGACGCATTCATGTGGGCGTGTTTGTGCCTATAGCATGCCTCCAGCCAATCTCCCGCGTAACTTTCTACTTCCTCTTTTCTAGCTACGAAAGCACATATGACGCGTACGCGTCAGCGACGCTTGCGCGTCGTGTGCTCTTTTCCTTTTTTTGTATGCAGAATACGAATGTAGATGCAGACCTAGTGCAAAGGTTATGAGAAGAGTCATTAAGAAAAAATAAAGTAGAAAATGAGAAAGTAAAACTAAGACTGAAACGGAACGATCATACCATGGTGGGTTGTCTCCCACCTAGCACTTTGCTTTTACGTCCTTAAGTTGGACGGTCTTTAGGCTCATTCTGCTTCTGTTGGTGGGTCTTCTAGGAGGAAGACCTCTAGCTCTTTGTGATCCTTCATCTTCTCACCATGATAAAGCTTTAGGCAGTGTCCATTGATCTTAATTAATTCGGAGCTAGAAGGATGACGCAGGTGAAAAACTTCGTATGG
The DNA here is from genome assembly GCF_000817695.3 of Arachis duranensis. Lineage (NCBI taxonomy): Eukaryota > Viridiplantae > Streptophyta > Magnoliopsida > Fabales > Fabaceae > Arachis > Arachis duranensis. The sequence goes on from NC_029777.3 coordinate 86,238,638, forward strand.
CTCTGCCTTTTCTACTCTGTAGGGTCCTTCCTATCTTGATTGCAGTTTGCCTGGCATAGGCCTCAGTCTGGAGTTGTAAAGAAGAACTAACTCCCCTGGTCTGAATTCTCTCTTTTTTATGTGCTTGTCATGGACGGCCTTCATTTTTTCCTTGTATCGCCTGGAGTTGTCATATGCTTCTAGGTGAAGATTCTCTAATTCTGCTAGTTGCAGCTTCCTTTCAGCACCAGCTTCCTTAAAATTCATGTTGCATTCCTTTACAGCCTAGAAGGCCTTGTGTTCCATTTCAACTGGAAGGTGGCAAGCCTTACCGTACACTAAGCGGAAGGGGCTCATCCCAATGGGTGTCTTGTACGCTGTTCGATATGCCCAGAGCGCATCTTGTAACCTGACACTCCAGTCTTTCCTATGAGGCTTTACTATCTTCTCCAGAATGTGTTTAATCTCTCTGTTAGATACCTCTGCTTTCCCATTGGTCTGGGGATGATAAGGTGTTGCTACTTTGTGAACAATCCCGTGCTTCTTTAGTAATCCTGTGGGTCTCCTGTTACAAAAGTGAGTGCCTTGATCGCTCACGATTGCTCGTGATGATCCAAAATGACAGATAATATGGTTTCTAACAAAAAAAACAACAGTGTTAACATTATCAGTTCGGGTAGGAATTGCTTCCACCTATTTAGAAATGTAACTACAGCTAACAGTATATAAAGGTAACCATTAGAGTTTGGAAATGGACCCATGAAGTCAATGCCCCAAACATAAAAATTTTTACAGAAAAGCATAATCTATTGAGGAATCTCATCCCTCTTGGATATATTACCAAACCTTTGGCATGAGGAGCAAGATTTACAAAAGGAAGCAGCATCTTTAAAAAGAGTAGGCCACCAGAATTCACAGTCTAAAATTTTTTTAGCTGTTCGTTGAGGGCCAAAATGTCCTCCACTCTCAGAAGAGTGGCAAGCCTCTAAAATGGACTGGAATTCTGATTGGGGTACACACCTTCTAATTATCTCCATAAATATGGATCATCCCATATTTATTATTTGGACTCGCTTTTCAGCTTGTCTCTTTGATGCTTAGTAAAATTGGGAGGAAAAGTATGGCTAGCTAGATAATTAGCTACGGGTGCATACCAAGGAGCTACTTCAGATACTGCATGCAAGCTATCAAATGGAAAAGCATCATTGATAGGGGTGGATTCATCCTTAATGTGCTCAAGGCGACTCAATTGGTCTGCCACTAAATTTTGGTTACCACTCCTATCCTTAATTTCTAAGTCAAATTCTTGCAGCAACAGTATCATATGTATCAACCTTGGTTTGGACTCTTTTTTAGCTAATAAATATTTTAGAGCTGCATAGTTTGAGTACACTACTACCTTAAGTAAATAGGCTCGGAATTTATCCAAAGCAAAAACAATAGCAAGAAGCTCCTTTTCAGTAGTAGTGTAATTAGACTTAGCAGCGTCTAAGGTTTTAGACGCATAAGCTATTACGAAAGGATCCTTACCTTCGCACTGAGCCAGCACCGCTCCTACTGCATGGTTGGAGGCATCACACATAATCTCAAAATGCTGGCTCCAGTCTGGTCCTCTCACAATTGGAGCTTGAGTCAGGGCGATCTTCAGCTTATCAAATGCTTGTATGCAATCCTCACTGAACTCAAACTCAATATCTTTCTGTAGTAGTCTGGATAAAGGTAATGCTACCTTACTAAAGTCCTTAATGGATCTCCTGTAGAAACCTGCATGGTCAAGGAACGAACGGACTTCCCTCACAGAGGAGGGGTAAGGAAAACTAAAAATGACATCTACCTTTGCTGGGTCTACAGAAATACCAGTATGAGAGATAACATGTCCTAGAACAATCTCTTGTTTTACCATAAAATGACACTTTTCAAAATTCAATACAAGGTTTGAACTAACACACCTGTCTAATACTTTGTCTAAATTATCCAAGCAAAGGCTAAAGGAATCACCATATACGCTAAAATCATCCATAAAAACCTCCATACAGCTCTAAATGAGATCAGAGAGAAGACTCATCATGCACCTTTGGAAAGTAGCTAGTGCATTGCATAAGCCAAAGGGCATTCTCTTGTAAGCGTAAGTCCCAAATGGACATGTAAAAGTAGTCTTTTCTTGATCCTCAGGAGCTATATGAATTTGAAAATAGCCTGTATAACCATCTAAAAAGCAGTAATGGGATTTACCTGACAGGCGATCAAGCATTTGATCAATGAATGGTAGGAGATAGTGATCCTTACGAGTGGCTTGGTTGAGACGCCTGTAATCACTACAAACTTTTCATGAATTCTGCTCTCTAGTTGTCAAGAGCTTTCCATACTCGTTCTTTACTGTTGTGACTCCAGACTTCTTGGGCACCACTTGTACTGGACTGACCTATTCACTATCTAAGATGGGGTAAATAATATCTGCTTTGAGTAGCCTGGTCACTTCTTTCTTGACAACTTCTAAGATGGTGGGATTCAATCTTCTTTGGGGTTGACGGAAAGGCTTTGATCCCTCTTCTAAGAATATTCTGTGCTCACAAACTTGAGGGCATTGCTTTTTTGTGTTGTCTCAGCACACTGAGCAGCTACTCCTCCTATTGGAAAGTGAGTTCCCTTGCAATGATAACTGGGAACTTCTGATTATCCTCAATGTAAGCATACTTGAGGTGTGGAGGAAGGGGCTTCAATTCCGATCTCTGCTCATGGCTAGGCTCTGGATCATCCGGGGTTATTGATAATGGAAAAGTGTCCTCATTATGTTCAGAGGGTGTCCCCACACCTGGACTTTGCTCCAAGTGCTTCTCTTCTACTTCTTCTTGGTGAACTTTAGCTACAGTTTCATCAATGATGTCGCACTGGAAGATAGAATGATTTTCCAGAGGGTGCTTCATAGCTTCATTCAAACTAAAACTCACTGCTCTGCCATCAATCTCAAAGGAGTAAGTTCCTGAGAATGCATCCAGCTTGAACTTCGAAGTCTTCAGGAATGGTCTTCCAAGCAGGATTGATGACGGTCTTCCTGGTCATTAGGGGGCATTTCCAGGATATAGAAGTCGATGGGAAATGTGAGCCCCTTAATGCTCACTAATACATCTTTAGCAATTCTAACTACTGTAATAATGCTTTTATCTGCTAACACAAAACGAGCTGCCGACCTTTTTAAGGGAGGGAGCCTCAAAACATCATATATAGACAATGCCATTATACTAACACTTGCTCCTAAATCACACATGCAGTCAGAAAATAATACACCTCCAATGGTATAGTTGACCATGCATGAACCTGGATCACTACATTTTTCAGATATACCTCCCATTAAAGCAGATATAGAACTACCTAAAGGAATAGTTTCCAATTCATTAATTTTATCTTTGTGTATGCATAAATCTTTCAGAAACTTTGCATATTTTGGTACTTGTTGAATAACATAAAAAAGGGGAACAGTTACCTCAACCTTTTTGAAAATTTCTACCATTTTGGAATCAAGTTCCATCTGCTTTCTGGACTTCCGTGCAAGGTGTGGAAATGGGATAGGAATGGCGCCATTTGCAGCTTTTGCTTCCTTTGGTGCTTCATTCGTGGGGTGATGTATTTCTTCTTCAACCAAGTCTTGCACTTTATCTTCTTTTTCACCTTCCTCCACTTCAACCATGTCCTCCATTGGGGCATGTTTTAGTGAGCTTGGCTCCTCCGAATTCCTCTCTTGCAGTGTGGTTTCAGACCTCAAAGTGATAGCAATGATACCTCCCTTGGGGTTGGGTAAAGGTTGAGAGGGAATTCTACTGGAGTTCGAAGGCTGGTTGTTGGAGTTATTCAGTGATCTAATCTGTGATATAAGAGCTTGCAAGATAGAGTTCAGACCGTTCAAGGTAGAAATGAGGTTGTTCTCCATGGTCTTTTGTCTTTGATCAATCGAGTGTAGCAACTCGTCATTGGAAGAGGAAGGGGGTAAGTGATCTGAGGGGCCTGCTGTTGGTTGTTCTGAGGTGCTTGGGACTGCCTTTGGTGAGGTGCTCTGTAAGGCTGGTTCTAATTCTGCTGCTTATTGTTATTATTCCACCTCTGATTAAAAGTGTATAGATAAAATAGCGTTGCAAGTATAGCTCTTAACCAATGAAGATTCCGCGTATCAATTTAAAAGAGTTGTCACAAAATTTAGAAATAAAATACTGAGAGTATAAATCACAGGTTGTCTCCCAACGAGTTGCAGAGAGAATGCTAATTTATTAATTAGGAGTTTTCAAGAGAGTTTGAGTTTGGATAATGAGTAATTAAATAGTTGTAAAATAAAAACTAAGAATGATTATTAATATTCTAAATAAAAGGCCTTGACTGGGGGAATGATCAATTGGAAGTTCTATCCTTGTTGGGATCTCTTAGGTGTAGTATGAAAAAGGTTGTTGTTTTCACTTAGTCAACCTTTATTAAATAAAGAAAAGTCAAGTGATTGAACTAACTCTTATTCACAAATCCTAGTCCTCTCCCTTGGGAAGGTCTAGCGTTAGTAAATACAGAACTAGCCAACAACTTCCAGTTTAATCTTCACCTAAGCCTTCCAACTCAAGTGTCTCCTCTTAATCAACCCCCATGTCAAGTAGGGAATCTACTCCATTGACATGAATATAATACTCAGAAAAATATAAGAAGAAGACATGATAAAATAAATAAAATAGAGACTGAAAAATTTAATTAAAAATAAAAGGAATTCTCTATATCAACAATCCATGAAAATAATCCAACTACCACTTTAAATAAGAACTAAAGATGTGGAATAAATAAAAGAGCAAGTAAGAAAAAAACTAGAATAGTATCTTCAACGAAGGTGATGACTCTTCAATATCCAAAGCAAAAGGCATAGAACTAATGAATTATGAATGTAAAGAGCACCTAGAGGGAGAGTAGTTCCTCTCTAGATTCAGATTTAAAATCCTAAAACTATCCTAATGAGAATGTGTTGATGTGTGTTGAGTCTCCGCATGTTTCCTGGCTTTATTCTATGTTTCTGGGCAAAAAACTGGGTCAAAACGCGGCCCAAAATCGCCCCCAGCATTTTCTGTTATTTCCGCAGATCGCGCAAGTCACAAGTACGTGTCGGTCACACGTGCGCGTCATTCGACGATTTTCCTTATCGCGCGTCCGCGTTGTCCACGCGTGTGCGTCATTCGTGTAGACTCCAATCCGCGCGTACGCGTCAGGCACGCGCACGCGTCGCTGCAATTTTCTCCATTCTGTGCGCTCGTGTGAGCCATGCGCGCGTCGTGTAAATCCTGAAACACTTAGCACACGGATCGCGGCATCGAATGGTATAAAGGAGAATTGAAATACACAAATTAAAGATCTCTAGGAAGCAAGTTTTCAACCATAGAACAAACTTAGGAAGGGATTGTAATATCATGCAGTTCATATGAATAAGTGGGTAAAGACTTGATGAAACAACCTAATTAAACACAAGATAAAGCATAAAATAGTGGTGTATCACTCAGCAATAAAATTGGCCAATATCTAAGACTTTAGTGTTCCCCGTGTTTGATATGTGATATCATATTCGAATAGCTCTATTGACAATTTGATAAGTCAGCCTGCCAAGTCTGGTCGTGTTAGTATTTGGCGTAGTGGTTTATTCGTCTGAACTATAATCTTACAACTTTTAAAGTAATGTCTGAGCTATCGTGAGGTGATGATTAAGACAAATGCCAGCTTCTCTACTGTTGGGTATTGAGTTTCTGCATTCTGTGATACTTTGTTGATGAAATATATTAGATGTTATTCCATTCCTATTTCTGTTACAAGGACAGAGCTAATAGCTTGAGTAGAGACTAAAAGATATAAATAAAGTGGATTACCATGTGTGGGTTTATATAGTATGTGAGGAGAGGCGAGGATGCCTTTGAAGTCATTGAACGCTTGTTCACAAGCATCGGTCCATGTGAAGTTATGCGCTTTCCGTAAGCTACGAAAGAAATGTTGAGATTTTATGGCTTCTGCTGGCAAGAAGCACAATAAAGTTGCCAGTCGTCCAGTAAGTTGTTGTACTTCCTTTATAGTTCTTAGCGACGTCATTTCAATCACTTCTCGACATTTTTCTGGGTTTGCTTCTATTTCCCTGTGAGTTAACATGAATCCGAGGAATTTGCCTCCTTGGACTCCAAAAACATATTTTTTGGGGTTTAACATCATGTTGTACAGTCTTATCTGCTTAAAAGTTTCCTCAAGATCGGAATGATGGTTCCCTTCATTGGCCGACTTGACAACCATGTCATCAACGTATACCTCTATGTTGTGCCTTCTTTGGTTTCGAAAGACTTTGTCCATCAACCTCTGATATGTTGCTCCTACATTTTTGAGGCCGAAAAGCATTACCTTGCAACAAAAATTACCATGGTTTGCGATGATTGCTATTTTGTATTGATCCTCAGGATGCATCAGGATTTATTTGTAGCCTGAATAGGCATCCATAAAGCTAAGTATTTTGAATCCAGATGTGTCATCTACCAACTTATTGATGTTCAATAATGGATAAGAGTCTTTTGGACAAGCTTTATTTAGATCAGCAAAATCTACACAAATCCGCTACTTGCCTGAATTCTTTTTTACCATAACTACATTTTCCAACCATGACGTAAATTGAATTTCTCTGATAAAACCTGCATTTAGTAATTTTTGAGTTTCTTGAGTTGCCGTATTGTTTCGTTCCATACCAAGATTGCATTTCTTCTGACGTATTAGCCTTGCTGTCAGATCCAGGGCATGATTATGGCATATGACGTTTGGATCTATTCGCGGCATGTTTGCAGGAGTCCATGCAAATAGATCGGCATTTTCTCAGAGCAAGGTGATAAGGCGTTCTGCTTCACCTACAGTCAAAGCATATCCGATATTAGTATATTGTAATTCATTATCAATAAGGATTACCTTACGAAGGTCGTCAATAGGTGTTGGTCGGCATTCTCTATCGAATCTCAAATCAAGCTCTGCCAACATCAGCAAATCACCAGCATTGTATACCGAGTTGAATCATTGAATTATGTCCAGGACTGATCATGAGACCTTCAACCCTGCATTATAGAATTGTCGCGCTTCTTTGTAATCGGAATGTAGGGCTACGATGACGTTATCCTGCACATGGAACTTAACACATAGGTGAATAGCAAAAATGATAGCTCGAAGTGAATTTAAAGATGGTCGCCCTAATATAATGTTATAGGGGCTAACACAATCGACCACTAGATATTGAATATTTAATGTTTTTGAATGAGAGTACTCCCCTAACATTGTTCTCAACCACACATAACCTATTATGGGCACTCTTTCGTTGGAAAAACCGACCAGTTCTCACATGAAGGCTGTATGCTTCTCGGGTTTAATTGCATCTTTCGAAAAGTTGATAGGAATAATGCATCGGCACTACTGCATGGGTCCATTAGTACTTTCTAGATTATGGCTTTTTCCACAATTACAGATATGATCACAAGATCATCCAGGTTCTGGCTTTTGGATTAGAAATTAGAATCATTGAAAGTGATATTTGGTACTAAGTTTGTTGGGTTCCAAGGTTCTGCCTGTTCTTCTGTCAAAGTTAACATGGTCCTGTAGCTTCTCTTTCTTGCCGAGCTTGTGAGTTCTCCACATGCAAATCCTCCCGAGATATAATTTATGACTTTTCTTGTTGGCGGATGTGGATTTGTGTTGGACTATCCGAGATTATTTTTTGTAACTGTGGCTGAGTTTGCATGATCTTCTGTCATTGGAAGACCTCCAGAAGTTCTCTACATTCGTTCGTTGACATATTTTTCTAACAGTCCCTGCCATGCCAATCAATCCAATAGGTCTTTCGCCACTACACACTCGTCGGTCGTATGAACATGGTTTATTTTTGTCGACATACTTTTGATCTTGATATGTCCCCGGCTCTACTAGGGGTTTAATGATTTTGGCGTGCAAGATTTCATTTATGATGTCTTCACTCTTTGTATTTAATTGGGTATAGGAATCGAATTTTGGTGTCAACTTGAATGAATTTTTTTCTTCTCAGTTATTGCTCATCTTGTTCTGCCTATCGTCCTCCTTGCGAGATGGTGGTTTTTCCATCCTCCTAGCCTCTCTTAACTCCTCAATCTCAATTTGTCTTGTTGCTTTGTCTTTGAATTCGGCTAACATTTTTTATTTTGCTATCGCTATTACTTCTTGAAATTTTCTGGGGAACAGACCACTTTTCAAGGCAAGCAAATATACTTTCAGATTGAGATCTGGAATCTTCATGGCTGCTGTTGCAAACCGTGTCATGTACTTGATAAGCGGATAATTTGATGAGCGGATAATTTGTACGCTTTTTGGCATTGTTTTTATATAGTTTTTAGTAAGTTTGAGCTACTTTTAGGGATGTTTTCATTAGTTTTTATGTTAAATTCACATTTCTGGACTTTACTATGAGTTTGTGTGTTTTTCTGTGATTTCAGGTAAATTCTGACTGAAATTGAGGGATTTGAGCAAAACTCTGAAGAAGGCTGACAAAAAGACTGCTGATGCTGTTGGAATCTGACCTCCCTGAACTCGAAATGGATTTTCTAGAGCTACAGAACTCCAATTGGCGCGCTCTCAACGGCGTTGGAAAGTAGACATCCAGGGCTTTCCAGCAATATATAATAGTCCATACTTTATTCGAAGAATGACGACGTAACTTGGCGTTGACGCCAAGTTCATGCTGCTGTCTGGAGTTAAACGCCAAAAAAACGTCATGATCCGGAGTTGAACGCCCAAAACACGTCATGACTCGGAGTTCAACTCTAAGAGAAGCCTCAGCTCGTGGATTGATCAAGCTCAGCCCAAACATACACCAAGTGGG
>NC_029777.3:86247992-86248629 GCF_000817695.3 Arachis duranensis
ATGACTGTGACATGCTTCAAACTTGCAAGTGCTGGGCGTTAGTGACAGACGCAAAAGAATCAAGGGATTCTATTCCAGTAGAAGCGGGAACCAACCAGTGATTAGCCGTACTGTGACAGAGTGCGTGAGCATTAGTTTTCACTGCGAGGATGGGATGTAGCCATCAACCATGGGTGATGCCTCCAGACGATTAGCCGTGCGAGTGACAGCCGCATAGGATCATTTTCCCGAGAGGATTGAAAGTAGCAACAGCTGATGGTGAACCCCTATACAAAGCTTGCCATGGAAAGGAGTAAGAAGGATTGAGTAGAAGCAGTAGGAGAGCAGGCGTCCTTGAGCCATACAGCATCTCCATTCGCTTATCTGAAATTCCCACCAATGAATCTGCATAAGTCTTCTATCTTTTTTATAATCTATTCTCTTATTTCTATTTTCGAAAACCCATAAACCAATTCAATCTGCCTAACTGAGATTTACAAGGTGACCATAACTTGCTTCATACCAACAATCTCTGTGGGATCGACCCTTACTCACGTAAGGTTTATTACTTGGACGACCCAGTACACTTGCTGGTTAGTTGAACGGAGTTGTGAATTTAACCAAGAGACACAATAGTTTTTGTGTATATGCTAAAGAG
>NC_029777.3:86248740-86249171 GCF_000817695.3 Arachis duranensis
GAGTATGGACAACTGACGGTTCATCTTGTTGCTCAGATTAGGTAATTTTCTTTTCAAAAATCTTTTTCAAAATTTTTCTTTTCTTTTCCGTTTTTCCAAAAATGTTTTTCGAAAAAATTAATAAAAATACAAAAAAATTTAGAAAATCATAAAAATCAAAAATATTTTGTGTTCTTGTTTGAGTCTTGTGTTAATTTTTAAGTTTGGTGTCAATTGCATGCTTTAAAAATTTTTTCTTGCATTTTTCGAAAATCCCATGCATTCATAGTGTTCCTCATGATCTTCAAGTTGTTCTTGACAAGACTTCTTGTTTGATCTTGATGATTTCTTGTTTTGTGTTGTTTGTTGTTTTTCATGTGCATTTTTGCATTCATATTTTTCCATGCATTAAAAATTTCTAAGTTTGGTGTCTTGCATGTTTTCTTTGCATT
>NC_029777.3:86249407-86250392 GCF_000817695.3 Arachis duranensis
AATCATATCTTTTTCATTTTTTATATAATTTTCGAAAATTTCAAAAATTATTTTTCAAAATATTTTCAAAATCTTTTTCTTATCTTTTATATCTAATTTTCGAAAATTAACTAACAAGTAATGTGATTGGTTCAAAAATTTGAAGTTTGTTACTTTCTTGTTAAGAAAGGTTCAATCTTTAAATTCTAGAATCTTATCTTGTAGTTTCTTGTTAGTTAAGTAATTTTTAAAATTAAATCTTTTTCAAAATATCTTTTTATTAAAATTTTTTTATCTTATCTTTTTATCTTTTATCTTATCTTTTTCAAAAATTTTATCTTTTTCAAAATTTGATTTCAAAATATCTTATCTAACTTATCTTCTTATCTTTTTCAAAATTCGATTTCAAATCTTTTTCAATCAACTAACTAACTTGTTGTTTGTTGCTTATCTTTTTCAAAAACTACCTAACTACTTTTCCCTCTATAATTTTCGAAAATATCTCCCTCTCTTTTTCAAAAATTCTTTTTGTTTTCAATTTTAATTTCAATTACTTTTATCTCTAATTTTCGAAAATCACTAACTCTTTTTCAAAAATTATTTTCGAAATTCTCTCCTTTCTTATTCTATTTAATTATTTAATTACTAACACTTCTCTTCACCTCTCTTCATCTAAGAATCCGAACTTCCTATATCCCTTGTATTTGGATTCTTCTACCCCTTTCTTTTTCTACTAACATAAAGGAATCTCTATACTGTGACATAGAGGATTCCTCTTCCTTTTCTTGGTTTCTTCTCTTTCATATGAGCAGGAACAGGGAAAAAGGCACTCTTGTTGAAGTTGATCCAGAACCCGAAAGGACTCTGAAGAGAAAATTAAGAGAAGCTAAATTACAACAATCCAGAAACAACCTTTCAGAAATTTTCGAACAAGAGAAGGACATGGCAGCCGAAAATAATAATAATAATAATGCAAGGAGAATGCTTGGTGACTTCACAAAGCCAA
>NC_029777.3:86251852-86253037 GCF_000817695.3 Arachis duranensis
TGGAGGCACAAGTAGGCCAGCTGAGTAAGAAAGTCATTGAAACTCCTCCCAGTATTCTCCCAAGCAATACAGAAGAGAATCCAAAAGGAGAGTGCAAGTCCATTGATTTGATCAAAGTGGCCGAATGCACTAGGGAGGAGGAGGACGAAAATCCTAGTGAGGAAGACCTCCTGGGACGTCCCTCAAGCAAGAAGGAGTTTCCTATTAAGGATCCAGAGGAATCTGAGGCTCATACAGAGACTATAGAGATTCCATTAAATCTCCTTCTGCCATTCATGAGCTCTGAAGACTATTCTTCCTCTGAAGAGGATGAAGATGTGACTGGAGAGCAAGTTGCTCAATATTTAGGAGCTATCATGAAGCTGAATGCCAAGTTGTTTGGTAATGAGACTTGGAAAAGTGAACCTCCCTTGCTCATTAGTGAACTAGATGCTTGGATTCAGAAAACTCTACCTCAAAAGAAACAAGATCCTGGCAAGTTCTTAATACCTTGTACCATTGGCACCATGAGCTTTGAAAAAGCCCTATGTGATCTAGGGTCAGGGATAAATCTTATGCCACTCTCTGTAATGGAGAAGCTAGGGATCATTGAGGTACAACCTGCCTTGTTCTCATTGCAATTGGCAGACAAGACCATGAGACAAGCTTATGGAATAGTAGAGGACGTGCTAGTAAAGGTTGAAGGCCTTTACATCCCTGCTGATTTCATAATCCTAGAATTAGTCCTTCAATTGAATGGGGACTACCTTGTGTTTCAGGCACATGGCCATCCCTCTGTGACAAAAGAGAGTAAGCAGGAAGAGCTTCTCTCAGTTCAGAGTCAAGGAGAGCCCACACAGTCAAACTCTAAGTTTGGTGTTGTGAAGCCACAACCAAACTCTAAGTTTGGTGTTAAGATCCCATACCCAAACTCTAAGTTTGGTGTGGACAACTATACAACATTGACCTGATTACCTTGTGGCTCCATGAGAGCCACTGTCAAGCTATTGACATTAAAGAAGCGCTTGTTGGGAGGCAACCCAATTTTATTTATCTAATTTTATTTTATTTTGTTTCTTTGTTATTTTGTGTTCAATTAGGTGCATGATCATGAGGAGTCACGAAAAAAAAATCAAAAAAATTAAAAACAGAGTCAAAAACAGAAGAAAAAAATTTTTCACCCTGGAGGTAGCGCAGACTGGCGTT
>NC_029777.3:86257324-86284754 GCF_000817695.3 Arachis duranensis
GGGAACCAACCAGTGATTAGCCGTACTGTGACAGAGTGCGTGAGCATTAGTTTTCACTGCGAGGATGGGATGTAGCCATCAACCATGGGTGATGCCTCCAGACGATTAGCCGTGCGAGTGACAGCCGCATAGGATCATTTTCCCGAGAGGATTGAAAGTAGCCACCGCTGATGGTGAACCCCTATACAAAGCTTGCCATGGAAAGGAGTAAGAAGGATTGAGTAGAAGCAGTAGGAGAGCAGGCGTCCTTGAGCCATACAGCATCTCCATTCGCTTATCTGAAATTCCCACCAATGAATCTGCATAAGTCTTCTATCTTTTTTTATAATTTATTCTCTTATTTCTATTTTCGAAACCCATAAACCAATTTAATCTGTCTAACTGAGATTTACAAGGTGACCAGAGCTTGCTTCATACCAACAATCTCTGTGGGATCGACCCTTACTCACGTAAGGTTTATTACTTGGACGACCCAGTACACTTGCTGGTTAGTTGAACGGAGTTGTGACCACTCGTGCCAATTTCTAAATTCCATACGAGCACAAGGAGTGTAATTATTCGATTTGTGTGAAAGTATAAATCACAATTTCGTCCACCAGTACTCCTTCAAGCTTTTGTGTTGTTCTTGTTTAACTATGCTGAGGTAGTCTGAGTCCCGCACGTAGATTTTTTATGCTGCGAAGTTATTTATAAAGAGATCGGCGAAGTCGTCGAAACTTAAAATTGAACCTGCAGGAAAATTAGAAAAACCAAAATAAAGTAGCTCCATCCAAAAAAGTAGGAAAAAATTGACATAAGATAGGGTCAGAAGCATCGTTAAGAAACATCATAAATTCAAATTTAGTGATGTGCACTTTAGGGTCTCCAATCCCCTTATAGGGCGTCAACATCGTTAGAAGCGTGAAATTTTTTGGCATTTCAAAATTTATTATTTCTTCGGATAAGGGATTGGTTCTCCGCCTTTTTGTTTTATGGGGGGCATTCCCCCCGTCTTCATGTTTGACTCGGAATGGTGTTCTTCGTTGGGGTTACCATCATTGACATTTTTGCGGTCGTCCTTCTCATTGTCATTGTTCTGTTTGGTCGCCAAAAGCTCGGCCATTCGCTGAACTTCCACTTGTAGGGAAGCATTCATGGCCAAAAGCTCGGCATGAGTTGGAGGTCGTTATGGAGCCATTGAGTGGTCTGTCATGATTCAAACCCTTGTAAAAAAAAGGATCACAAAAAAGAAGTTGCAAGACGTTAGGTTATATTGAAAACGGGTCTCGGGCCCCACAATGGACGCCAAATGTTCCTATCTGGAACTGTTCTCCGAGGAATAGCTCGGCAACTCTAGGCGTAACCTTCATTTCCAGAGTTTTAGTGCCAATCTACTAGCTCCTCAGAGTTTCAACCCAGACGTTAGACCTGTAAAAAGGATTTTGACGCTCAAGTCAGTACTCAATAATACTAAAAAAACTATTATCTTTGTGTTAGCTTTTGTATTTGATGTCCTCTATAGCTGTGATGGCCCTATTTATCATTGCATGGTGAGAACCGAACTATGCAAGATCTTTTCGAGTTGTTCTTGATCCGTTTGATAGTAATTAGAACTGCCTTTGTAGTGGCAGAGATATGCGCGAACATTATAGAGGTGCTTATCATGAATTTTTTATTTAAGAAATGTTTTTTATATTCGAAAGTTAGTTTTGAGATATGATGTTGTAGACTAAAATATTCGAGTATAGAGATAATCTATATAAAATTTTCATTAATAGTATTAACTTAATGATGACAGAAGATTCATTTTGATTTATGGTTAAAATGTTAGATATTTTATAAAACCAGTAATTTGCGTACCTCCAGCCATTGCCAATAAATTCTTTGATTTAATTTGGAACTTCCAATTCTTGAATCACGGAGAGCTAGATAGAATCAAGGTGTATTTTATTGTTCTTGTGATCAGAATTGGGGACCCAAACTTTATAAAGTTTATGATGAACAGTCGTGTTCTTTCCATCAAAGAACAGACCAACTGTCAATATAATAATGAATAATTACAACACCACCCAAACTAATTTCTATATTAACAAATTGAACCACAATTAGAATAAAAATTCTAACATTCTCCCACTTGGTCCAACATTTGTTACATATAGTTTGTATTACATACTATGCTTAAACAGTTAAGACAAATTACACGAATCATAGCAGTAGGTTCTCATTAATCGAGTATTACCTTCTATGTATTACAATGTAACATCTCCTAATTGAATAAACTCTTTATGTGGTATTTCTGTAGGAATAAGCCCAATGCTTATTCTAGGTCATTCACTGAATTTTATTTGTCATTCTCAATCATGTATGCGCATATATACTGACCAAATGAGAAACAAACAATAATAGGAATTTTATATCCAAATATGTCATATAATATAACATAAGTCATATAAGTGACGTTACAGAATATAAACCCATACTAGTAACATGATCCTTAAATAATCCTGGTGGCATACCTTTTGTCAAAGGATCAGCTATCATCTGTTTGGTACTAATATGCTCTATCTGTACCTCATTAGACCTAACCCGGTCTTTAATGGCTTAGTACTTAATATCGATGTGCTTACTTCGACTACTATTTCTATTATTCTTAGCCATAAATACAACAGCTGAATTGTCACAATATATTCTCAATGGCCTAGAGATACAATCTATAATCTTAAGCCCAGAGATGAAATTCTTGAACCAAAAACCTTGTGATGTAGCCTCAAAACAAGCAATAAACTTGGCTTCCATGGTAGAAGTGGCTACAAGTGATTGCTTTGCACACTTCCAAGATACTGCTCCATCAGCAAGCATAAAGATGTATCATGACGTTGACTTCCTAGAATCAACACATCCCGCCAAGTCTGAATATGAGTATCCAACAATTTCCAAATTGTCGGTTTGTCTATATGTAAGCATGAAGTCCTTGGTCCCTTGAAGGTACCTTAAGACCTTCTTTGTATCTCTCCAATGGATAATTCCTGGATTACTTTGATATCTTCCTAACATGCTAACAGCAAAAGCAATGTCAGGTCTTGTACAGACCTGAGCATACATTAGGCTCCAATGGCTGAAGCATAAGGAATATTTTGCATATGTTTCTTTTCAAGTTCATTTTTGGGACATTGATCTAAGCAGAATTTGTCACCTTTCACAATAGGTGCAACACTTGGTGAACAATTTTGCATTTTAAACCTCTCAAGAACTTTATTAATATAGGCTTCTTGAGATAAACCTAAAATTCCTTTATGTTTATCTCTATGAATCTTTATGCCAATGACATAAGATGTATCACCCATATCTTTCATATCAAAATGTCTAGAGAGAAATTATTTCACTTCATGTAACAACCCTAAATCATTTGTTGCAAGCAAAATATCATCTACATATAAGATGAGAAATATGATCTTGTTCCCACTAACCTTGTGATATATACATTGATCAGAAATATTCTCAATGAACCCAAATGAAGAAATCACATTGTGAAACTTCAAATACCACTGTCGGGAAGCCTGCTTAAGTATGCCGTTTTCACATCCATTTGATGCAATTCTATGTCAAAGTGTGCTACCAATGCCATAATGATGCAGAAAGAGTCTTTCTTTGAAACAGGAGAAAAGGTTTCCCTGTAGTCAACTCCTTCCCTTTGAGTAAATCGTTTGGCAACAAGTCGAGCCTTGTAGCGCTCAATATTGCCTGATGAATCCTTTTTGGTTTTAAAGACTCATTTACAACCAATGGCCTTTTCCCCATCAGGCAATTCTACAAGATCCTAAACTTGGTTATCCGCCATAGAATTTATTTCATCCTTCATAGCATCTAGCCATAAATTGGAATTACGACTTTTCATTGCTTGTGAAAAGGTCGTTGGGTCATTTTCATCACAAACATCATAGTCAGACTCAGCAAGATACACTACATAGTCACTAGAAATTGCAGGCTTTCTAATTCTTGTAGATCTTCTTAATGTTGCATCATCAACCTCTTGTAAAGGTAGTGACATAACATGTTCTCCCTCTTCTTGAAATTGCTCTTGAGCAATATGTTCTTGAACAACATTTTCATTATGAAGAGTTTGATCCTCCACCATATGATCTACTTGAACATTATCTTCATGATGTGCAACATTAGTAATAGGTTGTTCTACATTGACCCTATCTGTATGGGCATTGTATTGAATAATCACTCTTGTACATGGAGAGGTTTGACAAACATTATCATTCTCAACAAATTTAAGAGGATGATTTCTCCCACTTTTCACATCATGCTCTAAAAACCTTGCATTTCTAGATTCAACTATTTTACTTGATTGGGATGGACAATAAAATCTGTAACCCTTAGACTTTTCTACATAGCCGATAAAATAGGCACTTATCGTCCTTGGGTCAAACTTCCTTTCTTGTGGATTATAAACCCGAACTTCAGTAGGACAACTCCAAATGCGTAGATGATTCAAACTAGGTTTCTAACCTTTCCATAGCTCAAATGGAATTTTAGAAACTGCCTTTGTTGGAACTCTATTTAATATATACGCAGCTGTCTTAAGGGCTTCACTCCACAAGGATAAAGGAAGATTGGAGTTGCTAAGCATACTCCTCACCATATCCAGCAAAGTCCTATTTCTTCTTTTAGTTATACCATTTTGATCTGGTGTGCCAGGCATGGTGCATTGTACCACAATACCATGCTCTTGAAGATACTTTGCAAATGGACCAGTTGCTTGCCCACTTCCAATATATCTCCCATAGAATTCTCCACCTCTATCTGATCTCACGATCTTAATTTTCTTTTCGCATTGTTTCTCTACTTCAGCTTTATAAACTTTAAAAGCATCCAATGCCTCATATTTATTATGAAGCATATAGAGATACATATATCGTGAATAATCATTAATAAAGGAGATGACGTATTTCTGACCATTTAACGACATATCATGACAACATATGTCAGTGTGAATTATTTCTAATATATCATAACTCCTCTTAGCACTTTTTTGAGACTTTTTGGTTTGCTTTTTCTTAATGTAATCCACACAAGTATCAAAATTAGTAAAGTCTAGAGGTTCAAGAACCCCATCACTTACTAATTTCTTCATTCTCTTAATGGAGATGTGTCCCAACCTTCGGTGCCACAACATGGAGGATTTTTCATTCATACCATTACCATGCATAACCATAAGACCAGATGGAACATTATTAGATAAATGGACTTTAAATAAATCACCAACTAAAGTACCACGTCCAATAATATTAGAATTTTTAATAATGTCAACAGAATCATCATAAAAATTTATACATAATCCTTGTTTTACAAGATTAGATAAAGAAATCAATTTTTTAAAAAAATTTGGAATATAAAAAGGTTCTTTCTAAATCTAAAATACAACCAGTACTTAATACAAGCCTAAATGTTCCAACAGCTTCCACACGTGAACGCATCCGATTGCCCATATAGATGCTTAGTTCACTTTCTATTTGAAATATGAATTTTAGCACCAAAATCAATCCACCAAGTATCCTGACATATTTCAACAAAATTAGATTCAAAACACACTGAAAGAATAAGATCACAAAGGTTAGTACCTTTCTTTTCAAGCCAAATTTTAAATTTTGGGCACTCCTTCTTCATGTGTCGTTTCTTTTTACAAAAGAAACACCGTGCACCTTCTTTCTTCATAGGATGGGATACAATACCCTTTCCTTTCTTCTTATGAGCTTGCTTTTTACCACCCTCATTTGTCACTAATAGTGCACTTTCACCAAATTCCTGAATTAGCCTTCCTTCCTCTTGCACACACATCACCAGTAATTCGTTAATGGACCATTTTTTCTTATGTGTGTTATAAGAAATCTTAAATGGTCCGCACTGGGTAGGAAGAGAATTCAGAATAAGATGCACCAGAAATGAGTTAGAGATCTCAACCTCTAAAGCTTTTAGTTGTGCTGCAATGTCTCTCAACCTCATGATGTGTTCACGCACACCTCTTACGCCGGTAAGCCTCATAGATGACAATTGTGCCATTAGGGTGATTGCAAGTGTCTTACTAGAGGACTCAAACTGTTTATCAATAACCTTCATATAATCCTTGACATTTCTACAATCAAGAATTGAACCTCGGACACTAGCTGAAATACGAGACTTAATGAACATCATACTTAAACGGTTGGATTTCTCCCACCGTTCGTATAATGCTACCTTGACTTGAGAACTAGCATCACTAGGTGTCGGAGGCTCTTCCCTACAAAGAGCATAGTCAAGGTCTGTACACCCTAAGTTAAAGAGAATCTTATCTTTCCATTCTTTTTAGTTGTCACCACTTAACAAATGAACTTCAGATACAGTTTCAGATATCATTACTACTGCAAATAATAAATCATGCTAACATTACTCAACTTTAAATAGGTACATCAAAATTAATGCAAGTCATATTAAAATAAATATGAATCATAGTGTCATTAAAATCTACCTGTGAGCAAAAATTTTAACACACATAATATTTACTATACTAACTAAAGTATTGAAACTAGAAAACAAAATACTGCTTCTTAATACCTGCAGGCTAATTAAGAAGTAAGAAATATTTTCTATTTCAATCTAATTATATGTGAATAACATAATAAATTCCTGTGGGTAAGTTTATTATATAATTTACAACAATTACAAATATATCATATTAACATTTATGTGATCTCTTTAAATATAATTATTATCAAGGATGCTGTGGCTACTTCTCAATAAATCATATAATATAATTTATATTAACACAATATGATATGCAACGGAAGAATTTATATTGCATGCAAATATAATCATTAAATAAATAAATTCATTAACATGATTAATATCAAAAAGTGAAGATGATCCAATGAATAACTATTTTGTCAATATAAATTTTGAAACGCAACAACTTCAACGTAAAAGTAGAAAGCATCTAATATTATGGGTCCGTTTGGAAATACCAAAAAGCTACTTTTTTTTTTACTTTTGACTTATAAAAAGTTACATTAACAGTGTTTGGTACAATTTTTTAGATAAATTTTTAACTTTTCAAAAAGTTATTTAAGAGCTTTTGAAGAAGTTAAAAAATGTGACTTCTCCTATTTTCAAAAACTATTTTATCACTCCTATTTAATGCACTACTTTAAAATAAGGACTTCTATAATAACTTTCCAAACACAAAATAACTTTTTTAAAAGTTGTTATTGATAAAAGTCCTTATATTTTAATCTCTTTTTTCAAAAGAACTTATTTAAGAAGTTTAGTCAAACTTGCCCTATATAACAAACAAAATTCATCCATTGAAACAAGTTGATTCTGTCTTCTCTCTTCCACCTGTCTTCCCTTTCTTCTTTTCTTCTTCTTTTTTTTTATATATTCAAGAATAAGAAAACTTATGGGAATCATGAAAAATTATACTATTATGAAGAACAACTACGACATAAATTTAGAAGATTCCTTCTGAGAATATTATTTATTATTTCCTCTTCTTATGGTACATCAACTTTAATTTCAAAAGTTTTTCTTACTTATTTCAAAATTCATACTATCCATTCTTCTTTTGAAAATAATTTATCAAAATAATGCACAGTAATTAAATTTTGAAATGACAAGGCAAAGATAATTTTGTTCTGATACCACATGTTAAATATTTTATAAAACCAGTAATTTGCGTACCTCCAGTCATTGCCAATAAATTCTTTGATTTAATTTGGAACTTCCAATTCTTGAATCACAGAGAGCCAAATGGAATCAAAGTGTATTTTATTGTTCTTGTGATCAGAATTGGAAATCCAAATTTTATAAAGTTTATGATGAACAGTCGTGTTCTTTCCATCAAAGAGCAGACCAACTGTTAATATAATAATGAATAATTACAACACTACCCAAACTAATTTCTATATTAACAAATTGGACCACAATTAAAATAAAAATTCTAATATTAAAACTATGGGATCAAAAATTTTAAAACTTTTAAAAGTATTTTGAATTAAAATGAAGCACTATTTAACACAAAAGGGTAAGTATACTTTTACAGTAGTGTTCGTAATTTTCTTAAAAAATATTTTTAAGTTTATTTAATTTTTTTAATATTTATATAAAAAAATATTAAAAATAAAATTAAATAAAAATAAACATTAATAATATTTAAAAAAACATAAATATTATATAAAAAAATATTTTATCCAAAAATAAAAAATATACATTTTCTTTTTTTACAAATTTTTTCATTAAACGTGGCGTATTTTTATTTTTTTTAAATTAGAAATAAGACTTGAATTTAATATTTTAATATGAGAATAAAGATATTATATCGTTTGAGTTATTGCTCGTTTGCATGGCATATCCTTGTTACACCAGATAAAGACAACAATTAAATTATTGAACAAAATTCTCAGTTCGTTATCACCAAGTCTCCTAAGTCCTAATACTATATTAATGTTACAATTAGGTATATATCTTTACAGCTGATACAATTTTGACATTTATAAAAAAATAGTTAAGATTTATTAGAATAATATTCATTAAAGCTTAATTAATTTTTTTAATACACGAACAACAAATGCTCTTCAAATTTTTTTAAAATTAAATAAAAAATAAAAATAAAAATAAAAATCCCAACCAAATTTCTTATGAAAAATCAATAAATCTAAAAATGCAACGGTAACAAATTTACAAATCAAATTTCTAAAAATTTACTATAAAATATATAATCTGTACTGATCAAATCTAACAAAATCCCTAATCAAACGATAATAAACCTGCAAATCAAATTCGAATAAACCAAAATTAAACTTTTACAAAAAAAAAAAACCATAAAACCGAGAAACCTATAAATATGTATCAAACATTGCTACAAAACAGAGGTTTTGTTTGCTTTCTAGTTTCTAGGACTAAGTAAGAGTTAGTGAAAGTTTAAATTAAAAAAAAACTATATATTAATATGAGTGGGTGTACTATTTTTAATATTATATTAAGAGAAGTATTAAGGTCCAGCAATTTTTATGATTTGTAACTATTAAGTAGTTATTAATAATTTTTTAATAATGTAAAATTTTATCTAATAGCATAGAATTACTCACTCTTTTTTTACTGGTTACATACTTGCCAAAATTTAATAAAATTGTTGTTCTATATTTTTCCTTATATTAATACTGGTTAAAATTGGGTATCAAATTTATGTGAGGCCGTCCTTAGTTGTCCACGACACACACAGCACGTATACCTTACAAGCCTTGTAAACTTCTCCGGACACTCTTATATAGGTCCATTCTGTCAATCTCAATATAATCGCATACTTAGAGAAAGTGCTTAATTAGGTTTATTAAGCATGGCTCTTTCTCGTACTCTAATAATAATCCTTGTTGCATTTTGTACCATCTTCTCAACCATAGCTGTCGAAGAATACATAGTTGGAGATGACTATGGTTGGAGAACATTATTTGATTACCAAGCTTGGGCTGCAGACAAGAATTTCTATGTTGGGGACCGGATTGGTAATTAAACTCATTCAATTCATAGTCTTATATAACTTAGAGATGTAAATTATATTTAGAGAAGTAAGTTTATTTAATTATCAATTTATTTAAAATGATATCCAAATTAAAATGAATAAAGAAATCAATATTAAAAAAAAATAACGTTCATGACTCTCCAATCTTTTTCTTCTTATTCTATTTATAAGATGTACATACTTTTTATTTTTATCAGTTTAGAATAATATATACTTTAGTCTATTTTACAAAAATATCATTGAATAATCATTATAATATTATATATAAATTAGTGATAATTATTATTTGGTTGATAATAATATAAATATATATTTATTAAGTAATAAATATATTTATTTTTAATATTTTGTTGTTTATCATGAAATATATAAATAATTTTAAATTAAATATTTTTATAACAAGTTAAATGTTTTGTATTATGTGTTAAAATATTCAAAATAAATAAAATTTATCACAATAATAATAAAGTGTATGTTATTTTAATTTTAAAAGAAAAAAATATACATCTTATAAATAGAGAAGAACTAGTTAAACATTACCAATAAACTATAACTCAAACGACATAGTTTGTTTAGATCGCGAGTTTGAGTCTCACTTCTTCTAACTTTGAAAAAGAAAAAAAAAATATCATTTAAATATCCCTGACCTTAATTTATTGATATTTTGGCTAAATTAATTTGTCCGGTCTAATTTTAATAAAAATAATACTTTAATTTATTATATATGTTAAATTTTAATTATTAAAAAATATCTTTAAAAAATGTATTTTTAATATTTTTATTTGAGTGAGTTCCATTATTTAAATATTGTACAGGAGAAAAACATCATTTTGTCATATTAAGAATGATATACTTATGTATGTTAATGTAGAATTGAATATGTTTATAGTGTTCAAGTATGTTCCCGGGTGGGACAACGTGGTGAGAGTGAATCCAGATGAGTTTATAACTTGTTCAGTTTCTCCTAATGCAATAACATTGAGTAGTGGAGAAGATGAGATTATATTTGGAGGCACAGGGGCAAGATGGTACATTTCAAGTATTGGTAATCATTGTAAATTGGGACAAAAGCTTGCTATATATGTGTGGCCAGCATGGTCTCCTCCATTACCTTCTCCTGCACCATGGACTCAGCCTCCTTATGCACCATGGACTCCTATAACGCCTTCAATAGTTACGCCACCTGCACCATTGACTCCTATAATGCCTCCTTCTGAACCTCCTTATGCACCATCTGCACCATGGACTCCTATTACACCTTCAATAGCTACGCCACCTGCACCATGGACTCCTATAACGCCTTCACCTGAACCTCCTTATGCACCATGGTCAACTGAATCTCCTTATGCACCTCAAATAATACCTACCCCAATCGCACAAGCACCACGGACTCCTGGAACACCTTCATCTTCTATATCTCCTGCACCTGCACCTTCCTCCCAGCTTCATTATGCTTCATGGACTACTAGCTTCTCCCACTTTGCTCGATCAATGCCAAAGAAACCATTCAAAATATCTCATTCAAATTTACTAGGTGTTTTAGGATGATCATATAATATTCGATTATTTAGGAAGCTATTTTTCTAGTAATAATGAGAAATATTATATAGATAAATAAAATGTATTTGTAAACAGATTATAGAATTTAGGATCTAGAATTTATTTATTATGATGAACTATTTGTGAAATGTATGTGTTTAAGTGAAATCGGCCCGTATACAAATGTCTTATCATTGAAACTTCATAGGTAATTAACCCTACAAAGGCTGTGGCACTCAATAAAAAATGAATATAGACAAATTTTGATGAGAAAGAGACGCATCGGGTTTACTGGTGGAGGTGGAGGCGTGTCGTTCTGAGCAGCGGAAGGAGGATCATCGGAATGAAGGACGTGTGAATGGAAAAGGGGAAATAGAATTGAAATGGAATGAAAACGTAATGTGATAGAAGTTACTAGGGGTGCACATGGGTCGGGTGAAGCCGGATTTGATGTGACTCAGACCCGACCCAAAATATACACCGGGTCTATTTATTAGACCCGAATCCGGCCCTAGACCCGATGAAACCAATACACTTTCGGGCCACAATTATACCGGGTGAAAATCGGGTAAAAATCGGGCCGTTAACATTACATTACGTTGATACCTTCTTGTAAACTAGCATGTAAAAATATCCAAATTTCCAAGACTCCAACCATTAGTTAACATGGTAAAATTTACTTAGAAAAATATAACAAGAACCAACCATTCTTCAAAATTAAAGCATAACCACAATCAATATTAAAGCATAACCACAATCAATACTAATATTGTCTAATAATACCAAATATTTAAATCAATACAAATAACACAATCTTATATATTAGTCTAAAATCTTATGCATTCTAAATATAAAACATTAACTTATAGTCTTATAATGACTAATAACACAAAATATTAAGGTTTACAATACTTAAATTCCACGTAATAATAGTCATGATCCATCACTAATAACACAAAATATTAATTGTGTATGATGACCGGACCACCGGGCTGACTTCGGGTGACCCGAACTATGGCCCGGACTCGACCCAAAATAATGACCGGGTCTATTTTTGAGACCCGTACCCGACCCCAAACCCGATGAAATCACTCCAAATTAGTTCCTAAAGTGTTCGGGACCGGGTCGGGCCTTCGGGCCGGACCGGATCTGTGCACCCCTAGAAGTTACCTTGTCTAATTCTAATAATTTAAATTTAAAATTAATTATTCTAATAAATTACATATCTGATTTTGATAATTAATTTAACTTTTTTTTAAACTGTTATTCAACATTTATATTATATATTTACCTGTATTTTTTCATTCTCAACTTTTATTGTTCGCCTCTTTCCTTGTCTCCTTTTTGCCATTCACCTCTGTCTGGTCGTTATTCTTTGATATGTATTTTGAAAACATGATATAATCTAATACCAATTCATTCAAATAAGCAAACCAAGAAAATATCTTGCCATCCAAACTGAATCAAACCCTTTTTTGCTTTGGTTTTCTAATATTTTGTTTTTGTTCTATTGAATAAACATAAGCAGAGTATATAATTGAATAAACACACACACACACATATATATATGTACACTACATTAAACACAAATGTTTATCAATTTTACTAAAAATTAGAACACACTAATTAATAGCTTTAAAATTTTCTAGTTGATTGGAGCAGCGTATAATTTTGCATTATGTGGAAAGCAAAATTCACTTGAGAGAAGAACAACATACGGTATGCATACGGTTGAGACGTTATGCATATACGTACTTTATGTCTATTTGTTTTGTCTTCTACAATAAATCAAGTTAAAAGAGAAGAATAGTGAGACGAAGCAGTGAAGGGAAGGAGAGTGGAGGTGCTGAGGAAGACGGCGTGTGTTGGGCGTGTGTTGAGAGGTGAAAGGCGTTGAGAAAAAATAAATGGGTAAAAAAAATAATTAAATTACATGAATATTTTAGATATTTTATATTTTAAGTAAAATTTTAAATCACACCTATTTAATTGGAATTGATTTTAGAAGAAAATTATAGAATTCAATTTAAACTAACTAATTTAATTTTTTTTATTTCAAACATTGAAATTTAATTCAATTCCTATAAAAATTGAACTCCAAATATTTTCTACTGTGTTAAATCACTTGGTTATATAGCAATACCTAAAAAATAGTATTGTTTTGGTGTCTATTCCATTTTTTTGTGTCTACCTAAGAAATAGTATGGTTAAGTGATTAAATTATCTAAAATTTTTTATTTAATTAGTTTGTTTGAAACTAATTTATCTATTATTATAAAAGATAAAAACCAAGCTATCAAATTGTTTTTGTTAGATATTAATTTATTTGATACAAAATTTGTCAAAAACTAATTCGATGTATGTTGTACTCTAAATTAAATATAATTATCCAATTCAACTAGGTATCCTTTAAAAATGGTACAATATTCAATCTTTTATTACAATAATTTAAAAAAAATTAAAATAAACACATCTAAAAATTATGAATAGATAGTATTTTTTTAAAATTAAATATGCATTCAAAATACAAACTAAATAAAACTGAAAAATTTTAAATTTATGTTTCAAATTTAATATATTTAATTATTAATATATTATAATTTAAATACATATCTAAAAATCAAATTATTCATATTCAAAATTTTGATTTTAAAATTATAAAATAAATCTTAAACCATCTAATTATTAACTAAATCAAAGAAGCAAAAAGTCACCTTCGTCGAAAACCAGAAGCGCACATGAAAAACTCAGAGGCGCCCATCGAGAAGTCATCATCCACCGTCGTTCATCCGCGCCAGCTCATCTTCGACACTGCCTTCCTCCTTCTCGATGCTTATTCACAACGCCACATTCCCCTTCGTTAACATTCATCTTCTCGCCTTCCTCCTCCTCCTCGTCGTTCGTCTGCATCAACGTCGCTGTTCGTCCACGCCGAAAACTTACTTAAGGTTTGGATGGGTCTCTGACACCATTACTTTTTTTATTATTCTGTATAAATTTTTTATTTTTTTAAATAAAAAATCGAATAAAATGACCTAAAGAGATTTTTATATATATTGCAATGTTAAATTATTTTTGCATGTACAATTTCTGGATTTTGGAAGTGTTTCAAAAATATTTTCTATATAACTTCATAATTTTAGATGTGTTACAATTGTTTTTTAATGTTTAAATTTAAAGTTTAGATTTATGATTTTGGATGTGTTTCAAAAATATTTTCTGTGTAACTTCATAATTTTAGATGCGTTACAATTATTTTTTAATGTTTAAATTTAAATTTTAGATTTATGAATTTGAATGTGTTTTAAAAACATTTTTTGTATAACTTAATAATTTTAGATGTGTTACAATTGAAAAATAAATTACAATTGAAAACATTTTAGTTTGTATATATAATTATATTCAACCATTCCAATCGTAAAACGGATCCTGCATTTTATCAAAAGTACAATAAGTAAGGGATTAATTTTTTTCTAAATGCATTAACTTTGAATTCTTTTTCTTCTGCAGATATAAATTGGAATATTGTAGCAGAATAGAAGAAAGAAGAAAACCGTGCTATAAAGAGAGAAAAAACGTAAAAGAAGAAAATAATAACTAACTATAAAGTGAGTAGGAAATTAGAGAAATTTTAGTTTTTAAAATTTAAAATAATCTTAATTGTAACACCCTACCATACAGAGTCTTATGCTTAAGTCATAATTCAGAGATGGCAAGGTATTACGACCTCTAAAATAAAAATTTAGTACGTATAGTAGTGTGAATAAGGTTTATAACTAGGAGCCTTTACAAAAAAAAAGGGTAAACAAAAATCGAATTCCTAAAGCGCAACACTCCGATCGATAACGTAACGAACAAAGGATAAACCAACACGAGATTATATATATACAAAGTAGTGTCAAAAACAGGAATATCAAGACTTAAAATCCAGCTGCGAAGATAACCGGTCCAAGCATAGCAATATATACATATGATAAAATAAGGAAAACCCCAAGGAAACCCAAAGGGACACAAATACAGGAACCTATTCTCCAAAATCTCTCATAAGAGGAGTCATCACAGTTTGTATTATTTAATGGAGATAAAAGTATCTAAGCAAAACATAGGTCCCGAGAACAAAGGATTTTCGCAAATCTAGAAGTCTCCAGCATGCCTCAGCGGAAAACCTCACGTCCTGCATCTGAAAACCACAAAATCCGCATGGGTGAGAACCAGAGGTCCCAGCATGGTAACAGCTTCCACATATATAATACATAATAATAGAGGAAAGCCGAAGGCAATCCTAGAACTTCCTCCAGATAATATCAAAGCTTATAAACAAGCTAAACCATAGGTGGCGACTGACTAAAGATTCTTCAGTCAAACTAATACTTCCCTTTCCAATTCCTTCACACCTCCCAACCACCAGCAAGAGTATAATGTAGTAAACACAGTTATATCAAATAAGGAATATACAAATAGGAACAATTAAGGCATTTAGACAATTAGCAAGTAATATGCAGTCAAATAGGTAATCTCAAACAATTCATATAGTATGCATATGATGAATGCCTGTCCCTAGTGGCTGATGATATCATCTGTCGGTTATAGAGCCAACCCACAAGTCCTGGTAGCTAACCATTGGACTGTCCCTCTGTCGCGCATCCCCAACTCAAGTTATACTCATCATAAACTTGATCATAATCATGATCTATATCCATCACCTTCACTGGTGAATATTTACGGGGGCGAGCTCATCCGGGGCTTTCACAGTGCCCGGCCACCCTTACGATATAGGGTCTAAAGAGCTTCGAGTCTCAACCTGGAGCACGTGGTGGCTAGCCACTGCTTGCTCCCAGGAAAACTCTCATCTCCAACAGTGGAAGTGCAACATTCACAATCCATTCAACAGCATATATGCATTTATACTTAGCCATAATCATGGCTCCGCCGTAACACGGCAATAATCTAGCCATGCGGCTCACGGTTAAATCCATAACCAGCCATTTCATTAACAATTACGGCCTCTCGGGCCATGGCATAACAAGCACTTCCACCACCATCCTCTGCCTCTCACATAATCATCTTTGATCCTCATTGATCATTCATTTTTCCCTTGCCTCACTCGCAAGTTACCACATTCACTAGTCCTTCTTCTCAAAGCTAGACATATCATAATGATTAAAGACATAAGCGGTGAGATCGGAGGCTTAGAAGTATGAGATTTGGCTTTTAAAACTCAAAAATCAACTTTGGGATGAAAACAGGGCCACGCGTACGCGCACTACACGCGCACGCGTGGATAGCCACAAAACTTATCGACGCGTATGCGTCATGCACGCTAACGCGTGGATTGAAAATTATCCAATCGACGCGCACGCGTCAGCCACGCGTACGCGTGGGTACTCTCGTGCCCCAAGCACAAAACTGGCACAGTTCTGGCATAACTCTTTGGAAAATGCCTGGGCATTTGGTGCAGCACATTCGGCGCGCCCGAGCACATCACGTGCACGCGTGGATGGCGTTTTCGAGAAGAACGGTGCGTACGCGCCAAGTGCGCCTATGCGCGGGGGGTCATTCTGCTAAAAATTTTCTAAGTTAAAAACTACAGAATTCACAAATTCAACCCCCAACATTCCGACGGACATAACTTCCTCATTTTAAATCGTTTTTCACCCGTTCTTCGAACGCCATGGACATCCCGGATCCAATTTCATTTATAAATAGATTTGACACAAAACAGAGATCCGTAGTCCAAGTTATGTCCCGTCAAAGTATGCCCAAAAAATCATGTTTTTCATACAAAACCACAAAGTGCCATTTTCAAAACAAGTCATTTTCAACTCTTTTCAAAATCAATCAAAACATGCCAATTTCATCCCTTTTCTTTGAAATCAATTAAAATATATCAAATTCAACATCAAGCCTCCTCAACTCACACGTTGACACATTACCACAATTTACAAAATCACTATCCCATCATTTTAACCCACTTCACCCAAGTGGCTCAAACTCAAACACATTGACATATCACATACTCTTCCTCATGCCAATTTTCAATAACACCAATTCCAATAAATCATCATTGTACACAATCAATATCATACTCACCATCAACATGGTTCAATTCACAATTCAACCATAACCAATCATCAAGCATATATCACAACATGCATATTTCTCATACATCATACCATCAAGGCATCAATAATCATCATCACATATATGACCACATCATATATTTCAACCATTCAACAACATCAACAATTCAATTCCTATCTTAGGGCCTCTAGTCTAAGTATTTCCTACTACATTACATATTAGATACGAGAAACCGAGACCATACCTTAGCCGATTTCCCAAGCTCAACTGGAGCACTTCCAAACCACTTTTCCACAAGCTCTCAAGGTCTCAACACCTCCAAGAACAGATTTTTCACCACCAAATCCCTTTTCAAGCTTTTCAAAATCACCAATCAAGCTCCAATGTTCACACATACACAACCTAAGCCACAGTCATCACAACCATACACAACATCTCAAAACCCAAACATCATAGAACTATAAATTACAATAGGGTTGAGAATCTTACCACACCCAAGGTTTAAGGAGACAAGATTAACCTTCTCCTTCAAGAGAGTTGGGTCCTATAACATCAAAGAGTCCAAAATCTCAACATTTTTGCTCATAAAACTCGAAAATAAGGCTGGAAATTCGAAGTATAAAATGTGGCTTACCTCAAGTTTAATTGTATGGGTTTTGTAGAGCTCTTCACGGTGAATGCGTGGCCGCAAACGGTGCGGCAATCGGAGCTCTAGATCAAAAATTATGGTGGTTTG
Source organism: Arachis duranensis (assembly GCF_000817695.3). Classification (NCBI taxonomy): domain Eukaryota; kingdom Viridiplantae; phylum Streptophyta; class Magnoliopsida; order Fabales; family Fabaceae; genus Arachis; species Arachis duranensis. The sequence continues at coordinate 86,275,216 of NC_029777.3, forward strand.
AAGATCAAGTGAGAGATAGAAGTTTGAGAGTGTTCTCCCCCCTTTTTAGCGTGTTTGAGTGTTGTGTGAGAAGAGAGAGTGCTCAAAACTAGGGTTTTGGTTTAGTTATGTTGGGCCAAGGGCCCACTTTGGGTCCGGTTGGCCCGGTTTGGCCCGTTGGGTCCAATCTTGGTCCGAATTCTATAAAATTGGTACCAAAATTCTCGTCTCAGTCTCCTCTATCACATTTAGCCATAAAAATCACATTTAAGGCTTTTTAGAATAAATTCTCATTTATGGGTTAATTAGTCGTTAATTAACCGGGTTTTACATTAATTATAAATGTATATCCTAAAAAATAGGAATATGTTTTAATTAAAAAATAATTAAATAATATTAAAAGCTGATTAAAAGGCTGAATTTTATTGTAGTACAAGTAGCATTTTTCATAATTGTCTAAAATCCAAATTGTCCGTAAAAATCAGTAAGCTGTATGGGATTTTCAAAAACTGGTTTTAAAACTGGATTTTTGGTTAAAAAAATCTGGTTTTAAAACTGGATTTTATAAAAAAAATCAGATTTTAAATTTGGATTTTATAAAAATCAAATTTAAAACCAATTTACAAGTAAAACCGAATTTAAAACCAATTTATAAATAAAATCGAATTTAAATTTTAAAGCTAATTTAAAATCGGTTTTTATTTTTTTAAACCAATTTAAAACCGATTTTACTCTTCAATTTGATTCTGATTTAATTTTTTAAACCATAAAACTGGTTTTGAAGTGGATCCAGTTTAAACCATGCCCACCCCTAGCTATATATGATCTTGCCGCTCCTTCTATAGAATGCATATATGCCTTGTTTCTCTTGGATAGAACAAAAGCAAATGATTCATTCCATTCCTAAATTCTCATTATAATATATTTGCACACGAAGCAATTCAAGGCAAGGTATATTCAAAACAATGAAAGACCTAAACAAAACAAAACAAATATTACTTGTAAAGGTTAACAAGGAATAATTATATTCCAGTCCATGACTATGACTAAACAAGAAACTGAAGCAACCTTAGCTTCAAAGTTCTTTTCCCATTGTTCAAGTAGACTAATCTAATATTAAATTTCCCCATATCATATTATATGAAATTAAAAGAAAGAAATTCATTCATTTAGAGACTCAATCCAAAAATATCAATATCTCTCTCTCCCGTCCGATGGAATCCAAGCTTACACATATAACTAATCGGGTTTATGAGGATTTTGATCCTGTATGCAAATTGCGTATAGATGAGGCCCGTGACACCATTGAACTTCATCTTCCAGGCACGTAATTATGTTCCATCTAATGCTCTTTTTCTTTAATTTCAATGTGTCCATGTCTTTTGAAAATTAAAGGTTTAATTACTCTGTTGATCTCTATAGTTTTGTGAAATTTTTAATTAGGTTCTTATACTTTTTTTTCTTTTTAATTGATCCTGTACCAATTTTTTTTTTTAAATTGAGTCTTTACACTTTTTTTCTTTTATTTGAGTCTTTGCATCATTTTTTTAGTTGAGTTCCTATACAATGAAGCCAATTACTATTAAGAGTGACCTAATTAAAAAAAAATAGTGCAGAGATCCAATTTAAAAGAAAAAAATATAACGACCTAATTAAAAATTTTGCAAAATTATAAAAAACAATAGAATAATTAAACCAAAATTAAATGACTTGTTGAATCTATATAACCAAATTTAATTATTAGTTCTAGTATAAATTTTAGGAATTTTATTATACGATGACTGTAAGATGTGTTTTATTCTATCAATCAATTAAAATAAGTTTAATTTTTTTGCAAAATTAGACTACAACTAGCATTTTTACTCGTAATACTATTACGGGAATATAAGTCTTTTAAAATTACGTAGGTTTTGATATTATAGATTATGACACGAAAAATTTATAGCATTAAACGACTTTTATAAAATGGTTTTAATGGACAAATTAAAAGTCCCCGTCGTCTAAGAAAACCAGAATCTTAAACAAAACTAAATAATAAATTTTTTAGTTATTATTTTTAAATGAAAGAGTTTAATTTTTTTACTTAATCTTAACATTCGTTATCTAAAATTTAAAAGAATTTAACGTGTATATTTTTATATTTGATTAGGTATTAAGTTTGTTACATAAATAAAAATAATTAATTTTATACTTGCTATTTGAAAATAATATTTTTATATATATTAAAAATATAACTAGATATTAACATAAAAAAAATTATATTGATAGTTATAAAATTAACTCATTTTTTTAAAAACAATTGAATCTTGATTCTAACTTTTAATCACAACATTAGTATTTTTTTAAATTATATATAATAAATATTTAAAAGAAAAGAAGTAAAAATATATATCAAAAAGATAAGCAATAAAAATTTAAATTTAAATAAAACATATGTATATAATAATATTTTTTATTTAAATTATATTATGTTGTTAATTTTATTTTTGTAGAACATAAAGATAGAGAAAAATAGAGAACGAGAGAAAAGAGAGAGAAAGATAAAGAAGAAGAATGAGAGAGGGAGTTTGTTAATTTTGAAAGTTGAGAAAATTTTTTATTTTAATTATAATGAAAATATCTAGTAACAAATTTTGATTTATCAAATTACTAATATAAAATATGAATTATAAATTATATATAGAGTAGGAAGGATAGAGAAAAATAGAAAAAAAGAGAGGTAGATAAGAAAATATAAGAAGGATGTTTACTAATTTTAGAGAAAAATATTTATTCTAAATTTTAATAAGAGAGTGTAATATGATACATTTTTTTAGTTAGTAAATATATAAATATAATATATAATATAGCTATATTTCAATTTTAGTATTTTAATTTAATTTAAATACAATAAGAAAATGTTATATTGTATATTTTGACTCTCAAAATCGTAATTTAGTCATTGATAATGATAATGATAAGATATATAAAAGAGATAGAATGAGTGAAGAAATAAGAGAAAAGTGGGGAGAGTTCTTTAATTTTAAAGAAAAAAATTTGATTTTAATTATAATGAAAGAGTAACATGTACCACATTTTGACCTTAAAATCAGTAATATATAATAGATTGTTTTTAAAGAATGAATTATTACATACATAAATAAGGCCAATAATAAAATGTTTATATCCCATGTCAACATAGTCGTACTATCGTTTTTCATTAAATTTATTTAATTTTGTGTATTTGAAACACTTTGAAAATTGAATTTTGTAAAAAAAAATATTTTACTTGGTTTCGAACATAATAAAATATTATTTTCGATAATTTTTGTTTGAGTAGTATTCTAATTCTCACATTAATATCCAAACTAAATTAAACCAAAATAAAACTGATTTACAATCTCAATGTAAAATCTAGAACATTCAAAATTGAAATATAAAAATTATATCAATTAAAAACTTGGTTTTCCAGATATTCCCTTAGCCTGTCTCAACGATCTTTTTCTTCTCCCATGTTTGCTTCCTTTTTTTTCTTCTTTTGACAAAAGATCTCATCTCCATCCAACAGAATGGTAAATGAGAACCTAGAATCTCTACAAACCAACCAAATTAAAAATAATGAATTGAGAAAGATAAAACTAAATAAATTATAATAATTATTATCAAAACTTGAATTTAATCAATCTTCCAAGTATGCCTATTCATCAATTTAAATCCGCGCGTTGCATGAAACCAAAATTATTTAATTTTTATACATAAAAAATTATTTAATAAAAAATTTTTTAAAGTTAATATTAAATTTAAATAAAATTGTAAACACATTATACATTTTAGTATTTGAAAGACTTCATCGATCACCTAATACATATGTTTAACAAATTCAAATATTATACTACAAGAATAAAGCTATTAGATGTAATGCAAATATGAACATAATGTTTTAATAATTGAAAATAACATACATGAACCATGACATCATATTTTTTTAACATTATTATTATTATAACTAAATAATATTAAAAAATATAAATTATTAAAAATAAAGGTAATATATAAGTAGCGAAGACAATATATAATTGATAAACACAATTAGATCAAAAATAGTAAAAAAAAAAAAAACTTAAAAACATTGTAAGAATTTCATACATTATAGCAAATTATTTAGGAAACTAAAATATAAAAATGTGATCATCAACAAAAGTTTTTAAATAATTGTGCAAAATATTAGTAATTAATTTATATAGTAAACATGAATACAAGTAAAAATAGAAAGAGAGAATGAATTAGGTTTTATTAACTAATTTATATCTATTAAAGTAAAATAATATTACTATTAAAAGTATAAAATAACCTACATAAAATTAAAAATTAAAAAAAATTAAATGTAAGGCAAAATACTACCTAAGAACGAAGATTAAAAAGTAATACGATGATAGAAAAATTATAAATATCATTATTTGGTTTTTCTTTTTATACTAGATAGATAGATAGATAGATAGATAGATAGATAGATTTTCATAAAATAAAATTTATTCTCCAAATAAGATATGCAATATTAGAATTAAACTATTGATATGAATTATTTTTTTCTGCTTTTTTGTAAAGTTACATAATTTAATATGTAAAATTATGAGATTAATACTAAATTGATTATATAAATGTTAGTATCTATGATAGTATAAATATAGGTCTAAAATAAATATTTTTTTATGTTATTGTTATAAATTACATAACAAGTTTATATGAAACATACAAATTTATATGTCATTTATTCACTATAAAAAATATTTTGGGTTATCCTTTACTTATGTTATAATAGATAATAGATGTTTATCTATTAATTTATATGCCATGGTTGAATATTGTAAATGGTGAGCTATGATGAAAGAAGGATAAAAATAGTAAAATAGAATAAAATAAAATTCATTTCACTAGTGCACTTAGTTCTTCAAACTACAAATTTATATTTGAAAGAGTTAAAATTCCTTTCTTAATAAAATTAAAACTCTTTTCTCGTGTTAATTGCTATATGTACCAAATGCGCACAAAAGAATCTTAAATTGTCATGAAATTTTATCTAATTAACTAAACCCTTTTCTTATACTGACATCATATATAGAAATTAAACCCTTTTGACTATTACTATTGCCGATTATTCAATTTCATTGTTTAATTTGCCATACAATATAATTTTTACGGTAATATTAAAAAGACAATAGTTAAAATTATCTTATTTAATAAAACTTTATAATTTTATATAAACAAAAATATTTGTAATTATATATTTATTAAATTTAAAATAGCATAATTATTTTAGCAATAATTAATAAATATTAAACACAATATCTTTAAATTTTTTGAATTGAACTAATTTTTTATTATCTCTTAAATATTATGGATTCTTTAACACATGCATTTTATTTTGTATTTAATTTCAGGTTTTAAAAGAGAACAAATAAGAATTCAGATAAACCACCTTCGAATGATGATTATAAGTGGAGAGCGTCCCTTATTGGATGGAACAAAATGGAAGCGTTTCAAGAAAGAGATTAAACTCCCACCCTTTTGCAACGAAGATGCCATTCATGGCAGTTTCATGCAAAACATTCTCACCGTAGTAATGCCAAAGAAAATCCCTCAATCTTATCGAGAAGAAGAAGAAGAACAAGAAGAATTTGAACCCGCCATGAAGAAAAAGAAAGACAAAGGTAAAGAGAAAGTAACCTTTGAAGAAGAAGATAAAGTTAGCGAAGCCACATCCAAAGCAGAAGATAGTTATGATATTAATAATTTTAGTGACACAAAAAAAGGGTACTATAATAATAAAGATGATGTTATTGATCAAGAGTTACCACCTGAAACGACCAGAGAGGTTGCACTCAAATTCATGCTTGTTATCATTGTCATATTGGTTGTAGCAAGTTACCTTGCGGATATGAGCAAAAGTTTCATGGCTCATGCTCATTCTTATTTTCATAATTAGAGGCACAAACAATAATGGGGTTTCATTTGTGTAAATTTTAATTATGTGAATAAGGAGAATGTTGTTGATGTTATATTATTGTATTATATTGTTTGGTTTAAGTTTTGCAAGAAAATTTAGTTTGTAACCATGTTATGTGTATAAAAAATCATATGCTAAATTAATTATTTACATAAAATAAATATTAAAATATAAAATATACAATGACAAATGAATACAAAGTATAGGAGAATAAAATTTGATTAACAACATAAATATGATAGATAATGTTTGGTCATGTAATTATTAGACAAGATTTTTGACTAATTGTCTATAGAGAGAGTGAAATTATTTGTAACGATACCATTTATAGTCTAAAACGAGTATTAGACTCAAGAGGAATAAATTTGTTGTGATTGTCTATAATCTCTGCTCGAACAAAAAGATTAAAAGCATATTTTGTTTAAGACAAGTACTTTTATTTCATCATATGATATAACTTTATGACTCTAAAACAACTGACGGACTCGAAATCTTTTATCTTAAAATAGTGGTTGAGGGAGACTTTAAGATCAATAATATTAGTAACATTATCTTTAGTAATAATCATGTCTTCAACATATAATAGCAAAAGAACAACATTTTAGTTATTCTTGCAAATAAATAGAGCATATTTATGGGATTACAAGTAAATCGATGTTGCAAATAATGGTGCTAAACTTCTCAAACTATTCTTAAAGAGAGTGTTTAATTATGAGTTTAGGATTTATGATATAGGATTTAAAGTGTCATACAAAAAAGACAAATTATTTTAGAAGGATAAGGATATTCTAAGTCTGATTTTATGTATATTTTCTTTTTCAAATCATTATTAAGAAATTTATTTTTCACATTTCTCGATTGAGAAACTATCTTAGAATGTCATGGTGGCAAGGAGAGCTTGAATAAATGTGAGTCGAGTAACAACATCAATTTTTTTTCATAATTAACACCATATTCGACTAATTTGTCCTATGACCATAAATTATTATATCTAATTATCTTATAATAAATTTGTTTAAGAATTTATTTGTTTAACGAATATATTGAAAATATGACTATTGGAGCAATCTGTCTAATGAAAGTAATTCTTGAAAACTTTTAATATAATAAAAAAAATATGATTAAATGTCCTTTTTGGTTCTTGACTATTTATTAAGATTCTAAAAATCGGACCGAATTGATCGATTCGACTAGAATAATCGAGAACCTATCTGATTAACGTCTAAAACCGACATGTAAAAAATCGGTCAAAGAACCGATTAAACCGATAGTTAACCGATGACCTGGCTAAACCGGTCCTATTGTTAAAAGGACCGGTTCTTTGATCCCCGTCAAAACATGGTCGTTTTGATCCCCTTAAAAAAAAAAAAAACACAAAACGAGCAGAGAAGCCCCCTTCCCCATCTCTCTCACAAAAATGAAAAATCCAATCGTAAGGTCTTCCAGCGCAACCAGCAGCAGTAGCCATCGCCCCAACCCCGTCATCTCCTCTTCTCCCCTCGCGTCGCTAGAAGGTATGCTGCTCGTCCCTATTCTCCTCGCCGTCGCAAATGTGTTTGCTCGACCGTCTTCTCTTCACCGTTACCTCCGTTCCACTGCTCGGCCATCACCACCACGCGAACGACTCTGCTATTCTCCCGTCTTCTGTTTTCTGACAAGCACTCATCTACTACTTCTTCAGTTGCGTGTTTTTTTGTGTTAATTTTTATGATTGTTGTTGTATATATATTCTTTTTTGTGCTTATTTTCCAGGTTTTTAAGATCGACACTACTTGGATAAGGAATGGGGCAATTAGTTTTAGGTGAGTGAGGAAATTAAAAATTATATCTGATCTTCAATTTTAATTTAATTTCTATAATTACTTTTCGTTGGTCCAAAGCAATGGGACACATGAGCAGTACAATGAACATTTCAGTGCAGGAGATAATGATGACACAAGTAATGAAGAAGTGACTGATGATGGAGCCAACAAAGTTCATGGACCTGATGAAGACACTTTAGAGCCAGTTTTTGGTTTAATGTCAGTTAAAATTTTGAACAGATTAACTTAAACTGAGAATGCACTCTTAATTATATAGTTGAAGCAACACATCTGTATTATTTATCTTTGTACTGGTGTTTATGAATGAAATTCATTTTATGTCAGAGTAATGTTTAATAGGGAAATCAACTGAACCGACCTATTCAATTCTTTCACAATATCAACCATTCGATTTGCTATTTGTAGGACAATCGAACTGAACCAAATCAAACCAAACTAACAACGATTTGATTCAATCGATTTTTTTATTTTTTAAAAGCTAATAATCAGAATTTTAATCATCATAAATGAAGTTTAAAATAGTCAATAAACTAAAATAACAATAGTATATCACATTTAAATTTAATACAATTTCAAGTTATTCTAATAATTAAACATAAAAATAAAGACAATTAAAAATGTTTAACAAACAACAAAAACAAACACACTTTAAAATTAAATAAAAACTGAAACAGCCACTTTAAAGCTAAATAAAAACCAAAACAGCCACCATGCTTAATCTGAATCCACACCAGATTCATCATCATCTTCTCTGATTGGTGCAATTTCTACAAAAATAAAACAAAGAAATCAATGAGGTCGAAGATTCTACCATTATCAATTTATAACATTTAAAAAATTAAAAAGTTTCTAACAGACCAGCAACAACAACAAAATTATAGCCATAACGAGGTCAAAGATTCTACCATTATCAACTTATAACGTTCAAAAAATTTGTTTTTTTCAACAGACCAGCAATTTTAACTTTCTAAATTCCAAACTGTATAGGCAGAAAAGTTTACAGCATTTTCTTTTAATGGTAAGTAATTGGGTTAGGTACGATTTTGCTCCCTAAGGTATAGGCCTCAACTTTTTTTTGTATACAAAATCGTTTTTAAGGTTTAACTTGGTTTTAAAATCGTCTTTACCTTAGGACCAAAATCGTATGAAGGTGGCGGCGAAAGCAGAGGCAGAGGTGGATCGTGAACATCTTCTTCTTCCCTTCTTCCTTCTCCTTCTTCAATTTTCCCTTTGCAGGAGCAGAAACACTCTCTGTCTTTTTTCTATAATTTTTTGTTACGGGTAATTTGGTCCAAAATTTTAATATTTAAGTAAAAAGGACAATTTTAAAACTTAGTTTTAAACCTTAGGGATGATTTTGTATGCAAAAAAAAAAGGTTGGAAACGAAAAATATTTTTACCTTATACCTTAGGGACCAAAATCATACTTAACCCGACTAAGTTACTAACCTCAGAAGAAGACATTGTAAATTGCAGGAGAGGGCTCGGACTAAAGTTGTTGCTCGGTGACAGAGAGAACTATTTGGTGACGAAGAGGAACTGCTCGGCGATAGAGAGTGCTGCTCGGCAACGCAGAAGAAGTGCTCAGTTTAGGGGCTGCGACAGCGCGAACTGGATGACGGCGCAGACTAGATGACGCTGCGAACTAGACGACAATGCTCTCTAGCTCTCTGCTACGCCTGCGATGGAGATGACTGCTGTAGTTGCGACGATGTCCTTGAGAGCGACGATGGACGACTTGCGATTAGAGGACA
>NC_029777.3:86284831-86313634 GCF_000817695.3 Arachis duranensis
TTGTGGTTGCGTGAAAGCTGAAATGGAGTTAGAGTTAGAGATTTGGAGATTTTGTTACTAGATTAAAGGGTAAACTAGTAAAAAGAAGTATTACTGTTCGATTTGATTTCTGCCAAGCCAACTGAAAACTAAATCGAACCGATCGATTTAATTAAAAAAATAAAAAAAAAATTAGTTTTTTGATTTTTAATTCAATTGTTAAAAATTTTGATTCCATTTTACAATAAATTTCGATTTCATTCGATAACTTACACTCCTATTGTTTCATAGCTCTTTGTTTTAATAAATTGTTTAATAGTCAAAGCTATTTGCTATTAAGTTGGTTAAGGTTAGCCATCTTCTTTTTGTAAACTTCCTCTCTATTATAGTAATTTGTTGTCTGCTTCTTGTTTTAATTTGTTCTTGAATTGTTGATATAGAAAAAATTGTATGGTAATTGATGGGTCAAAATGGCAAATAGATGGATCGGATGAATATTGGATTGGACCATAACCATATGGAGATCCAAAAAGAAAACAAACCATTGTATCATTTTGATTTCTTAGAAAATTGTTAAAACATTCAATAATATTAAATAATTCATTTTGAGTTAATTTTTTGAGTTAATAATATTGTTGTTGATTGTTTAATTTTTTAAATCATTAGATAAAATTGTAAAATTTTAAAAATTATTGAATTAAAAAATTTAAAATTATATATTAATTTTTTAATAATTTTATTTTATATTTAATTAAATCGATTCAATTACAGTTTAGTCCGGTTAGATCATTAAACTATTAAACTAGAGGCCAACGATAAACAATAACTCCCCCAAACACAAAAGAGCAACTCTTCTCAAAATCTCAAAAGATGCTGAATTAGAATCCATTCTAACTAAGGATTCTTGTGGTATTATTTTTCAAACAATAGTATAAAAGGTAATTATTTTTAGACTTATTTATAAACTAATATAGTATATAAAGGTGAAAATTCAGACAATTAGTTTCATGTAAAATTGTAGCTAAGAGCTTTTAAATAATTTAACATATTTAATTAAATTATCATTTAACAATTTTTAACTATCAACTTCACATAAAATTAACTGCAATTGCATATAAATTAAAAAAATTAGAAGAATAAGAAAAGAAAAGAAAGAAGAGAATAAAGAAATTGATAATTATTACATGGGATTTAACTCATGAAAAGCAACCAAGGTCTTGAAAATTTCATATATAAGCCTTGCCTCAAAAGCATCACCAGAAAAACGCATAGAAAATTGACGAGGCTTTGGGATCCTTTTCCCACCAAACACAACATTATTCTGAGTGTTCAATGATCCTATGTTGCCGGCTAACCTTAACATGAAGTTCATATATACATTCTTAAGCTTAATCAACATCTTCAAATTAAAGGTGATCTAATTACCCATCTAACCTTTGGAAGTGTTCTTATCCTCCAATAATACTTTCTAGGCCTTCTTTTCAACCACCTTATGACCTTTGTTTCCTTCCCCGCTGCCGGAGCTGCCACGTTGGTAGCAGCGCCTCCTCAAGTAGCTCTTGATGCCGCCGTAATAAGTTGGCTTAGATGACAATAGTGACTCAGTTTCCATGTGTGTTTGTGAAGTGAATAAGGGAAAGAAATGAAGTGAAGTGAATATATATAGAGTAGTTAGTGTTTAGATATTAGGCATCGTTGTATAATAATAATAATAGAGAATTTAATTTAAGAGATTAATTTTATAAAGTAGTTATGTGTATGTGTGAATAAACATGACCAACATTATGTTGTCCATGTATGTTTTTCTGAAATATTCTCTCCCTTTGTCTACCAATAATATTGTGATGGGTGTATTATTTGATCTTGACTAAATTGTTAACCTCTAAATTTTATTATTTAAAATTCGGTTTATCTAACATAATTTATGTTTTCGACTAAAGATATATGAATGATTATACATAGAATTTATAAAAGATTAAGTTTGGGTTGAAAGACAATTTTTTTTATTCCAATCAAATAATAGAAAATGATTGTTTTTTGGTCGAAAAATTAAATAAATAAAATAAAAGAATTTTATTTTATTTTAATTTTTGGTGAAGAACTAATTAACATGGATGGGTAAAGATAAACCGGACATCGAATCGTCCTTGGCATGTCTCCTACTTTAGAGTTTAGACAACCTATTCTACATTAATTTAATTTTTTGTGTCCGTAAGCTAAGCACGAATGAAGATTTTATTTTGATTTACATGTAATTAAATAATTAGCTTTTAAAAAGTTTAAGGCTTGAAAATGTTGTTATGGGGTCCTTAGCCACAATAGAGATTTTGTTGTCTAGACACAGACCCTGTTCCTCGTATTTGGGCACATTAAAAGACAAACACAGTAGAAAGGACCGTCATATAAAACCATAACATCCTTAATTATTATAATACGTTAATTTGTTATAAAGTTTAGGGTTTTTGATATAGTAAAAATTTATATACAATTAGTTATTTTTATGTGAAATTTATAATTATTAATAATAATTTAGTTAAATTTATTAAATTAGTTAATTATTAATTTTACGATTGGCCAAATTTTGCTACAAAATTTGTAGATAATAGAAGATTGAATGAGAAAATAATGTATTATCGTATCTAAAATCATATCAAATCTTAATAAGATATATTTTAGATCATATTAAATCTCAATCAAATAATTTTGTATGTAGTTTCCCATAATATATTGTGGATAATATTTTATCTATTATTCTTCAAATAATGATTGTTACTTATTGTCTAAGTTATTAAGATAAAATACATATATATTCTTTATACTATTAATAATAAATCAAGATTAGTTTTAATCTACTGTAAAATTAAATACGTGAATTAAAGAATAATTTGAATTTGATTTCCTAAAATAATGAGTATATATGATATCTCTAGTAACTAATTAAGATAATTTCGATTATTATTATCTCATTCTAATGACCAGAACTAGCACGGAAATGGTGACACTAAACATACATATCCATAAAACAGTTAATTACATGTAACTATATTCAAATTTCATAATTATTAAAATAAAAATAGAATGTATCTTAAATTAATAATAAGATTTGATATACAATTTATACACTACATATGTCAATATTTTATTATAAATAGCAGTATTAGGCGTGATAATTTTGTCACACTTGGTTAATAATATTCTTAATCTTTATTTCTATTAGTAAGTTAATAATAATACAATGGCCAACAAAAACTACTCACTTCACTTGGTTCTTATCGTGACTTGCATTGCTATCATGACTGCGGCAGTGGCCGGAATGCACACGATAACAAAGACTATATCTTCGCCATCATGCAATGGGACGATAAGGAAGTGCATGGAAGTAAAGAAGGAATTTGAGATGAATTCAGAGAGCAACATGGAGATATTTAAATCAAAGAATAAGGTAATAGGAAACGGTATAATGGGAAGGAATGGAATTCCATGCTCGAAGAAAGATAATACCACCAAAAATTGTAGACCGAGTCTTCCTGCCAACCATTACAAATTACAATCGTGGCTGCAGTGCCATTAATCGATGCAGGGGTGGTGGTGGCTCTACCCATGATTAAATTATTCATCATCATCTTCTTTTTTTTCTTAATTATTTATTTAGTTATCTAGCTAGATTTATGGTTGTTCTTTGTATATTCATTTTGATTTTTTAGGACCCATTATTAATCGCTATTAGTAATAGTTTGTTTTATATAGTAGTAGTGTTATGATTTTACTTGTTTCGATTTAGTTTAATATTCTATGTAAATATAAAAAGTTTAATAAAATAAAAAAAGAAGAGGAGTCTCCTAATTTAACTTGTTTTTTATGTTACCATTTAGTCTCTCTTAACTTACTCTTATTGTTATTTTCTTTAGCTTTTGTCTTTGATTACTTATCCATAGAAAAATTTCTAATTTTCTATTAATAACGTCACTCTTGTATTTTTTTTTTCAGTCAATATGTTATTTTTGTTCAAAAGCTTAGATGTTCGGTTACTATTATTAAACATTTATCTTTTCTCAGCCTCCTTTTTTTTGTATATAGAAAATTTAGTGATATTCCAACAAAGACTTTACAATTATTTTCATAAGGAGATATTTTATTTTGATCATTAAATAATAAATTGTAAAATTTAATTTTAGTATATTATAATAGTGACTAATATATTTAGTGAAAAAATAAAAAGTGATAGAATAAAAATTTAGTTAGTATTAGTTTTAATATTAATCCAATATAAGAAACAAACATGTAAATATGTAATATGTATTCTAAAAATTTAAATAAATTATGATAGAATTAATAACCACAACAAATATTAAAAAAAAAACTTTCCCTATGAGTAAGGAAGGATTACAAACTTGTGGACACAAATATGCCCATATTAGGCCAAAATTATAGTCCATGGTTTATTATAATAGTTAATTTGTTATAGGGTTTAGGATTTTTGATATAGTGAAAATTTATATGCAATTAGTTATTTTGATGTAAAGTTTATCATTATTAATAATATTTTAGTTAAATTTGTTACATTATTTAATAATTTTTAATTATTACTTTTACGTAAATTTTCACATTTTCATATATTTTATATAAAGATAAAAATTTAGGTGTAATTAATTTTATGTGAAGTTGATAATTAAAAGCTGCTAAATAATAATTTAGTCAAATATTTTAAATTATTTAACAACTTTTAATTATTAATTTCACATAAAATTAACTACACTTGAATTTTCATGTTATAAGAAATGTTATATACTTTCATGCGAAATCCTGCACTTTCATATTGTTTCATGTCATGTACAGAGACACAATTAACTACATATTTCATTGTAGACTTTTGTGCATAATATAATAATAACATATGAAAGACTTTAAAAGGGTATAATAATCACATACATTTACAGTTCAAGTAAGAATTTGTTGAATCAAATTAATTATTATATTATATATGTTTCCACGTGAATGAAGCACAAATTAATTAGCAGTAGTTTTTAATGTAGCAAATGCAATTTTAAACTCTCATTAAAAGATAGACTAGCTCATAACTTTACTTTTATTCTGATTTAATTTTCTACATACTCTTCTAGCTAGCAACACATAATTGATAGTTTTCTTCAATATTAATAAAAGTGTAGCAAAAAATGAAAAACAATGATACCTTAGACAAAGGCTACGTTTTTTAGGTTTTAGAAACACTTTTATAAGAAATGTCTATACTAATATTACTTATTTTCAAAAGTTACGATCAAAAGTTATATTTTTGGCCTTTGAAAATAGGGTGCATCTTTTAAGTGATATTGTTTAGGATCAAAAATGACCTTTTTCAGTTTCCATACTTACTAAAATAGGCTACACTACTATACTTACTAGAATAAGCTATACTACTGCATCATTTTTAAAGCGTAGCCACATTGTATACTATAACTACTCTATAAAAATGTAACATTAGATCCCTCATTGTTTTTTTGTTTTTACTTATACATAATATTCTAATAATTTTTTGTACAATATAATATTTAGTAATATAATTACATATATAATTCTGTATTTTTAATTAAATGAGTTAAATATTATAACAGAAAAATAAAATACATAATTATATTAAATAATTTCTTTAAATAAAAAAATTATTTATAAACAAAATATATTTATAATGAATCAAAAGTATTGGAATGAAGTTAATTTTAAATATTCATACATCTCACACTAAATTAAGCATAGCCATACCAAAATAAACATGAGACCACTTAAAATTTACCACTAATACTCTGCGAACAACTAAAACATTATATCCTACATAAATATCTTCTAATAAAAGGCATTAGTCAACCATACATGTATCCATTCCTAACACTATTCCATCTTAGCCAATAAATTAAACCACAATGATAAATTAACGTCCTCAATATTATCCTACATAATTATATAAAAAAAATAATTAAAAAAATATTATAATGACATTTGCAATTATAAAAATTAAAAAATCAAACCGAAAATTATTAGAAACCAAACTGACAATAGTTGTGTAAATTAAGAATCAATGTAAAATGAGACATTTTTTTTCCCATTTATTATAATTCTAGGCAAAATAAAATAAAATAAAAAACACTCAAAAAGCTAGGTAGCGTAAAGATTTCTCCACTGGAATATCATTTGGATAGGGAAGGTAATTTTAAGTATTTTATGTTAGTTCTGTTTTGCCCACCAAATTAAGATCTAAATTCAAGAAAAACTCTAACATGCAAAGGAATTGAAATACTCCACTTCTGTTCAGCTGGCACAACTAGCAAGAAACTAGTAAACAGGTTAAATATTGTCAAGGGTAATGTTCAATGCATACCTCCTTATGCGAATAAGAACTTGATGGACTGATATTAGCGAATGTTATCCTCTGTTCCCGGATTCCAATTGTATATTAGCCAGTAGCATCCATAAATCTTCTATCTGCCATCTCTTTCAGTCTTTTTTGAACATCAGCAGGTTGGAGAGCTGATGAGTGCTGCTGTCAAATATATTACATCCTTTCCTCCCATTTTCATTCCAACAACAATATGGGTACCAAAGGTCTCAATAAACCTGGGATACTGCGAATGGAACTAGTTGACCATTGTTTCAACTTTCAAATGAAAATATAGTTAAAGATAAATAAAAACAATTAGCATAATAGAACTAAGTTATTTTTTTGGAGAGTCAGCCCAAGTTGCACCCTGAAGTTAGTCTCAATGTGTAACTTAGAGATTACAAACTAAATGATAAGAAGATTACAGATCCAACTCAATCCTAATTTGGTTATCCTAAGTAGAATAGCAAAACAGCTTTAGCATTATCACTGAAATATAAATCCCAACACAAATAATTTGAAAACTCCTCTATGGAATTGATAAGGATTTATATTCAGCTACAGCTAGAATTCTTTCTATCTTATATATACATAAAATCTTAATATAACGAAAGCCAAAGGCCCATGAAACCTATAACAATTAAAAGGTTAAAGAATATAATAGGAAGTGATAAAACATGTCCAAGAGGTCAAAATTAAAATTCAAACAATAACATTTTGTTCGGCATCAAAATTAAAAAAAAAATTTACCATTTGAGAGCTTCTTTTACCTTGCTAATTCAGGTGGGTCCCAAGCAATCATCGGGTGAAGCAACATTATAAACCTGGGTTGCTCATTACCAAATTTTGGCCATCAAATCTCAGTTTCAATAGAACTATAGTGTAATGGTATTAATGCAACAATGCCTACCTTTGACCTAAATCTACTTGGTAACCATAAAGAACTCAACTCAAAATTTGAAGTAGCGTGTATTATACTCTGCAACAGGCCTTTTAACTTTGTAAAATTGTCAGCATTCTCCTGCAAAGGCATCAAAAGTAACAGTGTGAATAATAATATGCATCCAAGTTACATTATTAAATTAAATCAATAATTGAAAAGTAGGTTGGTGCGCATAGAATATTTTTTAAAGCAGTCCCAGACATCTTCTACTATAATGTTTTGTTTACAAACAACAACAACAACAACAAAGCCTTGTCCCACTAAGTGGGGTCGGCTACATGAATCAAACGATGCCATTGTGCTCTATCATGTATCATGTCTACAGAGAAATCGTTTACATGTAGATCTCGTTTGACCACCTCATGGATGGTCTTCTTAGGTCTTCCTCTGTCTTTCGCCCTTTGTCCATCTTCCATCTCATCCACCCTCCTGACTGGATGTTCTATCGGTCTTCTTCTTACATGTCCAAACCACCTGAGACGCGATTCAACTATCTTTTCCACAATGGGTGCTACTCCAAATCTCTCCCTTATATCTTCATTCCTTATTTTATCCAATCGCATATGACCACTCATCCATCTCAACATCTTCATCTCTGCCACACTCAGCTTATGTTCGTGCTCCCCTTTAGCCGCCCAACACTCCGTACCATACAGCATAGCCGGTCTTATGGCGGTGCGATAGAATTTACCTTTAAGTTTTAAAGGCACTTTTTTGTTGCATGTAAAACAAGATGCACTCTGCCATTTTGACCAACCTGCTTGGATCCTATGATTTACATCTTGTTCAATCTCTCCATTATCCTGTATGATACACCCAAGATACTTAAAACTTTTAACTTTTCTTAAGGTGTTTTCTCCAATCTTCACCTCTATATTGGGGTTTTCCCTTCTTAAACTGAACTTACATTCCATATATTCCGTCTTGCTACGGCTTATGCGCAGACCATACACTTCTAAAGTTTCTCTCCATAGCTCCAACTTCTTATTTAAGTCTTCCCTTGACTTTGGTACCCTATCATACGCTTTTTCCAAATCAATAAACACCATGTGTAGATCCCTTTTATTACTACGATACCTCTCCATCATCCTTCTTAATAGGTATATCGCTTCAGTGGTAGATCTTCCTGGCATAAATCCAAATTGGTTCTCTGTTACTTGTGTCTCTTTTCTCAACCTCCGTTCTATCACCCTTTCCCATAACTTCATAGTATGACTCATAAGCTTAATCCTTCTATAGTTTCCGCAACTTTGTATATCCCCCTTATTCTTGTAGATAAGTACCAAGGTACTCTTTCTCCACTCATCAGGCATCTTCTTTGACCTTAAAATCTCATTAAAAAGTTTGGTTAACCAATTGATGCCTTTTTCTCCAAGACCCTTCCAAACCTCAATCGGGATATTATCAGGTCCTACTGCCCTGCCATTTTTCATCTGCTTTAGAGCCTCTTTTCGTTTCTTGTAGGCACATAATGTTAATTTTCCTCCTTGTCATGGTGTCCACCACCTCCATGGACTTTCCTGTTAGAGTGCCTATGTTCCATGTCCCAAATCTCAACCTTCTGTCGCTTCGACCTTTACCTTTTACTTTGTGAACTAGCTTATTTACCTTCATCCGTTCACGAAAACGCGAGAATCCTTGCTCATTTAACACTACATCCGGGCACCGATGCAGCGGCTCTTGCTTTGACACCGTACTCGAGCCATACGGCGCGTTGCTTCCGGGCAACGACCTAGCTTTAACGCAATAATGTCTTTGATTCATGTCATGGGGGTTCGGCTATATTTTTATGTTGGTTGCCGAAGACCTAACACAACCCTCCTCCTTTATCCGGGCTTGGGACCGGCTATGTACCGCAAGTGTAACATAGGCGGAGTTACTATAATGCTTTGTTTAATTCATCAAAAATAAAACCTGGAACGAAGAGTTTGACAATTTGCAGAAAGCAAGATAGAGACATTGAAATACCTGTGACATTGTTTCTCCAAAGAGACTCCACTTTTTCTCTATCTGATTATGCCAGAATGATTAACAGAAGAAGAAATTTTCAAATTAGCACTCGCAGCACACTGCATTGTTGTGATACTCTCTAAATAGAAATTGTCATAGAATAGAATAAAGAGAAGAATTCTATATATCTCATACCTAATCATCACTATCAAAATCATACTCACCTTCGAACTAAAAGTGAGAGCGAGTTAGAGAATGAGTGAAAACAGGTTAAAATATTTCAAATTCACTCTGGCAAGTTATGATCAGATCATCAGAGAGTAGCATGAAAGTCAAGTTATGACTACGTAAACCAATCTATCAATAATTATTTCATGATATCTATCATAAATTTATGCCATTCAGTATGTAATTTAATCCATAATAATCCGTTTATCCCAAGAAAGTAATACAGTTCCTCAAGAATAACACTAATAACAACTACCAAACCTGCTGGTACTTGGTTTCCAATGAGAGAATAGCACTAATAACAACTAACAAACCCTAACAAAGCAAGATGCAAAATAATAAAGCAAAATGCAAAATAAAAAAGCAAACTCTAACATAGTAAGAAGCAGAAATTACAAAAGATTGTAGAACCCCAAATATCAGAACAACAAATCCTCAAAAAAATTGCAAAACCAGAAAAATTCATACACACCTTTGATCTCTGTTCATTGCTAATGTCTCGGTTCATCGTCACTACCATCTCAGTTCTCCATCGCGGTTCGTCATCATCAAGGCCAACTTGACATTCTTCACTCTTTTTCGTTACTGAGAACAGAGAATGAGCGGTTTTGACCGAGACCGACTGAGTGGTTATGAGAGGGATAGAAAGATTCTGAGACATTAGAATGTGGAGCCGGAGTGGCGAGTGGTGGTTTCGGTCACATGTTCGCATCTCCACCCCATATCAGTCACCGTCGCAGCTCGCCTCGCCTCCTTTGTTCTGTTGCTTTCTACCGGTCGTGGTTCCGTTACTCAATGCCACCCTGTCATTAGCCATCATCTGTCCAGTGCCGGTGCCATAAATGAGTGTTGAGAGATGAGAGTGTTTGGTTTTGGAGATAAAAGGGCAAGGGTTTCAAGAGAATTAAAAAGGGAAAAGGGTTTTTACTTTTTAGAGATATCAGAGTAGTTTCAGAGAATTAGAAGGGGAAAGGGAAAAGGTTTTGCAAGATTAAGGATCACAGGTTTGTCAAGAAGAAGGGCAAAAACGGCGAAGAAGGTAAACTCTGATCTCTGAAGGAAGGAGAAGGGCGCAGGTTTATGAAAGAGAAAAATTCATTAAGCTTATAGCGCGTTTAGATTAGGAAACGTCTTGTAAGCGTACCCAAAACATAACCATCAAGATAAGGCTATGCACATATTTTTTAAGTAATGTCATAACTATGTTTATTATTCTTCTATAAAATGGTAACTCTATTCTATGAATAAGTTACGCTTTTTAAATGTAATTTAAAAAGTGTGACTGAATGGATATTTTTCTTGTAGTGTAATAAAGGGGCATGCATGAACAATGTTGGTTTCAAAATCTAACTAAGATAATAAAGTATAAATCCCAATTGAACAAAGTATCAATTTTGTCTCCAATGTTAATGTTTTAATCGTTCTATTTAAGTCCCTAACATTTTAAAATTGACTTAATATTGTCTTGCCATTAAGGATCCGTTAACAGAATTGACGGCGGGACAAATTGAGAAGATTTTGAAACATTAGGGACTTAAACAGGATGAAAACGTTGAAGACAAATATATTTGTATATACATACATGTGTGGTTTAATTTATTTTTAATGTGTATTTATATTCCGGCATGTATTTTATACTGGTGGCTGATTTTGGTGTACATGTAGCATAACCCAAAAGTTAATTTTTAAAAGATGACTTTTTAAAAGTTGTAGCATTTATATTTGGTAAATTAAATTAAAAATAACTTTCAATAAATACAAGCAACAAAAATGGTGTTTGGTAAAATAGCTTTTAAAACTTAAAAATACTATTATAGACGTAAATACAAATATTAAATTTAAAAATTAATTAACATATGAGATTATATTAGACTTTTAAATTTTGAAAAGTATAAGCTAACTTTGAAAAGCTCTATGTATCCTGATCATTTAAAAGCTGCAAGCACATGATCTTTTTTTATTTACCAAACAAAAAATGAGGAATTTGAGCTTTTAAAAAGTACAAATACCTCTTCAAAAAACTTTACCAAACTAAGCATTAGTCTCTCTTAGCTTACTCTTATTGTTATTTTCTTTAGCTTTTGCCTTTGATTACGTAGGGTGTGTTTGATAAACATATTGAAAGCACAAGAAGCACGTTCAATCTTTTTAAATGCTGTAATTTTTGTTTGGTTAACTTGTTTTTCTCTAAACAAACATGATTTTGGATTTAAACTCTCGTTCACTATAAGCAACAAATTGCAACTTTTTGCGTTCACTTAATAAATTAAAAAATTAATTAATATTCTATCTATTCTACCATTCAATCTCATTTACAATAAAAGATACAAAAAATAATCATCAGAGTTCTTGAATTTTTTTTCATGACTATACTTTACAAACAAATATTTTTTTAATATTATTATTACTCTTTGTTAAGTTTTAATTTTTATTAATTTTTTATTTATTTTTCTTGTTAATAGTATGAATATTTTTGTTTAGAATTTTTTTATGTTCACTTATGTATTTTTATTTTTTTAATAAAATTTTTAGTATTCATTGTTGATATAAATTATTTTAATCTCTTTTATTAATAAGTATTTTTTATAGAACTTTATTTTTTTATTTAACTTTGTATATTTTTAACTATATGTTCTTAAATTAGTATATATTTTATTTATTATGGTTAATCTTTATAATATAAATTTCATTATAAAAATATAATTAAATACAAAAAGAATACTAAAGAAAAGTACTAACAAATTATAATTAAAAGAGTACTAAATTTTAACACATAAATTTAAATTCTTTTCAAAAGAAATTATAGTCAAAGAGTATTAAAATAATATAGTTTTGAATAATATAAATTGATATCTTTTTTAATAATTTTTGTTTAAACGTAATTTTAAATGATATAATACAAGTTATATTTATTTTATTATAATCTATTTTAATACAAAATTACCAAACATAAATTACGTTAACACCAGCTCACTTTTTATCAAAATCAAGTTTGTAAAATTAATTTTATACAAATTATTATTTACAAATTCTAATCCAAACACATATTTGATGTCCATTGAAGAATTTCTATTAATAATGCCACTCTTGTAATTTTTTTCAGTCAATATGTAATTTTATTTCAAAGACTTATTAGACGTTAGGTTACTATTATTATTAAGGAAAAGTACAAGGAGCCAATGAAATATTTACCTTTTTTTAGCCTCCTTTTTCTATATAGAAAAATTAGTGACTCATAAAGATTTTACAATTATTCTTATGAGAAGATATTTTATTTTAATTATTGAATAATAAATTATAAAATTTAATTTTAATATGTTATAAAAATATTATTTTTATTTAAAATATAACTAAATAAATTAATTATATTTTTAAATAAAGATTTTTATATAAATTTTTTTTAATATTTTTATTAAAATAAGTGTCAAATAATAATAGTGACTAATATATTTAGTGAAAAAATAAAAGTGATATAATGAAAATTTAGTTAGTATTAGTTTAAATATAATCCAATATAAGGAAAAAACATGTAAATGTGTAATACGTATTCTAAAAATTTAAATAAATTATAATAAAATTAATAACCACAACAAATATTTATTTTACAAAAAAAAAAGCTCTCCCTATCAGTAAGGAAGGATTACAAACTTGAGGACACAAATAGGACCAAATTATAACCCATGGCTTATTATAATACATTAATTTGTTATAAGATTTAGGATTTTTGATATAGTAAAAATTCATATGCAATTAGTTATTTTTATGTAGAATTGATCATTATTAATAATAATTTAATTAAATTTATCAATTATCTAATATTTTTAATTATTAATTTTATGTAAATTTTCATATTTTTATATACTTTATTTATACGAAGGTAAAAATTTAAGTGCAGCTAATTTCATCTGAAATTAATAGTTAAGAATTGTTAGATGACAATTTAATTAAATCTATTAAATTACTCAACAATTTTTAACTATTAATTTCACATAAGATTAATTGCATCTGAATTTTTACCTTATACAAAATATTATATACTTTCATGTGAAATTCCCTGCACTTTCATATCAACGCGGCCACTGTGAACGACATAACATGGTGGCGCAAAGGATCGCCCGAGGAGTAAGGAAAAAAGATGTGTTGGCCAATTTAATTTGCAATAAAATTTGTAGATAATAGAAGATTGAATGAGAAAATAATGTATATGTCTAAAATTATACCAAATTTTAATAAGATATATTTTGAATCATATTAAATCTCAATCAAATAATTTTGTATGTGGATTCCTATAATATATTGTGGATAATGTTTTATCCATTATTCTTCAAATAATAATTGTTTCTTGTTGTCTAAATAATTAAGATAATTCGGTTCACAATGTTTCCACCATACGTACATCATAAAATACATACGCATATTCTCTATATATGCTACAATTATATATATCAAGATTAATTTTAAATTGTAAAACTACATCAAATTCAACAGATAGCTATACTTAATTTGTGAAAGTTATTTTAAGGGTCTCTATTAATTAACATTGTGATACTTATACACTTAATTTTAAAGCGTCAGTACTCTGTTTATATTTTTCACTATTTTTTTTAACTTTCTAATTTTTTTAAAATTGGATTTCACTATTTCACTGTGGTTTCCGATGAGATGAGAAGAGGTGAAGAACAGAGAAAGTAACGCAGCAACCTTCACCATGCTACAATTCGTCGTTCATCGTCTCACCATTCACCATCGCGGTTTGCATTTGCTGTTCATTGTCGCGGTTCGCCATCGCCATCCTTGCGTCGTCCTTTCTTAAATTTGTTGAAATCTAATGTCATTTATTATTTTGTTGGTAGACACAAATTATTATTTAAAATAGAAATATTTTTCGCAATATTTAATAAAAAAAACTTTGATGTTGGAGAGATTATGACAGTTTAAAACAGTTACTAAATATAGGAAAAAATTGTCACAAAAATAAATAACTTAGTGACGGTTTTAGATCGAAAAACTGTCACTAAAAATATTATGACAGTTTAAATAGTCACTAAATATGTCTAAAAACAGTCATAAGAACTAGTATATTAGTGACGGTTTCAAATAGTCATAAAATATAAGAAAAAAGTGTCATAGAATTTAATAATTTAACGACAGTTTCAAAACGTCGCGAAATACAGTATAAAAAAACACCTTTACATGTGTTACAAATTAGTGACGGTTTTATGCTTTAAAAACCGTCACAAACAATTTAGCGACACTCCTTACCAACGGTGGTCCAAAATCGTCACTATGTCAGCTGGCGACACTCAAATCTGCGATGCTTTTTTTAACCGTCGCAAAATCATTTAGTGACAGTTAAAATCGTCACCAAGTATTAAAAAAAAAACGTCGCCAAAATGCTATTTTATTGTAGTGAAATATGTGAATTAACGAATAACTTGAATTTAACTTCTTAAAATTTAATTAAGATAATTTCGATTATCTTATTTTTAGTGAGTTGTGATCTTTATACATACATATCCATAACAAAAAAAATATCTCAAATTAATAATAAAATTTTGATATACGATATACACATCAATATTTCATTATAAATACCGATATTAAGCGTGATAATTTTGTCACACTTGATCAATAATATTCTTAATTTTTATTTTTACTAATAAATCAATAATAATACAATGGCCAACAAAAATTACTCACTTCACTTAATTCCTATTGTGATTTGTATGGTCACCATGACGACGGCGGTGGTTGGAATGCGTATGATGACAAAAACTATACCTAAATCATCATGCAATGGAACAATAGGGAAGTGCATGGAAGCAAAGAAGGAATTTGAGATGGATTCAAAGAGTATCATAGAAATATTTGAATCAAAGAACAAGGTGATAGGAAACGGTGCAATAGGGAATGATGGAATTCCATGATCGAAGAATGATAATACCACCAAGAATTGTAGCCCGAGTCCTCCTGCCAATCGTTACAACCGTGGTTGCAGTGCTTTTAATCGATGTAGGGGTGGTGGTAGTGGCTCCACTCATGGTTAAATTATTCATCATCTTTTTTTTCTTCTTAATTATTTGTTTAGCTATCTGGCTAGGTTTATGGTTGTTCTTTGTATATCCACTTTGATTATTATAGGACCGAGTATTAACGGCTATTAGTAATAGTTTGTTTTATATAGTAGTAGTGTTATGATTTGCTTGTTTCTATTTAGTTTAATATTCTATGTAAATATGAAAAATTTAATAAAATAAAAGAAGAAGAATATCTTAATTTAACTTTAATGTCCATTAAACTATTATACCATCAGTCTCGCTCGATCGATTTATTGACCGGTTTGATTCTCGTAACTTTGTTATTTATTTGATGGAATCAAAGCTACTCTTGTCAATTTAAAATTTTTTAATTGATCTCCAATCATTAGAGTAAATGGTTTAGTTGTCTTTGTTGTTGGTCTAAGAGACTCCTATTGCTGATTTCAGTGACCTCTAATGTATCATTTGATTAATGTTTAAAGGAGTCGTTTAGGCCGATTACATAAATAGTAAGAGACTAATTAAAAAATTTTAAATTATGAATGATATTTTGTTTTTTGAACAAATGATGAAAAATAAAAAAAAGTATTTTTTTTAAATTTATTAAAAACTAAAATGTGAGATCTAAAATTTGTTGGCACAAATTTAAAAGTGTCCTCCGAAAATAGAACAACGACAGACAAATACATGTTGGTGAGATATAATATAAAATAAAAATTAATTATTGTGATTCAGTAGTGAACAACCATGTAATGATGTAATAAACAAAGTCAACAGCTTGTAGAAGCTAGGGTAAACATCATCCCGAAACTCATACACCTACCCAGAGAGTCTTATTCCGTTATTTTTCCATAACAACACAAAACAATAATTAAAAGTTGAAGAAATTCAATACCACCAGCGACGGTCTTCTCTCTAGGCGAAGATGGCCGCAACGGCAATCATGGCCGCTGCGACCATCACGGCAAGAGAGGAGACAAGAGAGTGAGAAGAAGAAGTAGGAGCGGGGGCGGGGCCGTCGGCAAGGACGTTGATGACAAGCTTCATTTGGTGGTCAGCACAATGGCCTGCAATGCCGCAGATGTACCACTTCTTTCCCGGGCTTTGAAGGGAGATCCAATCATGGCCGCTTCGGAATGTTTCCAGTGGATCAGAGGTAACACAGTCCTTGAAAGATGTTGCATTCACTTTCAGCACATTGTGGCTGTCATTGTTGTATTTGAACACTACCCAACACACAAATAAAATTAAAAAGGTAAAAAGAACACAAATTAGTTTATTATTGCCTTAAACTTTAAGTCCCTAGCTATATGTGAATCACGAACCGTATAAATATAAAAAATGCTATATGTATATCAAAAAATTAATTATTGCTGTATATTTGTGTCTAAATTTATATATTATTTCATTTATTTTTAATATATTTTTTAAATATATATTCTATGTAGATGATGATTAATTTTTTTTTACACATAATATAATTGTATTGATACAGCCATATAGGAGTTATTATAGCATATATAATTAGTGATTTAAAGAAAATAAAATATACTAAATGTCTCAAAATTTTGTTTAAAGTTTCAATTTTTTTTTTCAAAAAAAGTTAAATTAACGTTTGAGCGTTGATTATTTAACCAAAAGGGACAAAGTTAAAACCATTTTAAAAATATTAGAAGAAAAATTAAAAAAAGTTTAAATATGAAGGGTAAAAATTAATTTTAGGGAAAGCATTTACTATGTTTTTCCAATATTTAAAAAAAACACGGTTTTTTTTACAAGCTATTAAGAGATTAATTGAATAATAATCTCAATATTGATATAAATTATTGTAAACACAACAAGATGTAGTCTTGTACATTTAGCTGCATATAAATTATATATATATATATATATATAGTTGATTTTAGTGGCTAATTTTAGTATGTAAATAACATTTTTGTTAGTTGATTACTATTGAATTTGTATCTATTTAAGTACAATATTAAAGTTCTTAAAATTCACTAGGATAAAAACAATGTAATATAACTATAAGTATCTATAAAAATTTATAATTAACCATTTTTCCTCCAAAATAAAGAATAACGTAATAAAACAGAAGTGAGCGAGTTAGATAGTGTAGTTAAAATTTAAATAAATAAATTAAGGATAAAATGACAATTTAATAATTTGGTGATAGGATTTAATAAGGACTGAAAATTCGTTAGAGATTAATTTAGGATACTATTCTTTTCAAAAAAAGAAAAAAGAAAAAAAAACATGTGAAACCTACCAAGGACATCACCAACATGGAAAACTTTATCTTGGGCCCATTTTGTGTAATTATAATCAAGTTTCCATCCGTCATTATCACCAACAACGAAGTCAGTTGCAGTAGCAAATGATGAAAGCAAAACCATGGAAATGGCAAAGAATGCTACTCGACCAACAAAAGCAGCAGCCATATTAATTATTTGATTTGAACAAAAATAGAGTTAGTAATTACTTAATAATAACTATATATAATGTATATGTTTTTGATAGAATGAATATTTGTTAACTCACATCACTTCGCATTTCAACTTGGTGTATATATAGTAGGACTCAAATTGATTTCATCGAAATAATGCATACATAGAAAAATCGAAATAGGAATGGAAGGGATTCGGCTATAGTCGGCTTTCACTAGAACTTTTAATGTTTTTTATATTCTTTAATGGGAAAGAAACAAGTTGTGTTGTAATAATCATCAAGGGGAGTATAACAACGTGTGTGAATAGAATGATACTATGAACCAAATTTAATTTAATTATCAATGTGCTATGTCTGACCTTATATGAAAGTGATGTGTACATAAAAAATGGTGTTTTGGTCTTGCGGCCTGCGTTCTGCCTTATCACTCACGGGAAATGCTACAGGACAATGATTTTATTTAACAATATAAACAACTACCAATCAAATAAAAATACACTACACTTTCAAATTAATCTTATAAATTTTAATATTAAAATAACCATCCGTACACTAATAAAATAAATATCCAATATATCTATTGTTTACATTATTTAATATTTTCATTGTTCACAAATACTTTTCCATCACTTAATTGTTTTCCGCTGATTCCTATGCTTGCATAGTGCAAGGTTACATTTATACTCTCTATAATTAATTAAGATGATGTTAGCTTTGGTGGATAGGGCGCTGATAACAATAATTAAACAATCGAGGGTTGTGTTTAATCATAAGGTTGTATTTTGGTGCACGTATTTTTAGATTTATGTAATTCGTTCTCTTTCTGATCAATCTCTCAAGCAGCTAGTTTTGGTTGGCTATTTTCCAGTTCTTCATTACTTGATTTCTTTTGACATCAAGAACACTGATTTTGGAAGAACAGCACTATGAATTTACATTTATATTGCAAAAGGTTTGTTTTATGTGCAGGTGATGAAGACAAATTCCTCCAAAGGTGGAGGTGATGGTTTGGTTTGCTATTATTATGAAGCTAAATACGAAGATGAGGCTGGTGAGTTTAACATGCTGAACTTAAATGAAGCAACATGTAACTTATTTGAGGAAGAAGGCGATGCTAATGGAAGAGATTATTAGATGGGTTAGGCCAAAGGATTTAAAATTTTTCTTTTTGGTTTGCTACTTAAACTCTTTGAAATGAAAAGAAAGAGTTCCAACAGGAGCAAGCACGGGATCATTAGAGTGAATGGAAAAATTTGAGACCGACTATTAGAAGAACCAAATGAATAACTCGTACTACGAATCATCTTGAAGTTCTCATGTGGTTGATTAGTGTATTCATTTTGATGGTGTTGTAAGTTTTCCTATGGTTTTGTCTAGATCTGCTTCTTTTTGAGAGGATCCATTTCCGTTTAATTTGTACCTGGATTTTTGGAAGAAGTTTATGAATGGAATTGAATGAAGAGAATATATAGTGATTCTCATTAGTGCGGGTTGTGGAGTAAAAGGTACATTAGTAAGAAAAATTTGTGTATTTACGTTCAGAAAAGATAACGTGATTATCTCCAAAAATTGATGTATTTAGCGTAAAAAAAAATTGTGTTTGTTTTCAATGTTTTTATTCAAAATTTTGTATATTTATTTTCAAAAAATTTATGTGTTTATCATAAAAAAAAGTTGTGTTTAATTCTTACGTTTCTCTTTAAAAATTGTCTATTTACTTTTAAAAAATTTATGTTTATCATTAAAAAATTTATGTAATTTTTTTTTTAAATTTGTGTTTTTGCTTTCAAAAAATTTTTGTTTATTTTTACAATATTGACCAAAGAAAAGCAAGAAGAAAAAATCATGATAGTAGCCACAAACTATGTAAATAGATAATCTTATTTCAAGACAAACTTTGTTAATACGATTAACATTAATCGTGAAGTTAATTGAATAGAGATTGGATTGAGATGAATTCTTTGATTGGCAGAGGTGGTATTTACAAAAGAACTACTCCAAAAATTATGGTTTAAATTTTTAAAATATGAGTAAAATTTTTTTTCAGTCCTTGCTCTTTTTAATTTAGATAATTTGTATCTTAATGATCGAAAAATAATAATACACCCCTTATTCTTCGTTTTTATTAGAGGCATGAGTCTTTATTCTTTCTTTTCATTAGATACATAAATCCTTTTATAAAAATTTTTGGTAAAAGATAACAAAAAATACTTAAGTATAATGTAATTTGTATAATCTTGCCAGTGGCGGAGCCACGTTATGAGCAAGGGGGCAATGGCCCCCCCCCCAAACTAATAAAATGTATGTATTAAGTTTTTAATTTTTTAGTTTAACCCTTTTTTAATTTTTAATTTTTCTTTCTTTTTAACTTATATTTTTTATATTAGCCCCTCCCAAAATAATTTCTAGCTCCGGCCCTGGATCTTGCCTTCATCTAATGATAACCATTCGATTGTGACTGTTTAGCTCTTAAATAATCATCAAAACGATGTCCCAATCAAATGATAATTATTCCTCTGCAACATTATTTTGATGAATGTATAGGCAATAAACAGTCTCAATTAAATAGTTATCATCCATGTAGGACAGGTGAAAGCCAGATTATACAAGATACTGTCATACGTAAGTATTTTCTGTCACTTTGTATCAGAAATTCTCATAGAAAGGCTCATGCATCTAACTAAAAGGAATGATAGGGGCAGATTGTCATTTTTCAATCGTTAAGGCGTGGGTTCTATAAATTGAAAAAGGAGAGTACACTACAAGAAAAACGTTAAATACCGTCGGATTCAACATTGAAGGTTAACGGCAGCTTTATCATAAGATTTTGTAACAAATTCGTCGGATAAAAAATTTACCGTCAGATTCGGTTTTCTAATGGTAAATTCGCCAGTAACAAATGGAGGGAAAGGCAAAATAATTGGCGCCATGATTACCATCGAATTTATGGTTATTTTTTCCGATGGTAAACGTCATTAGTTGAACGCAGCGTTTTATCCACTTGCATCTATCGGTAAATTCGATGGTAATGCTACCCTAAATTCGAATCAAAAACCTTCTCCCCCTCATTTCGAATTACACTATCTCTCTCCTCATCCTCTCCTCTCTCACTCTTTCTCTAACCCTTTTGTTGATGAGAAAAACTACTAATGTTCATGGATACTAGTAAGTGCACCAAATCGTTTAAGTAATACCATAGTGAGTGGATATCGTTTTACAAGGATTAAAGGATAGATTGAAAAAGAAAATATCGGCTTGAATCGCTAACTAAATCAATTGAACCTGGATTTTAGGGTTGAGATCGTATCTTGCTTGGAAGTTAAGTGCTTGAATGCTTGTAGAGACAGTGATGAACGTGTATAAAATTGAGAGAAAATAGTGATTGAAAATGTCAAGGTTTTGGAGATGTTTACTTTTCAGGAAGATTAAACCTTATGTTTATCTATTTGATGCATGCAAAGACCTTTTTACGATAAATTATAAATAATTGAACTCCAATTCCTTGACAATTCAATTTATCTTTAATTAATCAATCGCTAATTTCTTGGTCAACCAATTAAAAAAAAAAAGATTTAGCACAACACTGATTCAGTTTCAAATAATAGTCAAAAAGTAGTTTCAGGTCGAATTATATGTCACGTATTTAAGTTAGTACTAAATAATTGAGAATTAAGAGAAAAATTACGTCGCGCAGTCTTTAAAACACTATTCCTAATCAAATAAAAAAGTCACAAGAAAAAATTTTCAAATTTTAATTCTAATATTAATTTTTTTAAAATAATAAACAGAATTTAAAACAAAGTTAGAATATTTTGTAATACTTCTAAATCTTTAAAAAATGAAGAATGAAAACTCAATCTTAAAAATAGATTAAAAATAGATCAATGCATAACCTCAAAACAAAATAAAATTTAAATTAATAATCCATAAAAACATAAACAGAACTCTATCCTATTCCTTTATGTTAATAAGAAATTAGTGAGTATTCAATATAATTTTTTTGTGTTCAATCCCTTTCAATCTTTATCTCTATCTTCTAATAATATCTATTATTTTGACTAACTTCGTGTTTATTATTATATATTAATTTATAAAAAAGATTTAATAAGTACGTTAGTGCAAATTAATACCATTGTTCAACAAAAGCAACTTGAGTTTAGATAATGGGAATATGATATGAGTTCTAAATATAGGCTTTTAAATATGTAAGACAAAATTCTTTTTATTATTGATTTTAGTTAGTATAAAATTATTAAATTGTAAAGATAAAAAATTTTTTATTTTTTTTTCTAATACTTATAAAAAATCGCATCAAAATCTTATCTCCAAATTTTGTTTTCAATATATTGTTTCTTTTGTCAATTTATAGTTTTTTATTTAAATCACATCAAAATCTTTTTTTTCAATATAACAATTATTTTTGTTATATTTTTAAATCATTAAAAAAATTATTAATTGTTAATATTTTTTAAAATTATTTTTATGAGCGTGGTATACTTTCAAGATATTAATTTAATAGTTTATCTTAAGTCAGCAATAATATTTGTCTTCTAGTCCTTGGTGTCTGATAGCCATGCGGAAGAACGCCTGAATTCAGGCCGGTTCCGTACCTCTTGAGGGAGGGCCGGCCAGAAATTTTTTTTTTCATTTTTCTAAACAAAATCTATTTATATATTATTGAAGGGAGAGAAAATTGAGGTATAATTATATAAACATATAGCTATGGATTTGCATGATATATTGGATTGATGACTGGTAGTTGCACTCGTACTTGCAACATTCTCTCTTCCTCGAAACAAATGTGACTAGTTAGTTAATTTGGCACAACGAGTGGTGCTTATTAGGTACCCAAAAAATCTGATTCAAAGTTGTCACCTAAATCTTCTTCATCATAATAGCCTCATTAACATAACAACAAAGCCCACACCTAAAATAATTAACAATGAATATAAATAGAGATTGAGAGAGAGACAAAGACAGAAAGAGTGGAACAGAATTAAGGTGGTTTTTTAGCACCTTCACACAAAACCACCCTTTTCTGCAAGTGTCTTTTTTTCATTTTATTTTTCTTTTTTAATTTTTTTGATCGTGTTGTCCTAATTGCTGTGTAAATTTTAGTCACATTTGGGTTTCTTGGCCATGTCTACAGACCCTTCAACAAGTTCTGCGGCTGCCGCAGAGGAAAAATCCAACAAGAGAAAATCCAAGAAACCCAAATGTATGTACAACATCTTCCCTTCCATTTCTCTCATTTATTTTATTTTATTTTTTAGAAATTAATTTTGATTTTTTTTATAATTTTCTGGTGATCATTACCGGGTCAATGTGATTTTTAAATCTAAAAAATTTGCAACATTCATCCTGAGTTTGATATTGACATGCAACATTTCCTGTTTAAAAAATATTTAGAAAATCATGAATTTCAAAAATGTTGTTTACCATTGAAACGATCACAGACAAGATTTTATTAAGATAAAAACAAAAATTTATTGTACATTATCTGACAGCTTCAATTTTTCAATTGAGCCACAAAATTGATCCCTGATTATTACTTAATAATAACATATATATTTATTGATTTTCTAATTTCGTTGATTTCTCTTTAAAGCATGCTTAAAGAATATTCATCCATCTCTTCAGTTACATGAATAGCAATTGTTAGTTCCGTGTATCAACTTTGAATTGTTAGCATTAGGCTTTTAATCTATGTGTCTTCTGAAACATTTATAATATAGGTAACATAATTGACAATTGTAACTCACGATTTTATTTTATTTGATTTTGTAGATTCTAGATTTACACAGCAAGAACTTCCTGCTTGGCAACCAATTCTAACACCTAGATGGGTAAGACGTTTAATAATTTCATAACTGAATCATAATAACTTGCAATAACAATAATAATAATAATAAATTTCTATAAAACAGTAATTTTAATTTGTTTTATTTGTTTCCCAGGTCATTACAATATTTACACTTATAGCACTTGTCTTCATCCCTGTTGGCCTTGCTGCATTTTCTGCGTCACAGAGAGTAACGACATCGTTTCAATACATTATATATAGCAGCTTGATTTTGTGTTTTCAAAGTGTATTTGAATTTGAAATAATGAACAAGAAGAAAAAAAAATTGATGCAGGTGGTGGAAGTTGAATACGAATATGACACAGAATGCATTCCGGATTCTTACAAAGATAATGCAACTGCATACATTAAAGATGATAATACAAACAAGACTTGCACGCAGAAATTGAGTGTTAGTATAAAATTCCTTGTTGCTTTGCAGCCGAATCTGATTCTTTTTTGTATGATTAATGATATGACATAGAAACTTAGTTTGAATGTCTTGCGTGGAAGTAATTTGCTGCGGAATTTTGCAGATTAAGAGTAAAATGCAGGCCCCGATTTTCGTGTATTATCAGCTTGATAACTTTTACCAGAACCATCGCCGGTATGTGGCATCAACTAGTAAAATCATTTCCCATCGCTGAATTTGATTTCATTTGATGTTTCGTTCCAATTTTAAGCAGAAAAGCAAGTTCATTAGAATACTGAAAAAGTACTGCATGAATGATGTCATTAAAAATGCGAATCTTGATGTTCTTTAAAATTCTGATTTCACTCAGCAGTATTATATTATATTATTTTTTTGTATAAACATATGATTACAAGAATTTAACATCAACCTAACAAAATAGTTAGAGATTCACTATCTTCATGTGAAGTTGATAATTGAAAACTGTTAGATAATTGGACATATTTAACTAAATTCACTGTCCAAAAGTATGATGCTTTATGAGATAAATTCAGGAAGGAGAATGAGAGAGTAATCTATTGGAAACCATTTCTGAACCTCATTTTTTTTTCTCAGATGCTGAAATGCTTTTCCATAATTAATTTTGTCTGGTTGGTATCTGCAGATATGTTAAAAGTAGAAGCGATGAACAACTGAGGACAAAGGACAAAGAGAATGATGTATCATCATGTAGTCCTGAAGATTATGTAACAATCAATAATAAGTCTGAACCAATTGTTCCTTGTGGCCTTATTGCATGGAGTCTATTCAATGACACCTACAAAATTCAAAACAAGGATAAGGAAGTTGTCATCAACAAAACCAACATAGCATGGGCGAGTGACCGAACCACCAAATTCGGATCCGATGTTTATCCGAAAAATTTTCAAGCTTCAGGATTGATTGGGGGTGCTAAACTGGATCCAACCAAACCTGTAAATATATCTACTACTATTCAAACCATACCTCTGATTTTGTTCATGAGAAATAAACACTCTTAACATCCTTCTTAAGAATAAAACATAGGTTTTTAATTTGTAAAATGTTTTACAAAAACATTTAGAATAATTTGATAAACTAATCCTTGTGATAATGTGTGATGAACCAGCTGAGTGAGCAAGAAGATCTCATTGTTTGGATGCGAACGGCGGCGCTGCCCAAATTCAGAAAGTTATATGGGAAGATTGAGACTGATCTTGAAGCTAATGATGAAATAGTGGTAGTGATAGAGAACAATTACAATACATATGAGTTTGGTGGCAAGAAGAGCTTGGTTCTTTCAACAGCAACTTGGATTGGTGGAAGAAATAACTTCTTGGGAATTGCATATGTTGTCATTGGTAGCATGTCCTTGTTGCTGGCTTTGGGTTTCCTACTTCTATATATCTTGAAACCAAGGTCAGGAAAATAGTCCCCATCTTTCTTTTCTCTTACACTATATAGTTCTGTCATTACTTTTGCAGTTATATGCATATGAGTTAGTCTAACAATGTAAGGACCAATTAGATCCCTTCTTTGTGGTCTCAAGTCTTAGCTCCGGGGAAGGTAATAGAAAACACTATGTTGGGAAGGGCAATCACATATCTTGTGCCGGATTAGTCGGTCCTATCAGAGATTTTATGATTTAAAGGTCTAGAGTTTGAGATGTAACTATTCATATGTATCTTCCTATTAGCTTAAATTTTTAGGAGAAGTAGTTTTATTAGTTGTTATGATGCAAAAGCTAATGAGGTTTTTCTTTCTTTTTTATGGACTTGCTTAAAGCTGTTTTGTCTCTCCAAAAGTTTGTCTCATTTAATGTTTATAATCATATATATACTCAGAAGATTATGTGACATTTGATACAAAAAGCTAATCACTATTCTATTTTGTCATTCATAGTTTACGTCTTTCTGTCTAGAAATTACAACTTGCATTGCATGCTAATATGCATTGTTACATTGTTGTTCTATGCAGACCACTTGGGGATCCAACATACTTGTCCTGGAACAAAAATCCAGGAGGCTTAAGATGATGTGTGATGTCTAATATGAGTTTGATTTAACCATTCACTAATTTAATGTCTCAATAATTTCTTTTAATAGTGGAAAAAGGATGTGACATGAGGCTTGTTCTTGACTAGATTGAAGAACTTCAATCTTGATGATGCATTTAAAAGCTTTCATACGATTTTTGTTGCCAAACTTGAAATCCATAAGATGTGTATGATCTAGGATCAAAAGTACGGAGTGTATGTACATGCTACAATTTGGGTTTATAAGAAATTTTTCTGTGTGCACAAAAATCCTATGAAATCAAATGGAATAGAGAGAAAAATGTTATTTTAATGGAAGTTGTTCATGAAAATTGGTCACTATAGCAGCACCTAGCATAGCAAAGAGACTTGTTTTTAGTTTCTTCATCTTTTCATGAAGGATTATAGTTGATGTCTTTACTCATTACTTTTGTAAGTTCTTGGACAGTGAAATTTGATGTTAAAAACATTTTTTGAGCATTAATAATTTGTATATTTTAAAATCTTAATTGTTACTGACAATTTTATCTCATCTATTTTTCTTTCTGTATTATTTAGTTTATTTTTCTTAACATAACTTAGGTAAGAAAAAAATCATTTTACTGCTTTTGAAAGCAATTGTAAACAACATGCAAGACCATGTACTCATTTTAGAGACATTTTTTTCCCTGATATATCGTTTGAAAAAGAGTTCTATAATGCACAATGGTTGAGAACTCTTAGTAAGACCAACAAATTAAAAATACCAGTAATTCCCATATCATCTGCCAAAAGGAAAT
Organism: Arachis duranensis; assembly: GCF_000817695.3. Taxonomy (NCBI): domain Eukaryota; kingdom Viridiplantae; phylum Streptophyta; class Magnoliopsida; order Fabales; family Fabaceae; genus Arachis; species Arachis duranensis. The sequence continues at coordinate 86,311,877 of NC_029777.3, forward strand.
AAAAAACCACTGCTGTGTATTTCAACATCATTGATATGATATTTTAGTTGCGAGAATGAAGCGGAAAATTTTAATACTGGGCTCAAATGTGTGAACACATTTTTGAAATTATTTAAAATATGAGAATCATTTTACAAAATAAAAATAAGAAGGAATATTTTGCAATTGTCAAATTCATCAGGCCTAAGGCACACAAAATTTTAACAATATACAAGGCCAAATAAAATGATCAGTTTTTGTATTTTTCTCTCTGTTCTATTTGTAAATTTTGTCTTTCATCTTTTTTTTATACCTTTTTGATGTTTTTAGAATTTAGATAACTTTTTCTTTTTTGTTAGAAATAGGAATCTTCCATGGATTTGATTTGTTATGTGAACTGTACATGTATATATATTGTCTCTGTAAAATCATTCAGTTTAAGAAAATATACACATTTTCTTCAGCTTTTTTCATTCCTTTCATTGCTCTAAAGAAGCTCTGCTGATACCTGATGGCCAAGACCACTAACCCCAACACACCTCATTCTTCTTCTTCTTCTTTTGGCTCTACAAACATAAATGCAGAAGCTATTTCTTATTCCTCCGTAAATACATCTAACCCCTTTTTACATACATCCTAGTGAGAGGCCTACTTTTATCCTGGTAACACCACTGCTCACTGCTAACAATTACCACTCATGGAGTTGTGCTTTCTCCATGGTCGTCATCATAAAGAACAAGCATGGATTCCTCACAAGGACCATCCCCACGCCTCCTCCTGATGATCCCATCTTTCTTGTCTGGGAAAGATGTAACAGTCTATCATAGCTGTTTCATTCTCTTTCTCCTTCCATCACTCAAAGTGTCATATACTTTTCCACTGTCTCCACTATGCGGGAAGACCTACAAGAACTTTTTCACAGATTGATTTGTTGAGAATCGCAAAACTACAAGAAAAAGTATACAGACTCAAACAAGGAAATCGATCAGACTTCTTTACCTCTCTGAAAATTCTCTGGGAAGAGCTGGAGAATGCTAGACCCCTACTTCTGTGTAGCTGTCCGGCCTGATGCTCAACCCTCTGCCACCGATTACTCGGGTCTTCGCAATGGTGATCAAGCAAGAGCGAAATCTTCAAATTGCTTCTGGAATCCTGGATGATCAATGTCTACTCGCCGCTGTTGTCAATACTCGTTGTCCTGCACTGGGGTGAGGCCACGGCTGTAACTCCCAAGGGCGTGGTGTTGGCTCCAACAAGCAGTGTACCTTTTGCGACCGAGTGGGCCACACCGTCGATGTGTGCTAAAGAAAGCATAGATATCTATCTGTCCGATCACCCATGGTACCCTAGTCATCCACGACTTCCGGACCGAGCAGTTTCCTCCAGCAGTAGCACCGCTATGACCGTGGCATCTTCTTCTCATTCACATGCCCACTTGCAAGCATAGTTGTCAGAATCGAACCGGTGATCAAATCGTCAGGTTACTGGATTACTGGGTTATTAGTTTAATCGGTGGATTACTGGTTGAACCGAATGATCCAGTCCTATATAAATAAAAAATAAAATATAGTCAAAAATTTAAAATTAAAATTTAAGATACATATTTTCGCTAACACTTTAAAAATATCTAGCTATTCTAAAACAATATGAAACAGGAACAATCAGTATTTTGTTAATTTTATTCTATCATAAATATTTTTATTTTATTTTTATATTAAAATAACTATTATTTTTAAATTTTAATAATTTATTAATTAGTTTATATCTTTTATACTATTG
>NC_029777.3:86313701-86389532 GCF_000817695.3 Arachis duranensis
AGGGGTTACCCCAATTTCAACATTTTGAAAAAATTTTGAAACTCAAGCGGTTCGGTCGAATCGGTCTTACCGAGTTTGACCAGTTCGCTACCTCATCGGTCAGATCATCGGACCGGACTGGCTTAGGATCCGTTTCACCAGTTTTTTGGTCGAACCGGCCGGTCTGATCCAGTTTTGGTAACAATGCTTACAAGGAAATAAAGGAGTGACAGGTAGCACTCCAGAACCTTTTTTGGGCCCAACTCCACAGTAACATAACAATCTGATGGCTTACTTGAAGCAGGCCGAGACCCATGTGCCAGAGGCTAGAGATAATAAGGGTTCCTCCTCCCAATCTAGGCTTCTGCCCAGCCCACGTACACACATCCTTTATTTTTCAAAATTTTTTTCTATTTTAAAAAAAATTCTACAAAATATTTTTAGTGGTACTTAGATCATAGATCCTGGTGCTAGTGATTACATTTGCTCTAATCTGTCTTTTTTTGTCTCATACACAAAAAGAAGGCCTATAATGGTTCAAATGCTATTACACATTACAGGAGATTAGTTAAATTTTTATCTTCTTTGACTCTTATTATGCATTAATTTACCTCAATTTTATTTTAATCTTTTCTTGGTGTCTAATCTCACTTCTGCATTACCTTGTGAACTTATTTTCTCTCAATTTTATTGTCTCATACAGGAATCGAACAAGTCGAGAATGATTGGTTTGGGTGAACTAAGAGATGGGTTATATGTTCTAGACAAGAAGTCCATGACAAATTCATCAACACCACACAACATCCATCCCATACATATTAATTCAATCAACACCTCCAACCTGTAGCATTTTGGATTAGGATATCTTTTGGACACCGCCTTAGCATTTTACATAAACAATATCCTTTTATTTCCTTAAATCATAAAAATGAAGCATGTGATGTATGCCATTTCTCAAAGCAAAAGAAACCTTATTTTTTTGTTAGTCATAACCGTGCTCATGCTCCTTTTGATCTATTGCATCTTGATATATGAAGACTTTTTAGACAAAATTCAATCCACAACCACAAATATTTTCTAACCATTGTGGATGATTTTAGTCGACTCACTTGGATTATTTTAATTTTACTAACATCCAAGAATGAGGTCTCTCAACATGTCTTCAATTTTGTTGCCCTTGTTGAAATACAATTTGATTCTAAAGTTAAAACAATTTATTTAGATAATGGGCCAGCATTTTTAATTCCAAATTTTTACTTGTCAAAAGGGATTCTTCATCAACGAATTTGCGTTGAGACTCTCCAATAAAATAGGCGAGTAGAACGTAAACATCAATACATATTAAATGTAGCAAGGCCCTAATGTTTCAATCCAATTTATCTTTTAATTTTTGGTCTTATGCTATAAACTATGTAGTTTATTTAATAAATAGAGTTTCATTTTTTATTTTCAATTTTAAAACTCTTTTTGAAATTTTGTTTAACAAAGAATTTAATTACAACGATCTCAAAGTTCTTGGTTGTCTTTATTTTGTTTCAACCCTTCTCTACCATTGCTCCAAATTTGATTAAAGGGCTTACAAAGCCATTTTTCTCGGTTATCAAACAGGTACAAAGGAATTCATTGTTTATCTTTTGGATCAAAAGAAATTTATGGTGTCTAAAAATATTGTGTTTTATGAGCAAACATTTTCCTTTTCTATAAATCACAAAAAAGGCAAAATACCCAGCCCAATACCACCTGCTGGAAACACCTCATTCCTAAACACTACACAAAATTCCAATAAATCCCTCCTTACCTATTGGGCCACAACCCTTGACCCATGATCCAATCATTCCCCTCTCATCTCTCTCAAACTACACAACGTACCCTAACTCCCCTCTTCATGTTCAATCTCCAGCAGCCATTCCTAACCCCTCCATCACGTCCTCAATCCATCAGCTCGACGTCAATAACGCCTTTCTTCATGGCGATCTTACTGAAGTTGTGTATATAGATCCACCTCCCGGCCTCACTCTCAGTAATCCAAGGATCTACTATTGACTTCAAAAATCCTTATATGGTTTGATACAGGCGAGCCAAATATGGTATGACAAACTTTCTGTACTCTTGATATCTTGTGGGTATCAGCAGACTGTCTTTGATTATAGCCTTTTTGTTAAATTTTTGGACAATGAAATTTCTATTTTATTGGTCTATGTTGATGACATTGTCATCACCGACAGTTCAGTTTCTGAATGAGCAGCTATCAAGCGTACTCTGGATATACATTTCAAGATTAAGGATCTTGGTACCTTGAAGTATTTGTTTGGTATTGAAATGGCCTATTCCTCAAAAGAAATTTCCCTCTCACAACATAAATACTGCATTGACATGTTATTTGACTCTGGATTGCTAAGTGTAAATCCTGTTAGTTTTCCTATGAACAGCACAACTAAATTATTCCAAGATAACAACCTTCTTCTTCCTGATCCTTTGGTGTACCGCCGATCAATTGGACGCCTCATATATCTCACTACCACAAGATCAGATATCACCTATGAAATCCAGCAATTAATTTAATTCATGGCTTTCCTAACTCAGATGCACTACACTACAGCAATTTAGGTGCTCAAGTATTTGAAGAACAGTCCCAGTCGAGGCTTATTCTACCCCAGAGACTCTAATTTCCAAATTTTTGGATTGAATGATTTTGACTGGGTCGACTACCCCAATACCAAACACTCTTCAACTGTATATTGCTTCTTCTTAAGCAAATATTTGGTTTCTTGAAAAACAAAGAAGAAGACAACAGTGGCTCGGTCCTCCACGGAAGCTGAGTACCATGTGGAGAGAAGCATAAAGGGAGGTGGGATAAGTGTGGCATTGGATTGATAGAAGCATAGAGGGAAGTGACCAATACATGTGGAGGGAAGCAAGTAAGGACAATTGCATTCAAAACCAAAACCTTGTCCTTTAGGGGGTCCTCGAGACTTTGAAAAGTGGCATGCATAGCTTCATATGAAAGTGGACCATAGAATGGTTTTTGAAGGACTTATGCATGCATAAGAGAGACCAATGCATGTGCCTTACTCAGTGGACTAGTGAGTGAAAGCTTGTAGAGATTCCATAGGTGCTCACATGCTTCTACCATCAAAATTCAAATGAAAATTAAAGAGAAAAAACAAAATATGAAAATAGAGAAAATAAAATCATGCATGAAATGAAACAAAGAAGATTTGATAAGCACAAGTGGGGGATGAAGAACTTGAAGATTGATGGTTTAGAAGTTATAGTAAACTCTCGTTGTAGGTATAGTTACTAAACCAAGCAATCAACCTTTCTTACAAACGTTTTGGTTGTCACAAGTAACAAACCCCTAAATAAATTGATAACCGAAGTATTTAAACCTCAGGTCGTCTTCTCAAGGAATTGCAGGGAGGTATGACTTATTATTGGCTATGAAAAAAGGTAAAATTTTGGGGGTTTTGAGAATGAGGAACAAGTAATTTAAATGGCAGATAAAATAATTAAATAACTGTAAAATAAACTCTTGGCAAGATATGAAAATTCGAAAGTCCTATCCTGGTTACTCCTATAAGAATGGAAGTTAATCCTACTTAGTTAACCTTTGCGTAAGCAAGGGTAAGTCAAGTGAACCAGTTGGTTAGATTTTCCAAGTCCTAGCCAATTCCTAAGGAAAGACTAGAGTTATTGGAATTCCAGTTAATTAGCCGACATAACAATCAATCATGAATAGTTGGTAACTCAAGAGCTTCCAGTTAATCAATTAAAGCTAATAATATAAAAAAAGCTAAATAACAATCATAAATGTCTGGAATACCTCAAATAACATTCATTCAAAGCAGTCAAATCTAACATGGAAAATATTCATAAGTCAATTGGGCAACATAAATCAAACATAAATAAAAGCATTAAAGTATCTCAAAGTAGAAGAGAAATATAAAGTAAAAGATATATTGAACCTGATGAAGAGTTGAAATAAATCCTAATTTCTAAATCCTAAGAGAGAGGAGAGAGCCTCTCTCTCTAAAAACTACATCTAAAACCTAAAATTATGAATTATGAAAGCCCTCAATATGAATGGATGCATTCCCCCACTTTATAGCCTCTAATCTATGTTCTTCGGGCCGAAAACTGGGTCAGAAACAGCCCAGAAATTACTGATTGTGCAATCTGGTCCGTACAGGTCGCGGCAAAGTAACGCGGAGGCGTCATCCACGCGTCCGCACGGATTGAAGTTCGCAGATGCGATGCGTCCACGTGAAGCGCGCGTTCGCTTCGCCTATCTGTACGGTCACTATGGCGAATTATATATCAAATCGAAGCCCCGGATGTTAGCTTTCCAACGCAAGTGAAACCGCATCATTTGGACCTCTGTAGCTCAAGTTATGATCGTTTTAGTGCGAGAGGGTCACGCTGACAGCTTTGCAGTTCCTTCAACTTCTTGTATTCCTTCCACTTTTGCATGCTTCCTTTCATCCTCTAAGCCATTCCTGCCCTGTAATTCCTGAAATCACTTAACACACATATCAAGGCATCTAATGGTAATAAGAGAGGATTAAATAAAAGGAAATAAAAGCCAAAGAAGCATGTTTTCAATCATAGCACAGAATCAGGAAGGAAAATATAAAACATGCAAATCATATGAATAAGTAGGTAAAGAGTTGATAAAAACCACTCAATTGAGCACAAGATAAACCATAAAATAGTGGTTTATCAGGGGAACATGCATGCACTCCAATGCAAAGAGAAACCATACCAAACTTAAGTATGGTTATGGTGTGTTAAACGTATAACATTATGCGTTACACGTATGGCCCTTTGGAGGACCAATGCCTCCCAAAACTTAGTGCGTTAGATGTACCTTCCTTTGAGTAGAATGCATGGCTCAATAAAGGCCCAAGGGGGGCAAATGTTGGTGCGTTAGACACACCCTCCTCTGCGTGCAACAGAAGAGAAGAAAAGGCACCAGCAAAGGTAATATATGGCGTGTTGTGGTGCGCGTGTACGCAAAACCCACACTATTTCGTACAACAGCAGTACCAGCAAGTGCATTGGGTCATCCAAGTAATACCTGAGCAAGTCAGGGTCGATCCCACGAGGATTGTAGCTTGAAGCAAGCTATGGTTGTCTTGCAGGTCTTAGTCAGGCGAAATCAGAAGTTCGTTGATTGTATGTTGATTGATTAAATGTTGAAAGGGGTAAAACCAATTGGATTAGCTATTAGGAATTATATGCTGGGAATAGAGTTGAGAGTTGGAGTTGCTTTGCCTTTCTGAATTAACTCTGGTACTACTGCTCTCCTTGCTTGTGAGTGATTTCTTCAATGACAAGCTGTATGTGATTGACACTGGTTTAAGCAACTGCCAATACTCCTCCAGATCTGAATCCCAGGTTTAGTGTGGATCCATCTCTACTTGAGGGTGAAGTTCCTGCAGGTTATTCTCCATAATGATCCCACTCAAAATGCCACAGACAAGGTCGGATCTTCCGGATCAGAGAATGCTGCATCTTTGGGTTTTAGTCTCTACCACAGAGACCCTAATCTCCCCAGAAATTGGCTGAACTGATGTCTTGAGAAGTCCCCAATGAAGTCATGGATTAGCCATCTGAGAGATGTATATTCAAGCTGTTGGTCGTCCTTTTCCGGTGAAAGACGCATTCTGACCCAAGTAGACGTGTGTGTTTATCAGGCACGTTCGTCTTAATGTAATGAACAGAGCTAATTGGTTAGATCATCCTATTCACCACGATGAAGTACGAATATACATCTTAGAATTAATTAAACACGGATCAAAGAAAAATAGTAGTACTTTTATTAATTCATAGGACTCAGCAAGGCTCCTCCTCTCAACCTAGGAGATTTAGAAACTCATACTGAAAGTAAAAACACAAAGTAAACGTGTTTGATGCTCTCCTGAGTCGAAGAGTGGTTTGAAGTACATAAACATAAACCCTTAAATACTAAAAAGATAACGAGTAAGGGTAAAATAGTCTATTTAGTGCTAAAATCCACTTCTGGAGCCCACTTGGTGAGTGTTTGGGCTAAGCTTTGATGAGATCCACATGCTATGAGGCTCCTTGGGCATGGAACGCCAGCTGGGGGGTCCTCTCTGGGCGTTTGTACATTGGTCTCTGCTCTTTGGGCGCTGGACGCCAGGAAGGGGGCAAGAAGCTGGTGTTGGACGCCAGTTTTAGGCCTTCTAATTCGAAGCAAAGTATAAACTATTATATATTTCTGGAAAGCTCTAAAAGTCAGCTTTCCATAGCCATTGAGAACGCTTCGTTTGGACTTCTATAGCTCCAGAAAAACTCTTCCGAATGATGGCAGGTCAGATCTGGACAGCATCTGCGGTGCTTTCTCTATCTCTGAATCAGACTTCTGCTCCAACTCCTCAATTTCAGCCAGAAAATACCTAAAATTGCCCAAAAACACAAAAACTTATAGTAGAATTCAAAAATGTGAATTTAAAACTAAAACCTATAAAAACTAAATAAAACTAAATAAAAACTACTAAAAACTATATGAAAGTGATGTCAAAAAGCGTCTAAAATATCCGCTCATCACATTGCACACACCAAGGCATGCGTATAACGCATGGGAGGGTAAGGTCCAGGGGAGGCCAAAATTTAGTGCGTTGCATGCACTAAGGCATGTGTACAATGCATGGGAAGGTAAGGTCCAGGGGAGGCCAAAATTTGGTGAGTTGCATGCACCAAGGCATGCGTACAACGCATGGGAAGGACCTGGGAATTGGTGGCTCTGTTTTCCTTCCCACGTACAATAAACCACCATGTGCATAACGTATGGCATTGCTCAACACCAAACTTTGTCCTTGGCTTGGGCTTTAAGCAGTGAAATCTTGCAATTTGTTATCTTTGATTGCACGCATGAATCATAAACAAAAAGGAAAAGCTATAAGAACTAATAAAATAAGAATTCAAAGGATACTAATCATTAGGTTGCTTCCCAACAAGCACTTCTTTGACATCACTAACTTGATAGTGCACTATCTAGGTCAACAGATAAATAGATTTCTGACGATCCATATTGCCACAAAGATAATGCTTCAATCGTTGACCGTTCACAGTGAATCTTCTTTGGAACTCTGCCTCTATAACCTCGATGTTATCTTTGCAAGTGGCTGTGCTTCTATCTACTTAGTAAAGTAATCAATTGTTACTAATAGAAATTTTACCTGTTTTGACGATACTGGAAATAGTCCGAGAATGTCCATCCCCCATTTGTAAAAAGGCCAACTAATATCTGAAGTGTACAACAATTTGGCCGGACTATGAATAAGTGGTGCACATTTTTTGCATGCGTCGCACTTATACACCTTGTTCATACAATCTTTACACAAGGTCACCCAATAGTATCCCTCTCGTAAAATTTTGTGGCCAAGCTCCAACATCCAGTGTGGTAGCCACAAATGCCGTCATGAACCTCAGCTATGGCAGCTTCTGCTTCTGATGGCCAAGGCATTTCAGTAACAGTCAACCCGTTTATACAAGTCGTCTTCCATGATAGTGTAATGGCTTGCTTTGTGTCTGAATGACCTCGGCTGCTCATTGTCTGGTATCTCTAGTTCTTAAATACCGAATATATGGACTTCGCCAATCTTCTTCCTGTGACACATCTAAAACAAACTTGGCATCTAAGCTTGGTTTTGTTAGTGTAAAATGTGTAAATCTGTTGAGTCGGTTATTCTGGAAGTAGCTCATTTAGATAAAATATTATCCCTACAGTTTTGCTCTCTAGGTATATGTGATATTTCAAAATTTTGGAAATGTTGTATCATATCTTTTATTGAATTTAAATATTTTTCTAAGAGCTGATCTCGTACCTGAAAATGTCCAGTTACTTGTTGCACCACAAGGAGAGAGTCGCAGTATACCTTTAGGTTTTCAATTTCGACTTTTCTTGTTAGTCTTAGCTGACTAGTAGTGCTTCATATTCGGCCTAATTATTGGTCGTTTGAAAGAGAAATTTTATTCACTGCTCAGCATGCACACCGACGTTATCTTTTAGTAAGATTCTGGCTCCGCATCCACTTTTGTTTGATGCACCATCTACATACAGCTCCCATTCGGTGATTGTACTTTCTGCGGTGGTGAATTCTGAAATAAAATCGTCTAATGCTTGTGCTTTGAAGGATCCTTGTGATTGATGGAAGATATCAAATTCCAAAAGTTCTATTGACCATTTTGTGAGTCATCCTGCTAGATTTGGTTTTGCCAATATTTGACGTAACGATTGACCAGTCCAAACTATTATCTGGTGTGTTTAGAAATAATGCCGCAGACGCCGATTTGTTATGATTACGATGAATGCCAACTTGTCTATTGTTGGGTACCTCATTTCGGTGTTCTGCAGTACCTTGCTCACGAAATATACTAGATGTTGTTCTTTCCCTGTTTCTATTACAAGCATAGAACTGACTGTATTAGGGGAAATTGAAAGATATAAGTAAAGAGGCTTACCTTTCTGTGGTTTCTATAGTATAGGTGGTGAGCCAAGAAGATTTTTGAATTTGGCGAAAGCTTTTTCGCATTCGTCCGTCCAAACAAACTTCTCGGCTTTCCTGAGGGTGTTGAAGAAACGATATGAAATGGTAGCTACCACGGGTAGGAATCGTGACAGGGCTGCCAGGCGACCTGTGTGTTGCTGTACCTCCTTGATTGACCGAGGTGACTGCAAATGCACACTTTTCCGGGTTTAACCTCATGTTATATTGTCGAAGTTGTTGGAATACCTTATTAAGGTCAGTCTTATGTTGTTCTTCTGAGCTTCATATGACCACCATGTCATCAACATATATTTCAATGTTTCGGCCAGTCTGATCCTTGAAAACGTTGTCCATCAATCGCTGATAAGTGACCCCTGCATTTTTTAGCCCAAAAGACATGACCTTATAACAGAAATTTCCTAGATCTGTTATAAATGTTGTTTTCTCTTCATCGGCGGGGTGCATTAGTATTTGATGTAACAGGAATAAGCATCCATGAAACTAAGTACTTAAAATCCTGAAGTATCATACTAATCTATCAATGTTTAGAAGTGGGTAGGAATCTTTCGGGCATGCTTTGTTCAAGTTCAAAAAAATCTACATATATACGCCATTTTTCCATTCTCTTCTTAACCATTACCACATTTGCTAACTAAGATGAAAATCTAAGTTCTCGGATGAAGCCTGTATTAAGCAATTTTTGTGTTTCTGCTATTGCTGCGTTTCTTCTTTCTGTACCCAAGTGATAAACTGCTATTTTACGATTTATTTTGTACTGAATTGAGAGGATTTTATCCCTTATTCTCACACTTATTCATAGAATTCACATGTTTTACATTTTTCTTCCTAATTTTGTGCTATGATTGAAAACATGCTTCTTTGGCCTTAAATTTGCTAATTTTAATCCTCTCTTATTACCATTCGATGCCATGATATGTTTGTTAAGTGATTTTAGGGTTTATAGGGCAGGAATGACTTAGAGGATGGAAAGGAAGCATGCAAAAGTGGAAGGAATACAAGAAATTGAAGGAATTGCTAAGTTGTCAATCCTCACCTCTTTGTAGTAAATCTATCATAACTTGAGCTACAGAAGTCTGAATGAGGCAAGTCCAGTTGCATTGAAAAGCTAACATCCGGGGATTCGAAATGATATGTAATTTGCTATAGTTACCTCGCAGTTAGGTGACGCGCACGCATGGTGTGACCCATACGCGTGACTGGTGTAGCAGACAAGCGACGCGTACGCGTGGGCGATGCATACGCGTGACAAGGCGTCACGTGCTGCAGATATAAAAAAATGTTGGGGGCAATTTCTGGGCTGGTTTTGGCCCAGTTCCAAGCTTGAAAAGACAGATTAGAGGTTGTAGAGTGGGAGAATCATTCATTCACACTTCATTCACATAATTTTAGGTTTAGATGTAGTTTTCTAGAGAGAGAGACTCTCTCCTCTCTCTAGGTTTTAGGGTTTCTCTTTCAATTCCTCTTTAGGTTCAGTTTCAATTTTACTTTAATTTAGTTTTCTCTTACTTTTATTTGTTTAAGCACTTTAGTTCATCTTCCTCCCTTGTTATTTCCCCTTTTCGCCATTTTCATGTTTATGAGCTATTGTTACATTTGATTTCTTCTAATGCAATTTGTGTTTTCTACGTTTATTGTTGCTCTCTTTAATTGTTAGTCATTGATGCTTGCAATTGGTTGTCTAGATTTATATTCATTGTTAGTTTTCTATACTTTTATTTTATACTTTCCAAGTGTTTGATAAAATGCTTGGTTGGGTTTTAAATTAAATTGTTATATTCTTAACTTGGATTAATCAATTAGAGACTCTTGAGTCATCAAAACTCATTTGTTGATTGGTAATCGAAGATTGTCAGTTAGCTTGAACTTTATCAAAGCTAGTCTCTCACTTTGAGTTGACTAGGACTTGTGAACTCAAGTTAATTGTATGCACTTGACCTTCCTCCATTGGTTAGAGGTTAACTACGTGAAGGAAACTCACATTTACCATCACAATTGACAATGATAATGAGGATAGAACTTCTAATTATCAATCCTTGCTAAGAGCTTTCTTAGTTACTAATTTATTTTCTTGTTATTTACATTCATTGTTTATTAAAATCAAACCCAAAAAGATACAATCTCATAACCAATAATAAACTACAATTTCCTGTAATTTCTTGAGAGACGACCCGAGATTTAAATACTTCGGTTAATTTTATTGGGTTTGCTTAAGTGACAAACAATTTAAATTTGATTGAGGTTTAATTGTCGGTTTAGAACTATACTTACAACGTGCTTATTTTTGTGAAAATCTTTACTGACATTTTTTCTCCGTCACCAAGTTCCTTTTTTTCTATCGCATAGGCCGGACATTAGGATTGACTACTAGCTTATGGTATATAAAGTTTGGATCAATTCCTGGCATGTCGACAGATGTCCATGCAAAAGGTCAGAATTGAATTTCAATAGTTCATTGAGTTGTTATTTTGTTTCTGCAGAAAAAACAGAACCAATGTTAGTAAATTGGTTAGCTGCCCCTAATTGTATATTTTCTAGGTCGCCCGTTGGGGCGAGTCAACTGTTATTGTCCCAAGGGTCCAGCTCGGCCAGAGTTGGAATGCTCTCTATATTGTAGACAGCGTAAACTCTTGGGATGATTTCCTTTGGAATAGTCTTTAAGCCTGCATTGCAGCATTGCCGAGCTTCCTTGTGGTCGGCATGCACTGTGGCCACTATGTTGTTCTGCACAAAAAACTTTACACAAAGGTGAATTGTAGAAACAATAGCTCGAAAAGAGTTAAGAGATGGGCGTCCCAAAATAATATTATAAGGACTAGTGAAATCAACCACTAAAAATTGGATATCTAGGGTTTTTGAGATCGGGACTCTCCTGGTGTTGTTCTCAACCATATATAACCTGATACGGGTACCTTTTCTCCGGAGAATCCTACCAATTCTCCGGATGAGGGCTGCAGGGCCTTGTCACTGAGTTGCATCTTTTTTAAGGTGGAGTAGAACAGCACGTCGACACTGCTCTTAGGGTCGAGTAGGACCTTTTTGACTGTTAGTTCTTCCATGTGTATCGAAATACTTATTATTTCTATTCTATATTATTTTACAATAACTAAATATTTTTAAAATGTTAATAAAAATATGTATTTTAAATTTTAATTTTAAATTTTTTATTATTTTTTATTTTTATTTATATAAGACCGGATTAATCGATTTAACTAATAATCCACTAATTAAACTAGCTATTCAATAATCTAATAATTTAATCATTTTGATCACCTATTTGATTCTAACAACTAAGTCCTAAAGAAAAAAACAGTGTTACTGACCGCAAGTTGGCTCATCAATGTTCAAGATTTTAACTTGACCATCTTAAACATTTCCTAAAAAAAAAAAAGAAAAAACAAACAACAGAAAAGAAAAAAAAAACTGAAAGAGAAGGAGAAGAAGAAAGGCACCACGGAATAATTTTGTATTCTCTTCCAGCTGTGATACTTCGCACCTCGCTCCACTCTACAGTACTCTGCAGAATTTCCCCAAAAAATTTGTGTTGCTCTGCTTGAGTTCTCGGTAAACTTTATTCTAATTTCTGGATGATCTAATCTAATGTTGTTGTTTCTTTTTCTTTTTATTATTATTTTTTTGCATATGAAATCGAGAAATGCATCTAATATTCTTTATGGGCATTTGGAAATTTCGAATTACGTTGTGGCTTGGCATGCTATGGATCTTAATCCCAGATTGAATAACACGAAATAGATGATTTCTTTTAATTTCTTTCGGGCTTAGTTATACACAAAATTTTATTTGTTCTAAATTGATTTATGGGCTGTCAGTTTTGTGTTTGATAAAATGCCGAAATGAACTTTCAGGTTTTATTTATGTCTCTCTTTAGTGCATGTGGATACTGTAGCGATTGGTCTATTGATAGCTGCTAGATTCTTGAGCTTGGTGAATAGCCAATTCTTTTATTTTGCTCTGGCTGTTCTAGTTTGGGCTCTTTGATCCCTTTCCCTCACCAAAAAATATATGTTTCTAGTTTGAGGTTTATCAATATCCAGTGGAAAAGATTAGTTTATGAAGTATTTTGGTAATTAATTCTTCAGTTATGAAGTAAAGTTAAGTTTTTCTTTGACCTGATATCATACTCCTATGAAATATGGAGAACATGCCAGCTATTACTACATTGTATTTTTTGCTAGTTACTAAGCTCCTGATATTTCCCATGGAGTGATGAATTTAACTTCATTTTTCATTGTGTCAAAACCTCACTAGTGTTAAAACAGAATTTGTTCCATTTCCATTTTACTTGTGAACTTAAATTTGGTTTTATAATGTTTATTTTCTGTTTCTGAAAGACAGATTTAGGGGAAAATAAGGCTTTCTTCTTGTGTGAGGTTCATGTCTCGTTGTTTGGTGATCATTTAACCAAATTTTGATTCCATATGGCTGCCACATGAAACAGTATGAATTAATTTTTGCAAGAGTTTTCAGATGAATTAACATTAATGAGCTTTAGTTCTGCGACTCTGAGGTAGATTAACTTTTGCAGGAAATTCCCAAACAAATACTGGTTGATGATTTGCCAGTATGAGCAAGTTGTTAGAGTTTGGGAGGAGGATGCTATTTTATGTCCGGGTGATGTCCGGCTATGAAGAACGAAAAATCCGAAACTTTAGGCACCGGCTTGAGAATCATCTCCAACAGGTCTGATATATTCTCTTTTCTGATTTATTATACTCTTTGCTGGAGTATGTTGTGAGCTTGACCCAAGATTTCATTTGTAAGGCCTGTGCAGTAAATGGCAAATAGGGTGATTAGTTAGAGTTAACTGTCACTTCAAATCAAAGGCACTTCTTATTCTACTATAATGGAGCTGTCGTAATGATCATGCAGTTTAAAATGTAGTTGATAGAACTTAGAACATTACCTTTTTTATCTATAGTTGGAATAGATCGTAAATACTAAGTTTCTAAGAATGCTCACGTTTTCTTGTCGCTGATATCATGCTTCTATAAAAGAGGGAGAACAAAATAGTTATTACTTTATTGTACTTTGTGTTAGTTGCTAAGCTCTGGAGATTCCTAATGAGTTGATATGAATTTAGCTTTAGTTAGGAAGCAGATATCAACACATGGCACTATGCAGACACAGCAATTAAAATTATAGGACGGGACATGGTTAGGACACGTCATGTAATAAAATGTAGTATATATTATAATAATGAAATGATATGTTAATATTATAAATATGAAAATGCTATGCTAATTAAAAAAATAATTGCATTATTCCAAAATGATATGTCTTAAGCTCTTCCAAGTTTAGCATTTGCAAACAGCACAACCTGTATATTTGAGAAAGCACAGTAAGTGCTTGTACTGGAAAAGAACCCAATTAAAATAGTGAGGATTCATCCAGCAAGTTATAGTTATAAAGTGTATTGTGATTGATGAGGGTGGCATTAATGGTACACAATATCAGTAAAAACAGTAAAATACGTTAATAAAAAATAAATATATTCATAACTGAATAAATTTCAGTTTTACAAATTTCAATTCCACAATGCACAACATATGCAATTACACTCTAAACTTTCAACATAGAGGAGAGGGAAGAAAACTATAAACCAGTTCGAAGAGGGAGAGTCTAGTTCTTGCACATCTGTTTCTGTATCATTGTCTCCAATCACGCTTCTGCTGCTTGCGCTCTTGTTGGCACTGCCGCGGCCTCTGGTTCTGATAGTGGTTGCATAGTGTTAATGCCATGTCAGTTGCATATCTGCTGTGTCACTGCCTTGTCAGTGTCACTGTTGTGCCTTACACAAGTTAGGAGATGTGTCCGTGCTTAAATAAATGTGTCCAATAAATGTGTCCACGACCACAATAATTTGAAAGCAGATATCAACATTTCTTTTGAACCAGCATTGTTTGCCCTCAAAATCTTCCTAGTTTTTAACATCTATTTTACTCTCATTGTGATGTGTATTATTTCTCTCTTGTAAAGGCACAAGCAAGGAAGGCAGCCATAAATAAAGTACCTGAGCAGATTATTTTATCTGAGGTTCGTCGCATGATTCAAGACATGCAAGCTTTGAACAAGCAGCTAGAACAAGCAGTAAGTTGTATTGTCATGAAAAATATAAAATTTTAGATGCATGTATTTCTTTGGAATCTTCTTTGAATCTTCCATTTCTTTCCTTCGGTTAGACTTTGAAGGTAGTGCTTCTAATCATGTTTTTTCCCTCTCCCTTAAGAAGTTCTACTAGCATGCTTTGGTGTGTGGACCTGCCACTCCATGTTGCTTGTGAAAAATACTGTAATTGGATGCATCATCTTCTGTCATTTAAAATAACCACCTGCTGTGAACAGTATCTTTTCAATGATATTTGTTTTCTAATTCATAATAAGTTCTGTAATTGTTTCATTTTGCATAACTTAAATTGTTGCATGACAAGATGCTGCTTCCATGCAGGAGGCAACCATTGAAGAATATTTCAAGCCTCTTGACAAGGAAGCGGAGGCTGTAATGAAAATGCAACTAGAAGGTGAAGAGAGAAGCTCAAATATGATGATAGAAGCACTGCAACAACATGCTGCACTGAAACAAGCCAAAACAGAAAAAATTGCAAACATGCAACAAATAGACCAATCGGAAATCAACCCGCAGGAAGCCGAGATTTTGACGAAACTTATAGGAGGAGACGAGAAATCCTTAAAGGAGATGATGGAATCATTGCAGCAAGAACTTGTGCTTGAGAAAGCTAATGCAGGTGATAGTGGAAGTGTGCATGAAGTAGACAGTTCCCGTGGCAACACTAAGTAATCTGAATTAAATTTTGAAATTTGAAATGCTTTTTTGGCTTGGCTGTTGAAAATATTGATCGTCCTTGGGAATTGAATTAAACCAAGGCAGAACTAGGGCAGATTTGTAGTTTATTTGTATTACTTTGTTGGAATATTTGAATAAAAATGACGTCTTATATGTTATGGTCATGTGAGCTATGGTTAAATAATAGATTATCTTGTATGTTTGCCTTGCTATAATCTTTCAGTAGCTTTTAATTCGTTATATATTTGGTTGAATTTAATCCTGCAAGATTTGGTACAGTTAATCAGACATTACTTCCATTTTCTTTCATTTTTTGGCTACAATTGGTTTCAATTTTGAAATATATAGCGTTTCCCCACCTTTTTTTTGTTTTTTTTTTAAGATTTAAGTTTTGTTCGGCATATATATAAGATAAAGTATGTTTGCAAGACCAGAAAAAGAAAAAAAAAGTATGTACTTTCATAAAGAAATCACTTTAATGATGCAGTTTTAATCTAATTTTAACGTGGATAGTAGTGGTACTTTAAGAGATATTTTCCGCATCCAAACAATTTTGGAATCCAAGTTCATCCAAGCAATTTTAGGTCACAATTTTGGCATTCAAGCTCATCCAAGCAATTTTAGGTCATGTGCTTCCTTACGCTTCTTCTTCTTCGCGTTCCTCCTTCTCATTCTCCTCTTTTTTCGCGTTTCTTTTTCTACACATGTTTTCTCTTTATCGTCGTTCTTTTGTTGTTGTTGCTGTATTTTTTTTGTCTTTTCCTCCTCTCCCTAGTGAAGAAGCAGTAGAAGGTGAGGAGGTAGAATTTTGAATTATGCAGAACAGAAATAAACCGAATATGTTATTATGGTGAAACAATTATATAGTACTAAATGAACGGAACATTATCCATTATATAAATTCAAATTCAAACAGCTTTCTACATAATGAACCGAATACGTATTCATGGTGAAACAATTGTATAGTATTGAATAAATGAAATATAATCCATTATATAAAATCAAATTCGAAACACATTTGTTTACAATTTAGAGATTATCAATTCAATTAAATTCATATTCAAAACACTTGCATCCATTCAATTCAATTCAATTTAGTAATTGCATTCCATTCAATTTGATTGAAAAAATAATCCATTAATAAAATGTTGATGTTGTTGGTGATGACGATAACGAACGAGGAAGAAGAAGGACAATCTGCGTGCGCGAAGAAGAACAAGGAGGAGGAGGAAGTATACATGAATTTGAAAGAAGAAGAAGATGAGGTATGCGTGTATTTGAAAGAAGAAGAAGGAGAAGAAGAAGAAACGCGGGGGAGGAGAAGAAGATAAGCGCATAGCCCACACTTTAAAGAGCAAAGAGGAAACTGGTAAGTCAACGGTCAACCGATGTTTGTTAGATGGAAAGCGTACAGTTAAAATTGAGGATAACGATGGCGATGGATAATGATAATTGGGTTAGGAAATATCTGTTTTTACTTAAAAAAAATCAAACACGCTAAAATTTAATAAAATATTTTGTTTTTTTGGTAAATGGTCAAATTTATCTTTAAAAGATTACTTATTTTTTAAATTTGTTTTTAAAAGATTTTTTTAATTAAATTTATCTTTCAAAGATTTTAAATTAATCGCATTAATTCTTCTAAAAATTTTTTGTTGACGGTGCCAAAATTTATTAATATGACATATTAAGTGATATTACAATATACACATAGGAGGATTAAATCTTAGTTGACTATTAGCATAATAAATTTATGAAATTAGAGCAAATCAAAATTTAATTGAGAAAAGAACTTGAGACATTAGAATCCCGAGATTTGGAGTTGATTTGATTTACTTTCATAAACTTATCATGTTAACCGCCAATTATAATTATTAGGTGTGTATTGTGGTGTAACTTAACGTGTTATATCAACAAATGTTGACATTCGTTAGCAACAAAAGTGATAGAAGAATTAAAATGACTAACTTACATCTTACAAGTTTGATTAAAAAAAAAAATATTTAATTTAAAAAATGAGTAATCTTTTTAAAACTAATTTAATCATTTATTCCATTTATTATTAAAAAAGGATTTTACATCCAAAGATACACTTAGTCAAAACGAAGAAATGCCTATCCAAGATCCTGCATCATCAACAATAGTAATGCATCAAAAGTTTGGAACCAAACCACTTCTTCCTCATCGAATCATCGATACAGGTCCCTATCTTTGCAAGCTAATCAGCAACTCCATTAGCATCTCTAGAGATGAGCTCAAAACTTACTTCCCACTCTGACCTCATCTTCAAGCTCATATTCACAAACTCATAAGCTTCTGTACAATCAGTTTCACAAACCACTAGTTTACAAATTACAACCAGTTTCAGCAGCCCTTACTAACCGTCTCCATAAACTCCAAAGTTCTGATTTGATGACACTCTTGCCCTGAATTCTGCCCGCGCCTCCCGTCACGCAAATGCCAGCATCATTTTTGCAAACACCACCCAAAACCAGAATCCGCATTCAACAGACTGTCACTACCATCACAATTAACTTTAATTTCCCCAGGTTCAGGCTTCAAGTTAAACGATGAGTGCACTTCTGGAATCATAGTAGTTTGGAACACAATCCACGTTTGAGCTTCAAAAGCAATCTCACGATATAAGCTGAAAGAGTCTGAAGAAAATCTCATGCCCTAAGCTGTTCAAATTGTGATGTTGATGGTTTGATGAACCAAAATGGATTAAGAGATGGAGAAAAAATAAGTTTTTCTCATTTTAAAGAGAATGAAAAATTTTCTTAGAAAATATTTGTTGAGTTATTACACCTTATATACTATGTACTCTTCTAAAAAATAATTACATTGATAAGCTTATTATTGATAAAGAAATAATCTAGATAACACTCTCTCACAAGCTAGAATTGTGTAAATCTGACAATCTTAGCTTGGAAACATTAGCAAGAAAAGGACCCGGTGGCAAAGCTTTGGTAAGAAAATCAGCAAGTTGATCTTTGAAACGAACTGGCATAAGATGAATGAGACCAGACAAATGCTTTTTACGAACAATGTGGCAGTCCACTTCAATGTGTTTGGTTCTTTCATGAAAGATGGGATTATTGGCAATGTGAATGACTGACTGATTGTCATAGAATAGAGCGATAAACTTTTGAAGCGGAAAACCAATGAAATCCATTAAGAAAGATAACCAACTAGCTTCACAAGTGGCAACAGTAAGAGACCTATATTCAGCTTCTGCAGAGGACTTGGCAACTGTGTTTGCTTCTTACTCTTCCAGCTAATGAGAGAGTTCCCAATCATGAAGCAATAACCAGAAACGAAGCGACGAGTATCGCACAGGTAGCCCGCGTTGGCAAATCCATTGAGATGCATATTAGAGGTAGAGGAGAAGAAGATACCAGTTGCAGGTCGGCTTTTCAAATATCGGAGTACACGAAAAGTAGCCTATAGGTGAGAAGTGGTTGTACAGTCCAAAAATTGGCTCAAACGTCCCACAGCATAAGAGATATCGGGTCTAGTGTTTGTGAGGTAAAGGAGTCGGCCAATGAGCTGTCTGTAAACAGTGTTGTCTGTTAAAATAGTACCTGATTCCTTTGAGAGTTTCTGACTATAATCAAATGGGGGTAGAGAGAGGCTTGCAATCTAGATAACTGAAATTCCTGAGAAGGTCCATGATGTACTTTCGCTGATAAATGTGAATTCCAGAGTTAGAGCGTGCTACTTTCATTCCCAAGAAGTATTTTAGATCACCAAGATCCTTTATCTTGAATTTGTCATCCAAATTTTGCTTGATGGAATTGATTTCGTCAATGTCATTCCCGGTTAAAACCAAGTCATCAACATATACTAGAATGACAGTAAAGCTTTCAGATTGTTTCTTGATGAAGAGTGAATGATCATAAAAAACTGCTTATAACCAGCATCCACAAGAGTCTGAGTGAACTTAATGTTCCATTGCCTGCTTGCTTGCTTAAGCCCATATAGAGACTTTTGCAATTTACAAACCAAACCTGGTTGTGACACAGCCAAACCGGGTGGTATCTTCATATAAATTTCTTTGTCCAAATCTCCATGAAGGAAGGCAGTGTTGATGTCCAGCTGTATCAAATGCCATTTCTTTGCCACTGCTAATGCTAACATTACTCGTAGGGTAGCCATTTTGACAACTGGACTAAAAGTATCACCACAATCTACTCCTTGCACTTGAGTGAATCCTTTTGCAACTAGCCTCGCTTTGTGCCTCTCTATGGTGCCATCGGAATTGAATTTTACCCGAAAAATCCATTTGCAACCCACAGCCTTCTTGTCTCTTGGGAGTTCAGTGAGACACCAAGTTCTGTTCTGATCTAGAGCTGTTAGGGGTGGAAAAAGGCCAGGCGGCCTACCAGGGGCCTGCAGCCTGGCCTGGTCTGGCCTGTTATAAAATAGGTACAGGCCTAAACTCTTTTAAAAGCCTTAATACATTAATAGGTCAGGCCCAAGCTTACTAATTAATCTTATAGGCCTGTCAGGCCTGCCTGGGCCTGTTAAAATATAATTAAATATATAAATAATTATTTATTATTAATAAAATTATGAGATATTTTAAATTTATTATATTTTATTATAAATATTTTTGTATATTTTAAATATGTTAAAAGTTTAAAATTTTTTATAAATATTAAATATATGACATATTACATATAAATATTTTTATTAAAAAATAAATTTTTTAAATAATATTTTTATTTTTATACAAAAAAATTATCAGGCCTTTTAACAAGCTTCAAGCCAGGCCAGGCCTAATACTTTATAAAGAGCCTATAACAGGCTGCAGGCCAGGCTCAGGCCAATCAACTGTATGACAGGCCAGGCCTATTAAGAGCAAAGCTTAGCCTGACCTGGCCTGTTTCCACCCCTAAAAGCTGTCAATTCATCTTGTATTGCCTTTCTCCAATATTCATGTGCAGCCGCTTCCTCATAAGTGCTAGGTTCTTGATTTGAGGTGATGGCTAGAGAAAGTGACTTATATTTTGGGGTTAGTTTATCATATGACAAGTGTTGTGAGATAGGATATAAAGAGTTATAGTTGGCAAAGTTGCTAGAGTGAGCTGTATAGGTTGTCATACAATGATAGTCCTTCAAATAAGCAGACGATTTTTTGACTCTTTCAGATTTTCTAATAATGCAGTCATGTGTGATGTCAGAGTGTTGTGATGCAGGTGTATTGTTAGTGTGTGGTGTGGTAATGGGTGAAATGGTGTGTGAGGAAATTGGTGAGTGCATTGAGCTTGATGAATGTCCATTTGAATCTGTGAGTGTGGTATGTGTAGGTGATTGCAAATGATGTGTGGAGGGTGTATCATATTGAAAAAGATCAATGCATTGTGGAGTATGAGTGGGTACCACAGAAATGTCAATGCTAGTAGAATGTAAAAATGAAAAATAAGTTTCATAAAAAGTTACATTTCTAGATATGAAAATTTCCTTTGATTTAAATCAATAAGTCAAAAACCCTTTGTTCCTAATTTAAAACCAAGAAAAGCTGTTTTTCTGGCTCTTGGGTCTAATTTTGTTCTTGAATTTGTTAATGTGGAGGCATATGCAAGAGAACCAAATACTCTTAAATATGAAAGGTCAGGTAATTTACCATACAAAAGCTTGTAAGGACTAGCATTATCCAAGTTAGTGCTGGGCAGCCTATTAATTAGGTGAATGGCGTGAACAACTGCATATTGCCAAAAACAATGTGAAATTTCTGATTGAAATAGCAGTGCTCTAGCAACACCTAAAATATGCTGGTGTTTTCTCTCTTCAATCTCGTTTTGCTCTGGTATTTTTACACAAGAAGTTTGGTGTATAATTCTAGTTGATGCAAAAAAGGATTTTAGAGTGAACTCTGGCCCATTGTCAGTCCTTATACACTTAACTTGCTTTTCAAATTGTACTCTGACAAAATTCACAAAATTAATAACCAATTGTGATGCTTCATATTTGGTTTTCATAAAAAAAATCCTTGTGAATCTGCTCTTGCCATCCACCATAGTCAAAAAATACCTATGTCCTTCATTGGAAGGGACAGAAATAGGACCCCAAATATCCATATGAACTAAGTGAAAATAGTCTTTTATTTCAGTTGTACTAAGATTAAAAGATAATTTCTTTTGTTTTACAAAATGACATGAATCACAAGGAAGTTTTGAAGCAATACAATCTATAAAAGGATAATACTTCTTCAGAAAAATCAATTTATGCATGGGTATGTGTCCTAATCTAAGATGCCAAATGTTGTTGTGCTCACTGTGTGAAGGTGTGGTGGGATGAGTAGTAGTCGTAGTTGCCACCAATGAAGCTTGCTTTATTGGAAGAGGGAAAAAGTGAGAGAATTCTGGTTCTCTACTCATTGTATATAACCCTTCTATACACTCAGCAATGCCAATCATTTTTGATGTGGATCGATCTTGTATCTCACAACACTTATCATTGATTAATAGTTGACAATGTAAGTTTGAGGTTAACTTTGACACAGAGATCAGTTTAAAATCAAAAGAAGGAATGTATAAAATATTTTTGAGAAAAATTTTTTTAGAGAATATGATTGTGCCCATGATGGTGCTAACAGTTTTGGTTCCATTTGGCAATATCACATTGATTGGAGCAATATTTTGAAAACTTGCAAAATCTTTTAAGTCAAAGTCACATGATCTATTACACTGGAATCAATGACCCATAGTGCAGATTTTGGAGTGATAATACTCATAATTCTCGCATTAAAATGTAATGCAATAGTTTTACCCACTACAACAAATAAGGCTTTTCGCAATGGTCAAAAACCGTTGCCGTAGATTAAAAAACCGTTCCCAAAACTTTAGGCAACGCTTTGGCAATGGTTTTTGAACTGTGGTATATGTGGTCGTTACCAATGCTCAAAGGCAAAGATAACAGAAAAACCCTTGCCACAGTTAGTGGCATAGACAACAGTTTTGACGGAAAATTTTAAACAACGGTTTTGATCCGTTACTCAATAAGCAACGGTTTAGAACTATTCCTATTAATATGACAACGGTTTAATACTGTAACTAAATAGGAAACGGTTTTAAACTGTTGTGGTTTTATTATTCACATAGCCAACGATTTTAAACCGTTACCGTTGGTGCCAGGTTTCGGCAATGATTTTAAAACCATTGCCAGTTTATAGTCATCTAGGACAGCGGTTTTAAAGCGTTACCGTTGATATCATTTTTCGGCAACGATTTTAATACCATTGCCATTTTATAGTCATCTAAGACAACGGTTTTAAAGTGTTACCATTGGAGTTGTATTTTGGCAACGGTTTTAACACCATTGTCTTTTGTAACTATTGACAATGATTTTTTTGTAATATATAATTTTTTTATTTACAATAGTTTTCTCGTGAATGAAATTAATATCAGTTTTTTTAATATTTAGTGTTAATAAATAATCTAAACTATTTAAATCAAGTTACTAAAGAAAAATAATTGAACATTTCCTATCAAATTTAACTTATAAAAATTGTTGTAAGATCCACAATATCGTCTAAGTTTGCAAAAAATATAATAACAAAAGAGAGTTGAAATAGCTAAGTAGCAAATAGTCATCATGTCCATAAGTTCATGACTTTTACTCTGTAACATTTGCTTTTAAAAATTTGACCTTAATCAAGTTCGATTTCCCCTTCAACATAGTTTTCCTGTAAACAAAAAAAATCAAATATAAAACTACACATCTTTAATACTAATAATGTTAAATAAAAATATTTGAGAGAGAGGACAAACATATATATCATAACATTCTTCTATTTAGATACACAAAACAATTGAATCAACATCATCATAATCAACCATTATTTAAGATATGATAACATACAGAAACTTTAACAACAAATAATACCTCTTCATGCGCATCATTGTTCGGATTGCCTAAAGTGCTTCCTAATTGAGCAGCTAACATGTCAAAGTCCACTCCAGAGCTTTTTTGTTGCAGCATCATCTTAACAAGTGATTTTAGTTCATCTACTTCTTTTTGCATCACATCAACCTTATTCTCTAATGTTGCTTTCTCAGTTGCATATTGCTGCTTAAGGGTGGTAATTTCTTCATTTTTCTTCAACAAAGTTGGTATGGTAACTCTTCCGTGACATCGCACTCTCCCTGCCTTCTCTTTCCCAAATATGGATTGGAAAGCTCTAATTGCTGATTTTTTAGACTTTTTATTCTCATCTTGCAAATGTGCCTATATTAATGTGAAGAAAAATAATAGTAATAAAATAAGAATAAATACACAATTGGACTAAAATAATAGAGATTAAGAATAATATCAAGATTCTTTAACTCAAGGCAAGCATAAAAGTAACCATAAGTGATGGACAAATTGCCAAGACACAAGAAATACATAACCTACTTAAACCAAATTAACTCCTAATACTTACAATAACATCCAGAGTGTCTTCATCCAATGATTTTTCCTTTGTGCTTTGGCGAGTCTCAACAAACATTTCTGCTTGAGTAGATGGTTCATTATTTTCCTTAAAAGCAGCATATAAGTCCAATTCAAATACATTTATATAGAGTTAAAAGGCACACCACACATACACATACAAATTCACAAAGAATTAAAAATTGTACCAATCTTGCACGTATTCTTGCAAAATTTATTGGTCCCTTTCGATGCCTAAATTTCTGTTGTGCCCTATTTTTCTTATTCTGTGCAAACATTTTCTACATAACAAGAGAGAAGTATTATCAACAAATCATCATACTTCACTCATATGTGTATATGATATAATTGCATGAACAATTACACTAAGTTTCACATGTCTTACCTTAGCTTTCTCAATTCTCCAATAAGCAATTAACTTGCGAAAATGACTCTCAGGTATGCTCTTAGGACAATTTTTCAGCATCTCATTAACACATTTGTATGGCAGAAAATTAGTTTGCTTTATTGTAGTCTTATACCTTCTCCATTTGTCATTGATATGAGCAAGGACCATCCTCTTTCCTTCAGTTGGAATAATGAATTTAGCCTATAAAACACAAATATTATTTGTTAGTAAGAATAAAATACATGTGTACATTTTCAGATACTTTCTAAAAGAAACAAGACTAAAGTTCTCACTTGAACATATTCCCAAATGGCTTCTTTATCTTTAATCCCCTTTCAATTTGTGTAAATTAATGGATAAAAATATGAATTCCTTGCCACTATGCCCAAAAGTTTGCTTAAGTTGTTTACAGCTTCATCAGTAGGACCAATTGCCTCTCCTTCAATATCTAGCGTAATTTCTTCTCTATCTTCCAACTGTCTTGCATGAATCTTCAAGCATTGTGTAGGTCCTCGTGTTTTTTTCACTGTTGTCTCTATACAAAGATACTAATTATATACCATCCTTCTTATTGATTTAATTTATAAGATATTTAATTGAAAAAAAAGAACAAATTAAAGTAACCTTTTGAGTTGAATTTGGTCACGAAACAAAACTAAAGTAACAAATTACCAAATTCAATTCACAAATTGGAATTCAATTAACACAAAATTTTAGAAATTTCGGCAGCATTCTGGCAGTAAATAAGACATTTCTAAATTTAAACAAACAACAAAATAACCCATATGAACTCACTAAAATCAAATCAGCACTAATTAGCACTAAAATCAAATGGCAGCAAGCAAAAATGGCAATCAGCAGCAATATAAAAATCAGCATAATAAGGCCATCATCATCATTGCTCAATCAAAACAAGGCATGAAATAAGCCATTAACAAGGATAAAACAGCACTCTACAATTTGAAACCGTTCATTCCAGGCATCAACAGCAACCAAAAAGTTCAACCTAAATCCACTACAAATCGGATATAACTTCCTAACCATCTATAATCCACTAAGCATGCATCACTAAACTGAGTAATTTAACAAAAAATGAACAAACTAATTAAACTAAGAAAATGTAAACAGGGAAAAAAATTGAGTACCTCAGAAGAAGCAGAAACAGAAAATGGCAAGGGGAGGGAGAACGGAGGCAGAGCAGTGTCGACCCAGAGGCGACTACTGGTGGCGCACGCTGGAAGATGAGCATAGAAACGGGGGAACAATGGCATTTTTGTTCTGGTTGCGAAGACAGGGGAGGGCAAAAATGGAAGAAGAAGAAAAGAGGAGAAAGGGAAAGAAGGAGGTGTTTTCTTCACTGTTGTCTCTATACAAAGATACTAATTATATACCATCCCTCTTATTGATTTAATTTATAAGATATTTAATTGAAAAAAAAGAACAAATTAAAGTAACCTTTTGAGTTGAATTTGGTCACGAAACAATACTAAAGTAACAAATTATCAAATTAAATTGACAAATTGGAAGTCAATTAACACACAAATTTTTAGAAATTTCGACAGCACTCTGGCAATAAATAGGATGTTTCTAAATTTAAACAAACAGCAAAATCAACCCATATGAACTCACTAAAATTAAATAAGCACTAATCAGGATCAATTTATATGAATTAAACGGCAGCAAGCGAAAATGGAAATCAGCAGCAATATAAAAATTAGCATAATAAAGCCATCGTCATCATTGCTCAATCAAAACAAGGCATGAAATCGGGCATTAACAAGGATAAAATAGCACTATACAATTTAAAACTGTTTATTCCAGGCATCAGCAGCAACCAAAAAGTTCAACCTAAATCCACTACAAATCAGATATAACTTCCTAACCACCTGTAATCCACTAAGCATGCATAACTAAACTGACTAATTTAACAAAAACTGCACAAACTAATTAAACTAAGAAAATGTAAACAGGAAAAAAATTGAGAACCTGCAACAAGTTTACCTTTCAAAGTATTGTCTATGTTCTCAGCCTCAGTTGGATTAATATAATCCTTGTCCTGCTCCTCTATAATATCTCTTTCATTCTCATCCAATACCATCAGGTTCATTGTTAAGTTTAATAAATGTATCAATCGGCATTGAAGCAAATTGACGTGTTTTTTCCTTCTTAGTTGGCCTTTCTTGCAAGCTGCCACACTCTTCAATATCATCTTCAATTGTGGGTCTCTTTTCTCTTCAAATCTTGACTCATTCTAGAATCTATTTCTGTAGCATTCTTGTGAGCCATAGTGGTAGATTTAGAAGGAAGTTCTTTTTCTTGTCTACATGTTGATCCTTGTGAGTGAGTCATACTTGCTTCCATCTGTACTTTATTTTTCTTCAAATTCTGCCCTTTTTCTTTTGCAACTTTTGGCTTCTCTACAAAATTCTGCTTATCATTTGCTTGGACACCATTTTTTCTTAACTTCTGCTCCCTTTTCCTATCACTAAGGGTTTTTATCCTCTTAAGTGGTGGTGATGGTTGATGTTGCTACTGACCAGAAGGCATCTTTTCTCGCTTAACTTCCATATTTTTGAAGAACTTTGCACGCAATTCAGCACTTGACTTTGATTCTATTGTATCATTTTCAACAACTTTTTGGCACAAGGAACAAAAGAATGAACCTAGATAAATTAAAGGGCCAGCTACTTGATTCTGCATTGTGCATTTTATAGCTACTTGCAACAAATAATGCAACATAAAATGAGCATCATGACTTTTGTAGCCTGACATCTTTTTCTCAGCAACATGAACACACCGAGAAATATTTGAGGCACTACCAGATGGCAATTTTACTGACTTCAAAATATCACAAAAAATGGTTTTTTCTTGATTTGTAAGGTTAAAACAAGCCTTAGCAAGTTTTGCTTTCTTGCCACCATCTATCTCCTTTGGTTGAAGTTTTTTTCTTATGCCCATATCTTTGAGATTGTAACGAGCATTTGCATGATCTTTGGACTTTCCTGGAATGTCTAATAAAGTTCTAAATATGTTATCACATATGTTTTTCTCGATGTGGATAACATCAAGACAATGGCGCAATGTATTTTGCTTCCAATATGGCAACTCAAAGAAGATGTACCTTTTCTTCCATGGACCATCAATTTTATTTTTTTGCTTCTTTCCAAATACATTGTCAAAATCTTTCAAATTTTCAAAAATTTGTTCCTCATCTAATAAAGCTGGTGAAGACCTCAATTCAACATCGCCATTGAAAGATCTTTTGTCCATCCTATATGGATGATCCATAGCAAAAAATTTATGGTGATCCATGTAGCACATCTTCCGGCAATGTTTTAAATAACAAGAGGAGGTGTCATAATTACAGTAAGGACATGCTAACTTTCCCTTTGTGCTCCAACCGGATAACATAGCATAAGCTGGAAAGTCACTTATGGTCCATAAAAGTGCTGCATGTAGTTGAAAAGTTTTATTCTTTAAAGCATTATATGTTTCCACTCTAACTTCCCATAAAACCTTCAACTCTTCAATTAATGGCACATAAATGCTTTTTCCAAGCGAACATGGTCCAGGGATGAGCAAGGACATCATGTCATACTCTGGTTTCATACAACACCATGGAGGAAGATTGTATGCGACCAAAACTACCGGTCATGTACTATGGGAGATGCTCATGGTTCTAAATGGATTAAGAATCAAATTTTGGAATGATATTGCAACCATATTCAATTCAATTTTTAGTAAGCCTAAAGAAGATAGAGTGATAACCAGAGAGTGAATGGAATGGATTATGGGCCATAGATATCTATGTCAATATTGAATCTTTGAGAGAATATAGAAATAAAAATAAGAATGAAAGTTTGGTAATTCAGGTGCAAAATGTAGATGCAAAAGGACCCTCCCTGAAGTGATAAGCATGTGCTACTATTTTCTTTGGCCTTCTCTCTTTTATGGTGGCAGACATAAACACTCAACAAATAGAAAGTGCCAAATAGCTGTTGTTACTGCTACAAATCATGACTTGAGAAACTTGGCTTCCCTTTGGAACCAACTTTGTAGGAAAATATAATGTAAAGAAATCAATCAAGTTTAGCAACACAGAAATCCATAACACAATGCACTAACAAAACGTGTTCATCTTCAAATAGACAGCATCATTATATGTTTCTTCTACTACACTCTATCCCCAAGAAAAAATCTAAAATAATTAGTACAATGATGAGTTTTGCTAACTAGAACTCAAATTAATGAACAATGCACAAACAGTTTTTGAACAATATAAATTTGAACAATGCACAAACGGCCAAACACAAATTTTCCCTTCTAGCTAATTAGCCAAATAAAGCCTCAAAACAGTTTTGAACAATGCACAAATATCACCACTTTCCTTTCTTCTTCTTAAATCCAACAAAAATACCCAATAGCTAAAGCCCTAACTAAGCAATAGAAAATCACAGAAGAACACTTACCACAGATGACAACCCACAAACGGCCGATGTAGTGAAGCAGCAGCAGCAAAGCAGAAGCAGCGAAGCACGACCCAGTGAAGCAGAAGTAGCAAAGCACAACAAGGGAGAAGCAGCGAAGCAGAAGCAGAACAGGGGAGACGCAAGGACGCCGCAGAGGACGGAGAAGCACTGAAACCACAGAGATGGGAGAAGTAGCGATGCCGCGGAGAGGAGAGACTCAGCGACGCCAGAAAAGAGGAGGCAGTGATGATTTCGGGAAGGACGCAGCGACGATGATGGTGCGACGATGGTGAGTTGCGATTTAGGAATTCTGGTGACATGCGATGATGGTGCGATTTCCGGCTTCCTGGTGAGCTGCGGTTCGACGACGTCGCGTGGGTTAGGGTTGACGCTACGGTGGAGGGAGGAAGAGCTTCTTCGCGGTTTCGAAGAGAAGAGGAAGAGTCTGATGATTAAGGGCTTTCTTTCTTATTTACTGTTCTTATTTGTGAGAAAGAATTAATAAACAATAGGTATATAATATATTTATTCTAAAATTATTTTAATTTTATTTTTTCATATTAATATTTATTNTTTAATTATATTTTTTTAAATAATATTTGTTATTTATTTATAACAATAGTTTTTGAGTATTTTATAAATTCAATATTTATAGAAAAAATGGTTTAAATTTATATAATTATCTGAAATTATTTTTATTGGTATTGTTTAATTTGTATAATTATTTAAATAATATTAGATAATGGTTGTTTCATAAACAATTATTGTAATGGTTGTAAAACCGTTTTTTAAAATAGCCAAAGAGAACAGTTTTATTTTGTTACTATAGCGTAATGAAAAAATGAACTTCAACAACAACACTGTAAAAACCGTTGTCTAAGACCATCTAATAGAACGGTTTTAAAGTGTAGCATTTCGGCAACGGTTTTAATGCGTTTCTTTTGTAAAATTCTTTAAACAACAAAAAAATCGTTGCTTAAAAATAAATCATGGTAACGGTTATGAAACCATTCTTAAAAATAGTCAAAGAGAACGATCTTAATTTGTTGCTATAAAATAATGAAAAATTGAATTCAACAGTAACACTACAAAAAATCGTTGTCTAAAACTATCTAAGAGAACGGTTTTAAGGCGTTGCAAAATTTGGCGTTGCTAAAGGCCATATTTGTTGTAGTGACCTGGAGTGGAAGTCTGAATGGAATTAGTCAAAATTTGATTTGCATTATGAGGTTGTTGCTGCACACTTTTGTCTTTGATCAACTCTAACAAGGCAAATCTTTGCTCTGGAGGAACCGAAATCTTGATATTCTAGTGTTCTCTTGGAGACAATTGAGCTGGGATTGTTTGTCACTAAGTATATCATCATGCCTTTCAGTGATCATGTGATTGATAGTGGGGTTATGTTGCTCCCATTGATAGAAGTGGGAGGAGTATCCATGCTTCTTATAGCATACATCTTCTGTGTGGCCTTGCTTGTTACAATGAGAGCAAGTCAATGTAGTTCCACGACCTCTATAATCGGAGGATCTGTTTAGCATGTTTGTCATTTTGAGAAATCAATGAATCACAAAATAATAAGGATTCAGATCTTCTTTCTTTCAACTTGTTGATCGAAACAGCTATGTTCGCCAAGAAAGAATCTTGCGAAATAGCCTCTCATCAAACTCTATTGGATGAGTTTAAAGGAAGAGGTAAGAATGGGAAAAGAAAATGTCGAAACAAAAATTAGAGATAGAAAGAAAATGGCAAAATTGGATTAGATATTAATTCATAACTTTTTTTTTTTTAATTTGATTCACAACTTGCTTGCTCTCCACGCTCACCACACCATGAAGAAAATCTCATGCCCTAAGCTGTTTAAGCTGTGATGTTGATGGTTTGATGAACCAGAAGGGATTAAGAGATGGAGAAAAAATAAGTTCTTCTCATTGTTGAAGAGAATGAAAAATCCCCTTAGAAAATATTTGTTGAGTCATTACACCTTATATAGTATGTACTCTTTATGTATTCTCACTAAAAAATAATTATAATGGTAAGCCTATTATTGATAAAGAAATAATCTAGGTAACAGAATCATTAAAAATCCTATCTTTGTGATCCTAATAAGTAGCCCACAAAGAAGCCAAAAAAACAAAGACATTACCATTATTGAGACCTCGTTTAAACCAAATATGCAAATCTTGGGTGTGATAACAATTGACATCTATGAATCCCATAAGCCCCCATCGTCAGTCGAATGGGGAGCTTCACTGGTGAGAGACGGAGAGGGCTGAAAAAGAAAGGGTGGTGCCGTGCGTGAGGGGAGGAGGGTGCGACTGCGAGTGAGGGAGCGGGAGAGAAGACAAGGTCAGCGAGGGAACTGGGGAGTGGGGACTGAGGGAGTGAGGCTCAATGGTGGCTGAGGGAGCTTGAGGGCTGAGGCTGAACGATTAGCCTTTGTTTGGATGAGATGATTTTGGAAAGAAAGAAAATGGGAGAGAAGAAAAGGGACGGAAAATTTGATTTTCCTTTGTTTGGATCAGGAAGGAAAATGAACGGAAAATAAAAAAGTATGTCTGGGCCTATTTAAAAGTTTTCACCTCATAGTTGGGCAGAAAACTGAGATAGGAGAGAAAATATTAGTAAAAAGACATAATTACCCTTTCAATTGCGGAAACTACAATCCCTAACTTCAATCTTTCCGGAAGAAGAGAACACCTATCGTTTGTCTTAACCTGTTTGGCTTTCTTCTTCAGCACTGCCAGCGTAGCTTTCCATCTGCGTCCATGTTGCTACAGCAGTTTCGTCATCCTCAACAGAAAGGTGAGTTCTTTTTTCAGTTGTAATAGGTTGTTTCAAAAAGAAATGGAAAAAAATCATTTTAGCATATAGATTATATTCCTTTTTTGTTTTTCAACTGAAATGTTATGATTTTACATTTCATAGATGCCGTTTATTTTTGTAGTGGAAAAAGAACCCATAGATTGTACTCCTCTTTTGTTTTTTAACTGAAATGTTCTGATTTTACATTTTATGGATGCCAAGAACCCATAGATTGTATTCCTCTTTTGGTTTTTAACTGAAATGTTCTGATTTTACATTTCATGGATGCTGTTTATTTTTGTAGTGGAAAAAGAACCCATACATTGTACTCCTCTTTTGTTTTTCAACTGAAATGTTCTGATTTTACATTTCATGGATGCCAAGAACCCATAGATTGTATTCCTCTTTTGGTTTTCATTGAAATGTTCTGATTTTACATTTCATGGATGCCGTTTATTTTTGTAGTAGAAAAAGAACCCATTCTTCATTGTCTGTTCTTAAATACCTCATTCGTTCTAACTCAAAAATCCAACGATATATGACTCAGTTCACGTTTGATCTTAGAAATGACTAATTTTTAACTCATCTGGTATTTGAAATGGTTTGCCCTGGTTTTCATATCATCAGATTTTTTCTCAAACTTTATTACATTATGCCCTTTTTTCATGGGGTGGTCCAAATATGAAGAAAAGAATTCAGGCAAGTGACCATAAAATTTAGTTACCTTATTATTATTATTGAGACTATGAAAAGTGTGTGTGAGAAACAAGTAAAAAATGCCAAAAACTTACCTCTTAAGTCTTCATCAATGATCAATTATACACTAGATAATGAGGCACTTGTATTTAGGAAAATTTACTAAAAAATAAAAAAAAATTATACATTGTGATTTGTGAAAACAACATATTAGAAAATAGAGAGTATAAAAAAGATTAAGCTCCTAATGCATATAATGTAATTCTAAATCAATCTACTAATTAAACTTGGAGCTTTGACCAATTAAATCATTCAATTAATTTGAGCATGCATTTTAAACACATTTCTTTGTAGATTAGCACGAAGCAATTTTTTGAAGACACATGCCAGCTTTTCTTTCTCTTTTTTACTTTCTTTTCATGTAAATATCATCAACATTAGCTATCAGATATATCATTCATAAAGGGAGAGATTTCACAACCTCTTCTTTAGTTCATGCATCATTTGCTTAATTCACTAGGTACTTGCTTTATAGATGATTCTTTTTGTAGAATTAAAAAATTTTTGAAAAAACTCTCATTGCATATCTTTAGAAAATTAACATGAATCGAAATTAAATTAATTTAATCAAAGATTGGTAGTGGGTAAACCACGATAATTACAATTATTTTAGATATTAGATATTAAATTGGATATATCATAAAAATCAACTCCTTATAATTTGTCTATTTATTATATATGCCATAAGAAGAATCTCTATCTTAATAATTCAAAAAACTTTAAGACATAAAAGCGTATAATATTTTTAATATAGAGAAAGCAATTACAGAGTGTATAGAATATGTACATATGCTTATCAGTTATCATAATATTTTTACATGTTTGATTTCTTAATTTTTTTGTTAATTTTTTTCTTTTTTTTTCATTGATTTAATTTGTTTATTATATGCTTAAATTACAACCAACGGTAAGGTGAACTGAATCAATGTTATGAGTATAGTTTACTCAAAAGTCCATCACTTATTAAGTAGATCCACCTATTTAGATTTTATTTATAGGTGTTGTGATGCATGCACTTAATTATTACAATCATTAATGGGACAACTTATTCCTTTTTTTTTAGTTTCTTTTTTTTTAGTATAGAAATGAATAAACAGTCATAAAAATAGGAACATATTATCAATTATTACTGTGGAATAATTTCCTTTTTTGGTCTCATCCAATTTTTACTCGCAACTTATGTTTTTATGTTTTTTTCATTGGATTTTGGTGTTAAACCAAGATATTTATTAATATATCATGTCATTTACAGTTTATTTTTATTGTTTATGGCAGCCAGTTTTGAAATCAAGTTTGACATTTAGGAGCTGAAAATAAGTGCTTCATATCAAGGTATTTTCGTGTTTATAACATGACACCATAGTGTTATATAAAATTTTATTTTCAATTATTTTTTATATTTCGATAAATGAATTGTTAAAATGTAATAACATATGTGACTTTCTAGTTACTTTCTTTATTGATATCTCCACCCTAAACCTTATATTTTCATAGATGGATAATGAAAATATCGAAGATGCGAATCTCGAAAATAGAACAAATGTCATATATGATTCAGAATTTCAAGTAGGTCAAATCACTTTTACTGACCTATATCATCCTGAACCAATACAAATACCAACTCGTGTCAGGGAAGAGTTAGAAAATAGACAACATATCTGTGTCACATCTCTTTCTTGTGTTGCAGTGCATCAGTTGTATCTTTTGGAATTAATATCACAACATAGGCCTAGGCAAATTAATGACGACAACTTAGAAAGAGAACTTAGGCGTACTCAATTAATGACACAGTTACTGGAGTCTGAAAAGTGCCGAGATGTCATACGTATGGGCCCTGAAGCATTTAGGCAGTTGTGTCAGAAATTAAGAGGAACTGGTAGAGTAAAAGATTCAACTCGTTCTACGGTTGAAGAGCAAGTCACTAAATTCCTACATATTATAAGGCATAATGTGAAAACTAGAACCATGTCTTTCTTCTTCCACCGGTCAGGAGAGACAATTAATCGTCACTTTCACAATGTCTTACATGCTATTCTATCATTAGAGGGAGACTTCTTCAGGCAACCATCTGGTGAGGAAGTTCCTTATGAAATACTTAATAATAGTCAATTCTATCCGTTTTTTAAGGTACTAACTCTTTTGATTTACTTACTCACATTTATATAATTGTCAATGAAATAATTATAATACTGTTATGTTAATAAGTCAATATACTTTCCCAAAAAAGGATTGCATTGGAGCCATAGATGGAACTCATAGTCGTGTGAAGGTACCAAGGGTGGACGCCCCTCATTTTCGCGGACGAAAAGATCACCCAACACAAAATGTTTTAGCGGCCTGTGGTTTTGATATGAAATTCACTTATGTGTTGTCCGGTTGGGAAGGAACTGCCTCTGACTCAAGAATATTGAAAGATGCTTTAAGTAGGGAATATCCACTTCGAATTCCCGAAGGTCTGTGCTTATATAATTTACGAAATCAGCTATATAAAGTTAAATTTATAGTCATAGTGTGTTATACTTTAATTTTTGTATGCAACTGTTGTAGGAAAATTTTATCTAGGCGATGCTGGATTCATGCTGAAGCCTGGGATACTTACACCATATAGAGGTGTTCAGTATCACCTGAAAGAGTATTCACTACGTGAGCCACAAAATCCTAAAGAACTATTCAACCACCGGCATTCTTCATAAAGAAATGTAATTGAAAGATGTTTTGGAGTTCTAAAGAAAAGATTCCCAATTATAGCTGGCGACACTGAACCATATTATTCATTTGAAACTATGAGAGATATTTTTTTGGCATGTTGTATACTGCATAACTTTTTGATGGGTGTTGATGTTGATCAATCTATAATTGATGAGGTTGATAGAGAATTGCTACAAGAACGCAATATAGATAGATCACAACCAATTCAACAACGTGATGAGGAATATAGGCATGCAGCATTATTACGAGATAACATTGCGGTTGAAATGTGGAATGTGTATCAAACATTATGAGTGATTATACATTTAATATATTTGAATATGTATATATATGTGTAGTTTATTGTCAAAGTTGTTTATTGGATTTTTTAAGAAAATGTTATAGGTTAAATAATGCCAAATAAAGGAAATAAAACAGAAGCAACTCAACCTTCTAAAGACAACTTAAGATGGTCTGATGAGATGGATGAAGCTCTGTTAAATGCGTTAGCAGAAAAAGCATTGAAAGGTAATAGACACGATGGCTCGTGGACAACTGAAGTATATGCCAATGTTGTGAAAACTTTGAGTATAGCTATAGGTCCACACATAACGAAGAACCACATCAAGAATAGAATGAAGACACTGAAAGATCATTTTGCTGAAGCGTATGACTTATTTCATCACTTAAGTGGATTTGCATGGAATCCTGTAACTAGAAAGTTTGAAGCTGAAGAAGAAGTGTGGCAAGACTTTATTAAGGTATCTTATACTTTTTTATTACTTATATCAGTGATGAAGTGAGTCACAAAACAATTTTAACATTTTTTTATGTAGGAGAAACCTCAAGCAGAAAAATGGAAAAAAATACAAATTAAGCATTATGATATTTTGAAGGAGTTGTTCGGAGCTGATAGAGCTACTGGTAAAAGGGCTGCTACTTCACGAGAAAGGATTCAACAACTTGATAGAGATCCCATTGACTTGAATGACTCTTTTGAAAATGTTGGATTTTCTGACATAGATGTGAATACGGGACATGATATCCCAACATTTTCTGTTACTTTAGATTCACCAGGTGCTCCTCATGGTCAGCCAAATCAAGTAGGAAGGAATTCAACTTCGAGAGGTACAAAGCGTAAGTCTCCTATGAATGATTTTTTGGAGGCACAGTATGAGAAAGTTGCTTTGGGAATTACTACCATAGCCGATGCTGTAAAAGAGGGTAGTTATCTGTCTAGCAAGCTACATGACGTGGCTCAAAGGCAGGTTGAATCAGTTGAGAGACAAGCTTCTGTAGCTGAGAGGCAAGTTTCAATCGCCGAAAAACAAATCTCATTAATTGAAAGACAAGTCGCGATTGCTGAAAAAGGATTAGCTATTATGCAACAAAGTAGGCCTCGAATTTACAGTGAATCAGATGTATGGGATATGTTGACTGAATTGGGTCTAGTAGGTTCATTTCGGATGCAATGTTATCAGTTTTTATGTGAAAATGAGCAAAAAAAACGCCAAGTTTTTGGGATCCCACCTGAAATGTGACTGGATGCACTTTTTCATTTCATGACTGCTGCTGGTGTTCGCTTAGGAGATATGGTACTTCCAGAAAACATTCACCATTACAGGTAAAATTTTTATATGCGCTTAATCTCTGGTTAATTTGAGGTTATTGCATTTAACAATTGATTATGTGTTTTTTATTGTCGTAAAGTATGACTATATCTTCATATATTTGAACAAGAGATCATTTTCTGTTTTATTTATATTAACACATGGTTGGAAATCACTTTTTGCTGATACTTTGAGATTGATTGGTTGTTTGAATAGAAAGATATCAATAAAACAAATTATCATAATCAACTCTGATCTTTGTGTTAATTTGCCTTTGTTGTATATGCTCGTGCAAAAATCCTAAAACTTGAAAATGTTTGGGACCAATGAGTACAGAGGACAACTAGAAATTCATCATGTGTTAATATCTTTAACTCGGAAAAACTTTAGTTTTTTGAAGTAGATGGGTACAGATGACTCAAGCTATGTACAATTGATTTTTTGGACGTAGACCTATGTTGATTACTCTGACCATGAAGAATGACCCTTTTGAAAAGTGTTGTGTGGTGATAAAATGGTACTATTTTAGAGTCTTGGTCGTTGTTACGTTTTTTGCGTTTTGTTATATGTTTATAGAAAGTGTATATGGTTTTTTGTCACACGTAGTAAGAAAGAAATGCTAGTCACTTTTGATAATATTTTATTTTGTAAATATAATTTAGTGAAACTTTTTCTTAAATATGATTAAGGAGATTAATGATGTAGAGTATGAGTAGTTTTTATTATTCTTTTAAAAAATTATTTATTTATATGTATTTAAAAAGAATGATACTAATTTTTATTTATGACATTCAACGACAACAGAAAAGGATAAATTCAAAAAAATATTATTGTTAATAAAGATAACACTTTAAAATTCTTAAATGTAATTGGGATCACTTTTTTATTTTAGAAATAATTTAAATACATTGGTATATTATAATTTATATATAATATAAGGAAGGGTATTTATGTAATTTCACTTGTTTATGATTTTCTCTTTTCCTACTTTTCCTTTCATCCAAATAAAAGAAAAATTTCCTCCCATTTTCTTTCCATCTATTTTCTCTTCATCCAAACAACATAAAAAAAGTTAACTTTTCCTTTCATTTTCTTTCCTTCTATTTTCTTTCCTCCCATTTTCTTTCCTCTCATTTTTCATCATCCATCCAAACAAAGTGTTAGGGTTGAGGCTGAATTGAATAGTGAATGCGATTGCATGGAGTGGGTGCCCTAATTTTGTATGATGACTGGGCCGGGTCTGAGTGACCCGAGTTATGGTCCGGTCTCAGTTTCAATCCTCTTTCAGGTTTCATTTCTTTTTCTTTGGTCAGTTTCGAATCACTTCGAATCCGGATCTTCCTCTTTCAAAATATTTTAAATTTGGACTAGACTGGATCGTGTACACTCCTAAAAAAAATAAGTGAAGTCATATTTTATTACACCAAGCACATAAACCATGATTAAGCAGGCAGAACATTTTGTTGAGGAGAATAATAAAGAAAGAAAAGCAACAAAAAAAAATTAAAACCCCTAAACATACTTAGTTAGAATGGGTATATTACCAGAAAAAAATTATGAATGCTCATTCTTTTCTGTGTTGGATGTTCCTTTATAGATTGCGATACTTAGATTTTTTCTCTTCATGATTTTTATTTAAAAATTAAGCTATTTATATTATAGATTTTGAGGTGCCTCTCAGGGGTTATGGATTTTTTTCTATTAATTAATTATTTTTTCCTATAGTGTGTTATTTTTTTTTGAGATATGTGAGGTAAACTTATTTTTGTTATAGATATAAGTATAACGTGTAACTCTGGATTATGGATGTGTTTTTGGCAATAGACTAGATGGTTCTTTTTAATATAATTTAGATATTTTTTTCTAATGACATGGATGTTTTTCATGAAAGTTGTTAGATGTTTTTTTATCAATCATTTTTTTTAGATTTCGATGTTAAATGGTATAAATATTAAATGTTATATCTTACTTTTCACCTATTATTGTTTATTACCACAATAAGTTAGTTCACCTCACGGGAGATGCTTCTTGCATTAAGAGGTTTGATGTTTGTGTTAAATATTTAACTGAAAATTGGTGAAATACCGACACATAACGTAACATACATTACGAGCGTAATATACTTGTTGTTTTAAAGTAAATATTTGAAATTGAAAAATAAACAAGATCAAATAACATGTTGATCCCTACGTACATAATACTAAAAAATTTCAAGTGAGTTTAAAGGAGACATGAATTCACCATGTGGAAGGGTGTAATATGAAATTTTATTTAAGTGAGTAGCAGTAGCAGGTATAACACTCTATGGAGGACTCAAGCCTCAATGTACAATATAACAAGAACAAAATCAGTATAATAAAGAAGAGAAGAAAATTTGTGAAGGAACGGCATTAGAGACAATCCACGTTCCTCATCCAAGGACCTGTGTAGAATTTTGGAATGTGAGATCAGAGAAGAATTTCCATGACAGCAAGAAGGGAAGAGAAGGAGAGAGAATAGAAAGGCTAGAGAAAATAATAGAAAGGAGTGAGAATTACCACATCATGCTAACGAACGTATTCCTCTAACCGCCTATTAGTAGTTCTCAATCTTGCACTTCTTCTTGGGCCTTGATTTACCCCTATGCTTGCCATCTATCCTTGGCTTGTAACTAATTCCTCCTCCAACATATCTGGCTCTAAGGCATGATTGTTATTACTATTTTTTGCATAGGTAGCCTGGTTAACCTCAGCGTGCTCTGGCTTCTTCCTATTCGTTACATTACCCTGCTCATCAACAACAACCTTGTCCTCAAGGTTGAAATCAGGATAAGTATGGCGCAGATCATCAGCACTCTCCCACGACATG
Source organism: Arachis duranensis (assembly GCF_000817695.3). Taxonomy (NCBI): domain Eukaryota; kingdom Viridiplantae; phylum Streptophyta; class Magnoliopsida; order Fabales; family Fabaceae; genus Arachis; species Arachis duranensis. The sequence continues at coordinate 86,353,030 of NC_029777.3, forward strand.
TCGGCACTCGTCCCCTGACCCCATTTGACCCGCAGTTGAAGAATCTCTTTACCATCTTTGATGATTGTTCTCGTACCCAGAATCTCTTGCGGTTCCAATAAAGGTCCCAACTCTGTTTTGCATAGAGGAAGGGAAAGATAATGGTCAACCTTCTCACCCTTAAACTTCTTTAAAGCTGATATGTGAAAAACATTATGAATCTTGGCTTCAGGAGGCAGTGCCAATTTATAAGCCACGGCACTAAGCTTACGACAGATCTTAAATGGCCCGAAATAGCGCATTGTCAATTTTTTATGCTTCCTCAAAGTAACTGAATGCTGTCTATGAGGTTGAAGCTTCACCAACACGAAATCACCCTCCTCAAATTCAACCAAACGTCGCTGCTTGTCTACAAAGTGTTTCATGAATTGTTGGGAGCGAGCCATGTTACGCTTTAGCTGCTCTAATATCTGATCCCGTGCTAGCAGCATGTCCTGAAGAGACGGTTCATCATCTGAGCAGAATTCATACTTCACCAAGAACGGTGGTTCCCTACCATATAGGGCCTTAAAAGGAGACATCTTAATACTCTGGTACCATGAAGTGTTATACCACAGCTGCACCCATGGAAGCATCTCGAGCCACTTCTTAGGAGCATCAAAGCAGAAGCAATGGAGATACATTTCCAGAGTCTTATTCAGCACTTCACTCTGACCGTCCGTTTTGAGGGTGGTAGGCAGAACTCATAGCCAACATAGTGCCCTGCAACTCAAAAAGCTGCTGCCAGAATTTTCTTACAAAAACCTTATCCCTATCCGATGCAATTGATTTAGGAAATCCATGAAGCTTCACAACATGCTTAACAAAAGCCTCAGCAACACTCTTGCTACTAAAGTCGGGCTTGAGTGGAATGAAATGAGCAAATTTGGTGAGACGATCAATAACAACCAAGATCACCGAAAAGTCCTTAACCGGTGGCAAGGCCACAATGAAATCCATGCATATGTCCTCCCAAACTTGAGAGGGAATTGGAAGAGGTTGCAGCAACCCAGCGGGTAACTTGGATTCTATCTTTGCCTTTTGACAAGTGCCACAAGAGAGCACATAGCCCCTTATTTGTCGCTGCATATTCGGCCAGTAAAAAGTAGAACAAATGCGCTCCACGGTCTTGGCAATACCCGCATGATCGCCTATAGCGCTATCATGGTATTCCTTCATGATGAGGTCAATGAGTTTGCTATTTTGGGGTACCACTACTCTGTCCCGCTAGAGCAAGATGCTATTGCAATATGAATAATTCTTATCAGCTACCATGTTATGATGGCACTGAAGGATAATATCTTGAAGGAATGTATCCTTATCAATCTCTTCCTTTAGAATATGTAGCCATTCAGATTTTGGAGTGACCACGCCGCAAAGAACGAACGTGATAATGCATCGGCCGCAAGATTCTCCTTACCCAGCTTATATTGTATCTCAAAGTCGTACCCCAAAAGCTTATGCAGCCACTTATGTTGTTCTAGGGTGTGCAAATTCTGTTCCAAGAAGGTCTTTAAGCTCTGGTGGTCAGTACGTCTGATGAACCTCTTACCCAGCAAATAATGGCGGAACTTGGCAACTGTCTCCGTAATCGCGTATAATTCACAGATGTAAGCAGACTGCTGCTGCATAGAAGGAGATAATTTTTTTTGAAAAGTAAGCAATAGGGTGCTTCTCTTGAGCCAATACAGCCCCAATGCCCAACCCTGAAGCATCTGTCTCTAACTCAAAAGGCAACTCAAAATCAGGAAGAGCCAAAATAGGACATGAAGAAATGGCCATCTTGAGTTGAAGAAAGGCAGATTCAGCCTCATCTTTCCAGTCGAATGCATCCTTCTTGAGTAGATCGGTCAGCGGGGCAGCAATTGTGGCATAACCTTTGATGAAGCATCGATAATAACCCGACAAGCCTAAAAAATCCCACAGCTGCTTGAGGTTTTGAGGTTGTTTCCATTCCATAACTGCTTGCACCTTTGCATCTTCCATATGAACCCCATTACCAGATATAGTATGGCCAAGATAATCTATCTCTGCCAACCCGAAGGAGCACTTCGAAAGCTTGTCATAAAGTTGTTCCTGCTGTAATAGCTTCAAAACTAATTCGAGGTGGTGTAAATGTTGGTCCCACGTCGGGCTATAAATGAGAATGTTGTCAAAAAAATACCAATACGAACCGCCTTAAGAAAGGACGAAACACATCATTCATCAAATATTGAAATGTTGCTGGGGCATTGGTTAAGCCGAACGGCATCACCAACCATTCGTACAAACCTTGATGCGTTCGGAAAGCAGTCTTGAAATGATCCTTTGGCCTAACCAATATCTGGTGGTAACCCAAGCGTAAATCTAATTTTAAGAACACTGTCGCACCAAAAAGCTCATCTAAAAGTTCATCAACTGTGGGAATTGGGAAGCTATCCTTGACGGTGATATTATTGGGAGCCCTATAATTAGTACAAAACCTCCATGTGCCATCCTTCTTCTTAACCAATAAAATTGGTGATGCAAATGGGCTCTTGCTAGGCTGGATAATTCCTTCATGTAGCATCTCCTGAACCATTAATTCAATCTGAGCCTTCTGACTATGAGGGGTATCTATAAGGTCTGGACTTCACTGGTGCGGCACCCTGAACCAACGGAATTCTATGATCATGAATGTGCTGTGGAGGTAATCTTGATGGTGCAGCAAAAACCCCTTTATAGGTATGAAGAAGCCACCCCAATTCAGGTTTCATAGTCACAGGGAGTTGAATCTTGGGCATAGCAGCCTCTGCCACTGGTTGCACCTCAAGAGTGAAAGCCGCTGCAATGGCGTCGGTACTAACCAATCGCTTTATATGGTTAAATTGAGCTTGAGTAGGGACCCCTGATTTTTCACCATTCACACTCACAAACTTACCCTGGTGTAAAAATCTGAGAAAGGAAGAGTCATAATCTACAATGTGAGCTTTTAGAGTCTTTAACCAAGTTGTACCGATAACCAAGTCGCCCCCTGCAACATGTAGCACAAAGACATCCGGAATTGTCACATAGCAACCTGACAAATTAACATTTAAGGCTGGAAGGTATCCCTCCACAGGTAACACATCAAAATCACCCACCATGACCTTGACCCCAGAGGCAGGCTCAATGGGCAGATTCAAAAACTTAGCAATTCGAGGCTGTATAAAGCTATCAGAGCCCCATCGATCAGTGCTGAAATTTCTAACCCGTTAATTGAAGCTCTGATACGGATCATGGCAGGACCAGTGGTGCCTAGCATAGCGTTAAATGATAAATGGTGGCCCAAGACTTGCTGCTCTAATTGTGGTAGAATCTCCATGTCAGGCAGCATATCTCCAGTTGATGGATCAATGTCTTCCAAATCATCGAAACCAAGTTGCAGCAATATGAATTGGCAATTTGTACACATGTGGCTAGCTGAAAATTTCTCATCACACCAGTAGCACAAGCCTTTGTCACGTCTATTCTGAATCTCCGCTGGTGATAGTTTTTGGATCGGTGTTTTGGTTGGAGTAAGAGAGTTACGCTGATTTGGTGTTGGAAGCAAGGGCGGAAGACGACCACGATTATTTACGCGTGGTTGTGGCGCTGCCACAGTAGGGATCCCGGGACGACTAATTGAAGGGCCAGATGTGGTACGTGGAGATGGAGAGAATTTTTCCTCGTAAATTCTAGCGAGGGCGACAGCGCGCATGAGCGACGGGGGGCACTGGGACTTTACTTCGCTGCAAATATCGGTCTTGAGAGCACTAATGAAGCAATCGCGAAGAGCCTCAGGTGGTTCAATACGTGAACGATTCGCCAACGCCACAAAATCGGAATAATAGTCACCCACAGACCCAGATTGTTGCAGCTTGAAGTGAAGTTCCTGTGGCAATTCATAGAGAGACGGACCAAATTCAATTTCTATTACCCGCTTCAATTTATCCCACGAACGAAATTGAGCAGCGCACTGAGACATTTGAAACCACGGAACTGCCAGTCCCGTCATATGGATCCCAGCTATACCGAGCTTCTCCTCCTCAGGCACCCGAAAAAAATCGAAGTACTGGTCCATCGAAAAGATCCAGCCAAGCGCATCGCCGCCATCGAATTTTGGTAAATCAAAATTCACCCTTTGCTGAAGATGCCCGTATCGGGGTTGGAGATCACCCTCAGAGTTCGACCCATGCGTAGGCTCACGCGATGGAGAACGGCTACGAGTTCTGGACTAAGCGAGCTGAGCAATAGAGTGTTGAATCGCGTCAAACTTTATATTCGTAGCCTCAGAAGTTCTGGCCCTCTCAGCTCGGTGTTCCTCTGTTACCGACTCAAGTAATTGAAAGAGTCGGTTGATGTCCGCCTCCATCCCTTTTATCCTAGTATTATCAGCCACAGCCATGGAGACAATGGAAGCACCAAATGGAAGGGTGTAATATGAAATTTTATTTAAGTGAGTAGCAGTAGCAGGTATAACACTCTCTGGAGGACTCAAGCCTCAATGTACAGTATAACAAGAACAGAATCGGTATAATAAAGAAGAGAAGAAAATTTGTGAAGGAACGGCATTAGAGACAATCCATGCTCCTCATCCAAGGACCTGTGCAGAATTTTGGAATGTGAGATCAGAGAAGAATTTCCATGACAGCAAGAAGGGAAGAGAAGGAGAGAGAATAGAAAGGCTAGAGAAAATAACATAAAGGAGTGAGAATTACCACATCACGCTAACGAACGTATTCCTCTAACAGCCTATTAGTAGTTCTCAATCTTGCACTTCTTCTTGGGCCTTGATTTACTCCTATGCTTGCCATCTGTCCTTGGCTTGTAACTAATTTCTCCTCTAACATATGTAGCTCTAAGGCATGATTGTTATTACTATTTTCTGCATAGCTAGTCTGATTAACCTCAGCGTGCTCTGACTTCTTCCTATTCGTTACACGATGTTGATGGGCGTCATTTAGTTCAATAGGTCTACTGTTCTCGTATACAATACCTTAAGTGTTGTAAATAAAAAATAATATTAATACATGACTATATAAAAAAATATTTTATAATTAATAAAAGTTTTTTTTGTATTTTAATAATTATGTACAATTAAAAAATATAATTAATTTAAAAAAAATTTATATAAAAATAAAATTAAAATTAAAGAAATAAGATAATAATTCCTCATTTAAAAAAATATATAATAATTAGCATATAATTTACTAAAGATAATATTGGTTTAGTGGGAAGGTCATCCTTGTATACCTTGTAGATTGCATGTTCAAACATGTTCAAATCTTAGTAATTGCATTTCGCTATTGATACCAACACAATTTTCTTTAACTTTTTCATGAATATTTTTGGTATTTGAATAGAAACAATGTTTGTTGATTATTGTTATTCTAGTCATTTGAAGACTACAAAAATTAAATTTGTAGTGACAATTAAAGATTTTTTTAATTTTAGATTTTTTTTTTTTAAATCCGCAGCTATCTGCAAATACCTAGGTCCACATTACCTGTTATGGGGACAGGTGAAAACGGGACAAATAATGAAGGCGGGGCGGGAGGCACATTAAAACAAAAATGTTATTTATCATTTAAATTTCAGTTTTTAATCAGCTTTTTAAAGATTTATTATTATTTAATTAATTTAAATATCTATTTTCACAATAATGATTGTGCAAAAAATTAGAAAAATTACTTATTTTTTATTTTCTCTCTTCCCTAAAAGTTTGTCAAAGACTGAGTTTTAAAAAATATCTAATTACACTGCACATGAAAACCCATTGCCATCCTTACTTCCTTAGCAATGCAATTATTTTAAGCTTATTTTAATACTATTTATAGTTGTTTAAAATCGGATTAGAATGGCAAGTTCAACCCAAAAAGCACGTAGTAGCAAACATGCAAAACCATTCAAGAAATGGTAGTGATTTTCATGATTATAAGTTAAAAACTCACAAGATGCCCTCAATCTATACTTGAGGAGCATAACCTTCTTCCCTCATTCTTGCATCAAGTTTTCTTAGCATGTCATAAATTTGATCAGATTCATGATGTAATCTATCACAAGCAACAAAATTATGAACCTCATTCCTTAACTCAACCATACTTCGACCTACAATCTTCTTCAACCTATTCTCCTTTACCAATTTCCTAATATTTTCAGCATTATGCCAATCCTTGTCCCCACAATAAATATTTGATAAGAGTACATAATACCCTGCATGATTAGGGTTTACGGAGAAAAGATTCTGAGCTGCAAGTTCTCCCATATTTATGTTTTGATGAATCCTACATGCACCAAGCAAGGCTCCCCACACATTAGCACCAGCTTGCATTGGCATGCGATTGATTATTTCCAAGCCCTTATCTAGTTCTCCAACCCGGCCAAGAAGATCAACCATTATGGCATAGTGCTCTGAATTCGGCTTCAATTGGTACTCATTTACCATTGTATCGAATATCTTTATCCCTTCTTTAATCAAACCTGCATGACTACAAGCAAACAGAATTGAAAGGAAGGTTATGTAATTAGGCTTAGCATTTGAACTATCAAGCATCTCGCTGAATAACTTCAATGCTGCTTCTCCTTGCCCATGGAATCCATAAGCTGCAATGATTGAGCTCCACACAACAACATCTTTGTGTGTCATTTGTTTGAAAACTTTGTAAGTGTTATCTATGCTACTACATTTTGCATACATCTCTATGAGAGATGCGCCGACAAAAATATTATCGTCAAATCCACATTTAGTTAGGAAACCATGAAGACAAACGGCTTGTTGAAGAATCCCCAAATCCGAGCTGGCAGCAAGAATCTTCACGAGGGCAATTGCATCAGGTCGGGTTCCACTAGATAACATGTTGCGGAAAATGCTCATTGACTTGTGAGCCATTCCAATTTCAGCATACCCGCTAAACAAAACAGCCCAAGAAACTACATCCTTCTTCGGCATTCTGTTGAAGAGGCTAATTGCACTTTCAGGTTTAAAGCATTTCATGTACATGTCCATAAGAGCTGTAGAGACTGCAATATCCAATTCAAGACCATTGTCAATTGCTAATTTGTGAATCTTCATACCCTCTTCTAAATTAGACATGTTAGTGCATGATCGCAGTACACTAACAATAGTAACCCGGTTGGGTTCAACTCTATTATCAATCATTTGATTGAAAAGATCTAATGACTTGGTTTCAGCTCCATTATCAGTATAACAAGCAACCATTGAGGTCCAAGATATGATATCCTTATCAGGCATTTTTCTGAACAAATTATATGCACTCTTGATAGAACCAGTTTTTCCATATAAATTCAGCAGTGCATTAGTCAAACATAACTTAGTGTCATAGCCCCTTCTTTTTACATATCCATGTATACTTCTTCCAAGCTTAAAATCTGATAACTGAGCACAAGCGCAAACAGCGCTAACAAGTGTCACTGGATCAGGACTCACATTCTCTGACGCAACCATTTGTGAGAAAAATGCAAGTGCAAGTTCAGGATCACCGCTTCGCTCGTAACCTGTAACCATTGAAGTCCATAAAACCACATCTGGATTTGGATACTCCATAAACACTTTTTCAGCATCATTCATTCGTCCACATTTCGAATACAACTCAATCAAGGCAGACCCCACAAACACATCCTTATTCATTGCCTTTTTCTTGAGAAACCCGTGAATCATTTCGCCCAGTTCCAGCCTCTGCAAACCAACACATGATTTCAAAGAAATTGATACTGTGAAATTGTCAGGTCTTTCCTCAGCTGATAAAGCACATGCATTCATCTGATGAAACAGGCACAGTGTCTCTACCCATTTTCCTTCCAAACAATAGCTCCTAAGCATAGAATTCCACAGATGGACAGTCCTACAAGGTGATTCTTCGAATAGCTGATATGCTTGTCTAACTGATGCATATTTAGCATAAAGAACATTAAGATTGGTAGCAATAAAACTATCATGGGCAAAGCCCAATTTCAAACACTGGGAGTGCAACTGTGCAATTGATATCTTACTACAGCAAGTTCCCAATAGCTTCACTAAGAGATCCCTCCTGTGCATGTAAAATGGCTACTGAGTTCTATAGCTTCTCAAGGTTCATCTTCATTGTCAAGTTGCTGATATTTATAAACATGTCTCCCAATCACAAAACTGCCTTTATCAGAAGCTTCTAGATCTCTGTCTCAATCTTGTTATATATTCATTGGAACAGCTCCATTTTTGGTGGCTTTAGAAACAAAACCTGTTGAGCAAAGCATGTTGCTGAAACTGTTAGTTCATCAGCTCAAAGTAGCCCTCCGTTGCACAAAGACATAAAATGAACCTTATAATATCGAAAACTCATCAATTGAAAACCATAATGACGGCATTCTTTGAGTTTATTATCGAATGAATCTCCTATGATTTCCGTTCCATGTGAATCCAATTCAGATTTAAAACATACTGAATGGTAGACGCAATTTTCTTTATTTTCAATCAACTTTAAGTGATTTTACTACTCAAATTCCTTTTAAACAAATATTGCACTATGACTAGGGTGTGTTGATAGGTATTAAATCTATGGTGATATTTAAAATATTAAAGCTGAGTTGAGGGGATCCTCTCTCAAGCTTTTTCTCTCAGTGATGCACATCACAATAACAAATGTGATATGCATGTTATCACATCAGGGATCATCAGTGAAGCAGATAAAGCAAGGAGGTTGTATGCTTTCAAATTCTCCTGCTTCAAGGGCCATCACTATAAGCTCATCCAAAACAATTGATTTTAACTATAACTATTTCTTAGATCATTACATTCTGCATTTTCAAAGGCACGGAAAACCCATTTCTTTATACTTGCTTTGATACTCATGACATTGCCACACCTAAACTTGCACCTCTGACCTCTCAATATATTGGTATCAGCAAAATAAATACATCTTATCTTGAAAACATTAAGGAATTTCAAATTTAAAAAAAAAAGATATTGGAATAACCGAATCAGTCATCAAACCGTTCTCATTACTAGTTCACTGGTTCACCGGTTCAACCGGAATAACTGTTTTATAATAAAAATCGTAAATAAAATATAAATAAACACGCTAAACATAGTTATAGTCTAATATAAACCTTAAAATGTCATCCAAATAACAAAAGAAATATCCAGTGCCAACATTAAAGTTTATCACCAATCATCAAAATCCGCAAATATCTATTCTGTTAATTTAAAACAAGAAAGTAGAAAAAATTCTGATTCAAGTCTTGTGAATGGCTTTAATTCAATAGACAAGAAGCGGTGAAACAATAGAAGATAATCATAATATTAGTTTATGGTTAAATACTTATTGGATATGAATCAAGAATTCATTCCTGAACATTGATGTGTGCAATCAGAATCGAAAATATGAAGCCTGAATAACTGTGAGAGAGCTCTGTTAAATTCTGGAACCACAAAGCACCACTCTGCATAATATATTACAGGCTTAAATCGTTTAGTAAAGGAGTGATTCTGTGTCTATGGTGCATGTATCCTCCAAACCGAAATATAGGATACATTTTATTATCACTATAAATGTTTCAACTATAAACCCATCAGTCAGATTACATCATTATATTTTGTTGTTATCATTCAAATCTCTCTCATCATATTAGATATATTTTCATGATATTATTCGGTCATCATGGAACTAGAACCATTGGAAGATTAATTTTGCAAGATATGAAGTTACATAGAGCAGAATAAATAGCAAACACACAAAAATTAACAAACTTCCCATTCAACATTCAAAATGAGCAAACGCACACAAAATCAGGAATCAGCAGCATAAATAAATCAGTAACTATCAAGCTTTCCATTCAACAAATTCAAGTCTCCCATTCAACAAATGGTCAAATTCGAGTCTCGTTATAAATTCATACCCATGCAATTAGTCAATTAACTAGTTGTCTTTAACGAAATCATTCTGAACACATTAAAAACTAAATTAACCAAATCACATATTTTTATGAACAGGTTAAAAACAAAAAAAAAAAGTAAGCAAGAAAAATTAACTAACCTTCGGTGGTCTTCGACGAGCAGAGTATGAAGGAGAGAGGGAGCAAGAATGTGATGCAGAGAAGCTAGTGGCAGTCCCTCTCCTTATGTTTACAACGCGGAAAACTAGCAGAATATGAGGAAGAGGGAACAAGACCGCCAGCGACGAACACACGACAGACGACGAAGCTGGACCACGCAAAGAAGCTGGCGAACGGCGGGACGGCAACGGCAATGGAGTTAGGATTTGTCACCTCTTTTCTTTCTTTGAGAGAGGGAAGCTTGATTCTGATTTCCTAAGGTGTCAAGGCGAGAAGGAGCGAAGGACAATGACGAGGGCTGGAGGAGTTTTTTAATTTTTTTTTCTTTTTTAAAACACAAAACGACCTCGTTTAAATTAAACCAATTCGATCTGACCGATCGATTCTTGACTAGTTTAGTGGTTTTTGGCCAGTTTTTATATTTGTGGTTTTTTCTATTTGACTAAACTAAAATCAAGGTTTTGAAAATCAGATCAGACTGCTCTAATTACTAGTTTATTGGTTCGTTAATCTAACTGGTCCAACTGTAGAAAAACCTTTTTAGAATATTTTTCTTGTAAGAGTCCAAAGTTTTAGCAGCTGAAACATCGAATAAGGCATTGCATCGTAGACATATAGTAACATTTCCTTCTTCTTCCCTTTGCCTAAACAAAAAATCTTAAGTCTTCACTTGACTTTGGATAAATAGACCTTTCTGGTTCGAACATATCTAATTCAAACTTTTCATCCTTTCCAATAGGCTCAACGGTAATCATGTTGATCGAGAAAATAATCTCCTCTGTTTTAGCAAAGTTTGACGTAACCTGAAAAGGATCAGAATCTATTTTCATCTCAGGTTTATCCTCAAACTTTAATCGACCGTCCTCAATAGCATTTTGTATCAAATTCCTAAAATATACACAATTATTAGTATAATGATTAAGAGCTTGATGAAATTTATAAAATTTCTTATTCCTAATTTCAGAAACAGATGGCATTCTTTTTCCTTCTAGAAGCACAAGTTGTTTATCTTTTAAAAGCATGTCAAAGATTTGTTCAGTTTTTGTTAAATCGAAGGAATAACTCCTTCCTCCTAACAAAAGGGTTTTATCTTTTGCTGGATTAAGAGATCAACACACATAAGAAAGTCCATCTTTTAATTCTGCAACAAAACCAGGCTCATCATTTGACTCCTCTTTGATCATACAATCAACATACATAACTCATTTTTTATTGAAGAAAGTCTTTGTTCTGCTCGACTCATGTTCTTCTTTTTCTTTGTTTAATTTTTTAATTTGTTGGAACTTGTCAATCAACTAAGTTAAGTCAAAGAACTGCTAGTTTACTAACTTCTTGCGAATATTGAAATCGAGACCATTGATCACCATCCTAACTACTTCAGGTTCAGGAATAGAAGTAAAACACTTGTTCCTCATTCTTGAATTGTATCGAGTAGTAATCGATCGATTATGCTTTTTCTCTTTTTACTGTAAATAAATTAGATAAAGTTACTTTTAATTCTCCCCTAAAAAACTAATCATAAAAACTTCTTTCTAACTGAACCCAACTATGGATCGAGTTAGGTTGTAAATTTAAAAACTAGGTAAACACATTTTTTGTGAGGAAAGATAGAAAATATCTCATTTTCAGATACTCATTACCAGCTAATTTTCCAATTTCGAATGTATAACAAGCTATATGCTCGACAGTCGATTCCCCATTCTCACTTGCAAATTTAGTGAGGGACTTTGAAATTTTGAATCCTCTGAAAGTTCAAATTGTAAAACATAGTTAGAAAAAAGATAAATAAAATAGGACTGATTTGTTACTTCTATATTAAATTTTGTTCTATTCAAAAAATTTTCTACAACTTAGAGTTATATTTTGACCATAAATTTGAGTAACATTGTTTGCTCTCGTCTCATCCAATACCCTATTTGGATAATCTCTCATATTTAAAAATAATGGAATTATTTGCATGACTCCCGCCTATTGGGATATAAATAGTCGATTGATTGTCCCTGCAATATCATTCACCCATTGAGCTACTTGCTCTATTCTTGAATCATTATTTTCTATCATTAAATTTAAAACTTTAGCCCACCTGTTGGGTAATAAGCATATTAACTAAGTTGCGATGGCTATCTTTAATTTATTGCCTGAACATAACTAAAAATTTGACTGTGTTAAGAGACATTGTTCTGATAGAAATTTGTCTCAATATTTTTGAAAATATAAATTCTCATTCCATATTTGTTGGCAACCTAGTAAGAAATGCTCCTGTGTCTTGTGTCAAAAAGATATTTTGCATTATTACAGTGGATTGTAAAGATATAGATACTGAACGTAAATATAAAAGATTATTTATCAAATATCGGTAGATATTGTAATTTGCCATATCAAGACCATAACTACTTGGTATACCTATTGGAGGTATCTTGGAGGAGGTCCAGGATTATATAGAGAATTATTTCATATTGTATTTGTACCTCCTATGCCCCCAATGCTAGGATTTTCTAAAGACGGAGAACAGTTTAATGGCAACCAATATGGAGGCCATGCAGTAGCTGTAGTCGACGAGATTTTTTCTGTTATTAGAGAATTCATCCATCAACTTGTAGTTCCTATTGATGGGAAAGCTTCTGCCTCTAGACTTCTTATATGTTCTTTAATATTTCTAGCATTATTATTCGATGTATCAATAAAAATAGAAGTGATTTCTTAATATTTTTAGTAATTTTTAGTATTTCTTTTAATATTTGTTAGCAGTTTTTCTTAGGTTTAATTGAGGTTTTTACAACTAATTTTTTTTTATTTAAAGTTGTTTTAGAGTTATTGTCTGTTCAAAATGTTTTCAAGAAAAATTAGATGAATAAAAGAAAAATCAAAAGTAATTAGAGAAGACTCCCAGAAAGAAACCACAGCTAGGCCCCAGTGTCCATATCTTACACCTGAGCAATATTATCTAACAAATGAGTTAAATTATTTTTGGTTGAAATGCATGGTAAATATGGTAGATTAGATAGGGAAATATTGCTCCTTACAGCAGCTGAAGAGTGATGAATTAGACAGATTAAAATTAGTAATTTCAACATGTACTTTAAAGACAACAAAAATTTATTGGTAGGCTTTTTTACAAGGAACTCACTTAAAAAAAATATTTAAAATGTCTTTTTTAAAAGATATTTTTTAATAATTAAAATTTAACACATATAATCGATTAAACTGTGTTATTTTTGTCAAAATTAGGTTAGATAAATTAATTTAACCAAAAAATAGTGAATCAAATTTTAAACCGATCTAAATTAATATTATTTTTTTTATAAAAAATTACTACAATACCCTTATTATAAAAAATGACTAAAATAGTCTTTTATATATATATATATATATATATTGAAAATTTCTAAATCCTAACTCTATGACGGCAGATAAGTAAATGGTTAGAATTCAGGATTCTCAAAATTAATCTATAACAATATATAATGCCAATACATGAATTTGGTGTCCAAAATTCTTTTTTCAATTTTACCCTTCCTAATAATCTATCTCACTATGTGTCAGTTATTCTACATTAAAAAACTTCCACAACCTCATCTTTTCTCTTATCACATACATTCACGTTCTCTCTTATCTCATTAATTCACAATCACGGAACTTCTATAATTATCTCTTTTCTCTCTTACTATCTATCATTTTAGATGACTGTTACTGCATAATAAATTTTTTTTCTTTTTTTATTCATCTTCTCTTGCATCCTTCTCACTTTACTTAGATAAAACAAAAAACCTAATATAAAAATAATTGGTGTCTAAATTTAAGTTCCAATATTGCTCTTAAAAAAGTTTTTTATTAAAAAATTCTTTCATCAGTTACATTAAATAAAAAATTTTCTATCCATTTTTTTATACTAATCTGATTAAGATTTTTGTATTGAATGTAATTTATTGTTGCAGATTTTTTTATTTAGATATATTTTTAAAGAATAAAAATAAAATAGTTTAATAGGGACAATTTTAAAAAAAATAAATTTATACAGAATAATTTTTCTCTTACCATACTCTTTTAATATACTCTAGCTAATTACACAATATATAATGTCAATTGGCGTCTAAATTTAAGTTCTAATATTACCCTAGAGAAGTTTATTATTAAAAAAATTTCTTCGTGCATCCGTCAGTTACGTTGAATAAAAAAACCTTCACACATTTTTAATAGCAATTTTATCAAGAGTTTTTTATTGGATGTAAATTATTCATTTGGATTTTTTTATTATGGATATGCTTTTAAAAGAATAAAGTAAAATAGTGTAACAGGACAATATTTTTTTTTTTGAAAAAATTTACACAAAATAATTTTTGTACCAATATATCAGAATTTATTTTTCATATAATATTCATTCATATGGAGTATCTTATAAAAATTAAATTTAAGAATTTTTTTTATCCTATAACTATTTTATATTTTGAGATTCAAAATTTTGTATTTTTATTATTATTTAAGCTTTATTTTTATGTTTTATTTTAGTTATGTTAATAAAAAAATATTAACATTAGTTTTAATATTTAAATTTTAGGATAAATAAAAAGATGAAATTTTTTTATATATTTGATGATTAAAAATTATTTATTATAGAATAAGTTAAGTCTATTTCTTGACTATAAGAATATATATAATTCACTCTTGAATGTAATCAAAATAAAAATATATTTATTTAATTTTTTAAATTTTACATTAATTATTAAAATCATGATATAATGGATGTATTCTATAAAAAAAAAAGACTTCATAACTATTTTTTTTGGTCGGAAGAAAACATTACTCAATGACTATAGAATATAATTTAAACAATTATAGATAAGTAACATAAGTCATAAAAAACGGATATAAAATTTGACTTTTTTGTTATTTGGTATAAAAATAAATATAATAAAATAAATCACTATTCACATACATAATGACATAAAATTTAACATTATCCTTTTCTAGAGCCATCTATTTTTTTAGTTTTTATTCTTATTTTTGTACTTTATTTTAATTTTATTAAACCAAAAAGTACCAATGTTATTTAACTTTAATTTTTAATTTTTATCATAAATAAAAATATGTGACTTTAAATGTATTAGATAATAAAAAAATTTATAATAAAAAAAACAAGTTAAATTTACTCATTCGTTATATTTATAGGAATGTAGATGATTCACATAAGAGTTAGGAGATTTTTTTTTTTTGAACTTTTATTTTTAAAGTAGTATTCACTTTTGAGTATAATAATTATGAACTAATATATGTTGGTAACTAATTGTGATTGAAGAGAAGATAGAAAGAGAATAAGAACGGAAGAAGGAAGAGAGAACAAGCTAATATAAGAGTGGTCGTAAGGCATATGTAGATAGACAATGATAAGAAAAAAGAATAATGAAAACAAAAATTAAAAATTCTAAAAGAATAACAAAACTAAGATAATTTAAAAGGTTGAATATAAAATTATAAGAAATAAAAATTTTTTAGCTATTAAAATTATACAAGAAAAAGAGTGATTTAAATATAAATTTTTATATCTGCTTCAAATTAAATATAATTGAGAAATAAATAAGTTTACAAATATTTATAAATTTTTATCTTTATTGTTACACATAGTAACAACATAATGATTTTAGTATTATACCTAAATTAATTTAAATTCTATTATTTTATATATTAAAAGAATTAAATAACTAATAAATTTTTTTATTTTTATTTAATTATTTTATACAAAATTTTTGAATGCTTGATATCTTATTTTTTTTTAAATGATAAAATATGACTTAACAAGTAAGTATGGAAAATAAGTATCTTTATAATAGTTATACATCTAGATATCTAAATAAAACAAGAAAATAATTCTTTTAACAAATCTTTAACAACTCAAAAGTTAACACAATGGATATATATGGATCAAAGCGATAAACAAGAATGAGATTTGCCATAATAGTAATATAATATGGTGGTAATTGATTGCCGTCGGGGTTAATAGAAGAATAAAACAAAAAAGGAGAATAAAACAAGGCAACATAATAGTGACGAGAAGACAATAATAATTATACATGTAACAAAATAATTAGAAAAAATAATAATGTATAATATCATGAGATGATATAATTCTCATGATATAATCAAAATAAAAATTAATAATTTTAGAATAATAATAAAATTAAAGATGTTCAATATAAGATTAAAGAAATAAATTTTTATCTATTAGAATTATGTATAAAAAAATATTTTAAATATGAATATACATTTTTAAATTTATTTTAAATTAAATAGGTTGAGAAAATAAATAAATTTAATATATAAATAACTAATTTGTAAATAATGTTAATAAATTTTTATCTTGACTTTGTTAAAATTAATATATGTAATAAGAATATTTTAGACATTTTTTATAATAAGAGTATTATAGTTATTTTTTATAAAAAATAATATTAATTTAAATTAGTTCAAAATTTAATTTATTATTTTCTCGGTCAAATTAATTTGTCTGGCCTAATTTTGACAAAAATAACACAATTTAAACAATTATTTATATTAAATTTTAATTACTAAAAAATATCTTTAAAAAATGACATTTTAAACGTCTTTATTTGAGTGAATTTATAATGGCTTCCTTTTCACAAAAGGCTTACTACTTTAATTAAATCTCACATAATGCTATCTATGAATTTCGTAAGTTGAATAGAAATGAATAATCGAAACTTCGTTGAGCTCCTTATAGCGACAATGAAGAACAATTGCATCTTCTTATTATCATTTAAACAGTGAGTATTGCTCTGAGAAATAACTGATTTTGATTTTTAAAAAACTCATCAAACCTCAAGGCCCCTTTGAATGGAGACAAATCAAAGACAAAAAAGATGAGTATAAGTTATTAAACAAGAAAGGAGATAAGTCTAACTTAGTGTCTAGACAAATCTTGGAAAAAATATGATAGAAAACAGGCCTCAAGATGGCCCTTTGATTAGCTAGGATTAGAAAGGAATAAGGTGTTAGGAAGTTATGCATTGGTATCAAAGGAATTGCGAGAAGGGTTTCGCAAATACCCTCATGAATGGTAGTTTATTGTTCTTGTGCTAAGCTCCTTGATCCAGAGCACTCTAGTAATGCACAGATGTTATGTCTTCCTTCAGCTCTTCAATATCTATATCACCTGTTCTACTCCCAACCAAATCACTACAATATATATATATGTATATATGGTTTTTTGAGAAATGTTTCAATGGATTGAAATAGAAATACTTTTAAAGAAATATTTATATTTTTAAAATTTTTTATTATATTTTGTCAATTTATTTAATTGTAACTAGAACGAGTTTAACTGTGATTTACCAATTGAACTAATCATCCACTGATCTAATAATCTTACTAATTTGGTTTTGATAACTAGATATGTCCGTTGTAGAATTTATACAAATTTCATAATAATTGAATATTTTTTATTTAAAATTTAAAATTTTAGTAATTAAAATATAATAAATATTTATTAATTTAATTTAAATATTAGGATTTTGAATTTAGTTTCATGAATAAAAAAATTAGTTTGATTATCTCTAATTTTAGATTATAGTACTTTTTGAAAATAATTTGTAAGTTGATAAATAAATAATATTCTCAAAAGTAAACTATATTTGGTTTTCAATTATTATCCTACATTACTCTTTTTACCTAATTCTAAAAATTCTAATTCCCAAATACACAACCCTAACCCTAATAACAGGCTAACACACTTACACACTCTCCTCAATATCTCAGCCGCTACCCCATTCATCCCACACTCACACACAGAAAAAAGAAAGAAAGAGAAAGAGAAAAGAGAGAGCTCGAGGAAGAAGAAAAAGAAGAAGAAGAAAGGGAGACGAGGAAGGAGAGGGAGATGGCGCCAGTGGGTGTTACTGCCATTATCGCTGCCGTCGAGCTAGTGGAGAGAGAGAATGAGCCAGAGAGAGAAAGTAGCATTGACACCGCCGCTGGAGGGGAGCTTGACCATCTTCGTCACTGCCATGTGCGCGTCGTCCCTGCCAGAGCTGCCGTGGAGCCATGAGGAGCCGTCACTGTCGTCGTTGCGGGCTTTGAAGAGAGAGGAAGCTTGCGACAAGAGAGAAAATGCGCAGCCAGGGAGAGAAAGAGAGGTGCTTCATTGCCGTCGCGCTCCGCTGATGCCGTTTCTGTAGCCGTCATCATCATTGGGAAGGATGTTGACGTCATCAGAAGTCACCGCCAAAAACTCTGCAAGTTTGTCTTAGCTCCGCTTTACTTTTGCCAGTTCTGTCCTTGCCAGTAAGGGTCACTGAAGCTGCTGTAACATTTTTTGTTCTTCTTAGATTACAGTAGGTTTTTTTATTTCAGAATCCTCGCCGTTAGTGTTTTGTTATTAGTTCATTAAAGATCTTGAGGTGTTGATATCGTAGAGTTGAGTTACGTTAATTGCATTATAGTTGTCGCTGCTGTAGGGGAGTTATCAGAACTGCTAATATTGCTGCTGTTGTTGCCATGTTGTTGGGTTTCGACTAATCGAGGTAGGGGTTGTTTGTTTTACAAATTTAAAATGTTTTAAAAATTTAGAAAATACGTGCATTTGAGTTGATGAGCATTTTATGGCTCGATTATCTCTATTAAAGTTTGATTGATTCGATTTTTGTAATTTAAGATTTGTTTACATAATTGGATGAAATCAGTAACAAACTAAAAAGAGATTAATAGCTATAATAATAAAATTAGTTAGTAACAATGTTTGAAGTCTCTTAGTGGGTGGATTAGGACTTGAACAACTTGCTTGCTAAAACTAATGTATGAAAATTTAATAATTTAAAGACAACTAAAGATAACAAGTCAAGAATACTTATTAACCCTGAGGAGATTCTGGAAGGTATAAAGGTTAAAGTGGATAGAAGGGAGAACAGAATACTCATAAGGCCGATCTGTGATAAGGAAATCAAGCGTGCAGTCTTCTATATTAATCCATTCTCAGCACCAGGAGAGGACGGGTTCACAACAAAGTTTTATCAATTTCACTAGAGTATTATTAAAGAAGATGTAAACATGGCTGTTAGAAGTTTTTTCTCGGGGAGAAAGATGCTGCGCTCCCTCAATCATACCCAAATTTGTTTGATTCCAAAGATTCCAGGGGCAGATACTATGGGGCAATCAAACCAATCAGTTTGAGCACAGTATTTTACAAAATGATAGGCAAAATGCTGATGCATAGGATGCAAGGAATGATGGATAAAGTAATTAGTCGGAACCAAAGTGCATTTATCAAAGGGCGTTTAATTAGTAATAACATATTAATAGCCCATGAATACATGCATTACTTGAAGACTAAGAAGTACGACGAGTGTGACTTAGCTCTTAAATTTGATATGAGCAAAGCCTATGATCGGGTTGAATGGAGCTTTGTGTGGGAGATTATGAAGAGGCTGGGTTTTTGCAAAAAATGAATTGACTGGATGAAGGAATGTGTTACGATAGTTTCTTACTCTATTACTATGGAAGGACACTCTCACGGCTTGTTTAAGCCAACAAAGGGACTTCGATAAGGAGATCCTCTTTCCCCCTATCTATTCCTAGTTTGCGCAGAGGGTTTATCTCACCTGCTCCACAGAGGAGAATAAAGACAACAATTTTCTGGACTTAAAGTAAACCAGAGATGCCCTACAATCAGTCATCTCTTTTTCGCAAACGACTCCATCCTCTTTAGTAAAGCAAATGTTCAGACATGCCAGAGATTAATGCAAATTCTACAAGACTACAGCAGAGTAAGCGGTCAGATTGTTAACCTGAATAAGTCTTCAGTCTTTTTAAGTCAAAATACTCCTCAGTAGGCCCGGGCAGATCTTGCACAACTCCTTCTGGTTCCACACGTTGGAGCTCAAGATAAATACCTAGGTCTACCTACAATTATGTCACGATCAAAATGGGAAACATTTAAATACATAGAAAATAAGACTGCGAAAAAACTGAGCTTGTGGAAATGATTGCTATTATCAGTGAGCGGGAGGGAAGTGCTGATTAAGGCAGTGAGGATTGCAATTCCTATTTACACATTAAGCTGCTTTAAGATGCTAGAATCTTCATAGAGAATATCCAAAGGAAGATGATGTTGTTTTGGTAGGGCCAAAGGGGTAATGTAAGGAAGTTGCAATGGCTGAGTTAGGACACTGTATATCGAGACAAAAGTCATGGAGGACTAGAATTCAAAGATCTCAAAGCTTTCAATCTTGCTATGCTAGGCAAACAAGATTGGCGGTTACTCTCTAAGACAAATTCTCTGGTTTACAAGGTATTTAAAAATAGATATTTTTCTTTTTCCAATTTCTTAAAAGTCCTGCCAGGTAACAACCCTTCTTGGGGCTGGAGAAGTATGCTAGAAGGCAGAAAGGTTATTAAAAAGGGTGTAAAATGACAAGTGGGGAGTGGTAGTATGATCCCTATTTTTGAAGAGTCTTGGGGTGATAACAAAGAAAAGATTCAGAGATCCCAATTAATTAATTCCAACCATAACCTACACTGGGTGAACCAATTGCTGCTTCTTGATGGGAATTAAAATATACAACTCATGAACGATAGTTTTTCCCCCAATATAGCTCAGCAAATTCTCCATACTCCAAGATAAACTGATTTGGGCAAAGGACGGAAGTGGTACTTAAAAAGTGAACTCATGATACCGAATTGCATTCCAATTTTTTCATTCGTCAATAGAGTTCCTCCCGGAGGTCTTCAAGAAAAAAGATGTGTGGCAATCGATTTGGTCCTTACATTCTCCAACAAAGGTGAAGGTATTTTTGTGGAAAGCTATTCATGGAGGACTCCCAATTAAGCTCAAGCTACAGTCCAAATTTTCTAATGTGAATTCTCAATGTCCTAGAGCATAAATGAACCAAAATTAATTATTCATTGTTTAATTCATTGCCCTCAAGCTGAGCAAGTATGGAGAAAAATTAATAATTTTGTCTTACCTGAAAATACCACAATGTTATGAAAATGGTGGAGGGAGATAGTAATTCGATGCGGTGGTGGAAACCAAGGAAAACGGCGATGGAGTCTTGCTGCAATCACCTTGTAGAAGATTTGGTTGGCACATAACTTGCAAGTCTTCGAACATAAAACGACCCCATGCGATGAAGTTGTCAAAGAGGCCAGGAAGCTCATGGAGGATTTCTTCTCCATCAGGGGCCCTCGCTTCTAATTCCCTTTTTCTTAATGTTATTTTCTTTTAGTTTATTTCTTCTTAAAGTGAATTTTATCTCATGTCGATCAATATAATTGGTGGAATCACCTTCTCTTAGTGTTGTCCTATTTTGAACCGTCTATTTCAACAAATCAATAAAATTCTTCCCTTCATAAAAAAAAAGTCAAGATACTTATATTGAAAGAAATTGTTGGGTATTAGAAAGGTTGAGAAGGGTTTGAGAGATATTTGGTTTTGATGGAACCCTTAAAGGGTGGAAGAGTCCGAGTTTTAGGCGAGCTTCTGCCAAAATTTTTATAAAATTTTGAATGAAATTGAATGTTAAGAATAATAGAAACTGATACTATTATCATAAAGACTAAAGACTTTGTTTTGATGTTAAACTTGATTACTTCAAACTAAAGAATTATGTTTTTTCGGAGTTTTAGTAAAGTCTAATGTAATAGAAGTGGATTAAAAAATTAACTTGTTTTGATTTGAATAATTATAAAAAGAATTATGTCTGGAGGCATTTTAGTGAAATTTAAAGTAATGAAAATAATTATTTATAAGTAAAATAATTTGAGTCTTTTATAGAAGTTTTAAACTTAAAAATGAAGTTGAAATTAATTTTAGAAACTTGGTTAAATCGAAAATGAGTTTTATTTGATTAATTCTAACTAAAGAGTTATGTTTTGGAGATTTCTACTTAAAGAAATGCATAATTGAAATAAACTCAACATGGAGTTGAAGTTAGTTTGATAACTTGGTTAAGAAAAATTAGATTTTTATAATTTTGTTAACTTGTGAAATCGATTTGTGATTTAACTTATTTGATTTTGATAGACAGCAAAAAGAGTAAATAAGAGATTAATGTTAATTGAAAAGAAAATTTGATTAATAAGTAAAATATTAAAAGAAGTAAATTATTTTATCACCCAATGGGTTTGGGTTTAGAAAGTGTAAATATGAGATAGTGTTAATGGAGCTAATTAATAGAGTTGAAGGAAAAAGAGATAATTGCCGAATATGTATTTAAGTTGTGATTTCTAAGAATTATGACATAGAGTTGAAGACCTTGGGAGTACTTTAAATTGAACTTAAAACTCATGAAAGTTTGGCTTGTTAGCCCATAAAGTAAATAATTAAAGAAAGATATAACGAGATTGAATGAAAAAAAATTGAGGTTGATTATCGATGATGTGTTTGAGTTAGCTTGAGATTGATTATAAATGATTGTGTATGAGTTAGTTTATTTGCAATATTGACCTAAAAGTATAGGGTATTGTGTTAGATGCCTCATACTCGCAAGCTCTATGTAACAGCCTAAACTTAATCCAGTGAATATTAAAATGTGCGAAGTAGAAAGTGGAGTTGAGTTGATAGTTATGATAAAGATTATGTTGTTATGAGATCATTAATGAGAAATGAGAATTTATATGGCACTTATGATGAAAACTATGATTGAGATATATGTTAGCAATTATGATTAATGATGAATTTGATGATGATGATGATTATTAGTTGGTAAGGACGGAGGTTTTATCCCACTTGCATGATTATGAAATATGTTTATGATAAAGATAATGGTTTTGGGTGTTGAAGATTATGCTGAATTTGATTATGATGGTTTTGATTGATGATTATTATTGATTGGTAAAGACGTGAGTTTGTGCCGCTTGCATTATTAATATTGTAAGGAGTATGGTTTGTCCCGCTCACGATGAGGACGGTAGTTTTATGTTGTTCAAGGCTCAAGGATTATTACTCTTGTGATTATGATTGTGATTGTGTTATGGGATGTGGAGAATGCGGTACTCTCCCTCGATTTATTTTTCCACATTCTCTTTTGATTGTGTTTTGTTAGATGTGGAGAAGGTGGTAGGGTACTACCCGACCCCTTGATATATTTTTTCACATTCTTTCTCTGATTGTAAGGTGAGAAGGCACTCTCCTTTGTTTTACATGTCACGGGCTCATAGAGAAAGGTGGTAAGACACTCTCCTCCAATGTATTCTCCCTAGTGATACCTTCAGGAAGAGGTGGTAGGTCACACTCCTTCGATTATATTTCTCTTAGGGATGTGCAACAAAGAGACGATATCCGAGTTAGCTACTGGATGTATCGAGTCTGACAGTTTAACCAACACGTGAGCTCACGGTCAGTAGAATAGACATGCATCATATGCATTTGTTTGATTTGTTTGGATTTGCATTTTATTATTGTGTTGTGTTTATGTGATTTGTCTGATTATGTGCTATGTGATACAAGATTTATATGTTTGATGTTGTGTGATTGAATTGTTTGATTTGATTGTATTTGCTGGTGCACAGAGGTGATGGAGATTGAGGTGGATTGGATTCGGTATTGTTCTGAGGCTCTGGTTTATGTGTTGGATGGATAAGAATGAGTAATGGTAGTCTATTGGGTCAAAAACATGTAGGCGTGTTTTGGTCCCTTAACCAAGAAATTTAAAAGATTTACTTTGCTCTGCTGAATTACATAAGACTACAAACTCTTGGATATGAAATTATATAAGAAAAGATTATTTAAAAGTATTTATATATACTATATGATTTGTTTTTAGAAAGAGATAAAGCAACGACATACACCTAAGTGAAAATGTTTTGAAAATAAATTACTAAAGAATGCAAGCTTTTTAGATAAATTTTTTTGAGATTTGCATTGGTCAGATGCATTTATTTTTATTAATTTTGTAGCGTTTTTTTCTCCTATAAAAAATCATGTGGTTAGATTCTCAATCCCATACGGTCTTATACTTTTTCAAAAAAATAAATAAAGAAGACTAGTTCTGGATGTTTATAATATAACTATTCGTATATTTTCTTATATCAATTTAAATTTTTGAGATAAGTAATTTTATGACATAGTTGAAAACTTTTATAACAAAAATATTAAGAGTTCAATCTTTGTTAATAGAAAAAAAATTGTGTAAAGAAAAAAAAATCCCATAAAAAATTTTACAAATTCAAAAAAAAATCTTGTATAAGAATATATATCAGAGATATAACTATTTATTTATTTATATTTATTTAAAATTTCATTTCTTCAGGTATCTACTTAAAATTTTAGGACAAGTAGTTTTATATTTAGACAAACGTACATGACAAAATTAGAATCCTAAAAGTGCTATATTATATTATAGAATTAATTAAATGCTATGTATATAAATTAAGGTTTCCCATATATGATGAATAATGTATCCGCCAAAACAGGAAAAAGAGAATTAAAGAATATAAAACTCAGAGAAGGTAGTGGTGGTGTATAGTGATTTTGTCAAGGTATTTTGCATGGGAAGCAACATTTCAATTTTATGTTTCTTTTATGGTTGGGAAGGTCGTACTCAAGGTGAGATGTCAACATATAGCACAGAGCTGAGGGAGGTTCGTTTTAATTATCATTATAATCCAACAATATTAGCCTTAATGTATACTTACTATACATGGTTTTCTTAATTAGATACCCAATTAGAAAGGTAGTATATCCCATATTTTACTATATGTATATATACACACACTATAGTGTTTATCAAGAAGGTTCAATAATAATAATAATAAAGGGGATGCTCCCATAAAGACGCATAAAACGTCTTTTTTTAAAGATATTTTTTAATAATTAAAATTTAATATATATAATCACTTAAATTGTATTATTTTTGTCAAAATTAGGTTAGACAAATTAATTTGACTGAAAAATAGTGAATTAAATTTTGAATCGGTCTAAATTAATATTATTTTTTATAAAAAATTACTACAATACCCCTATTATATAAAATGATTAAAATACTTTTATTATATATATTAATTTTGAGAATCCTAAATTCTAGTCATTTTCTTCTCTGTCGTGTCGTTATAGGATTAGAATTTAAAATTTTTAAAATTACTATATATAAAATAGGGATATTTTAGTTGTGTTTTATAATAAGGATATTGTATTAATTTTTTATAAAAAATATCGTAGTAATTTTTTATAAAAAATATTAATTTATACCGATTTAAAATTTAATTTATTAATTTTTTTACTAAACTAATTTGTCCAATCTAATTTTAATAAAAATAATATAATTTAATTAAATTTTAATTGATTATATGTAAAATTTTAATTTTTAAAAAACATCTTTAAAAAAAGACGTTTTTGACATCTTTATCTAAGTGACTTCCTTATAATTAATTGTATTTTTAAATAGAAAATTTAATTTAAATATTTAGTTTATATTGTTTTGATTATTCTGTTTCAAATATATGTTTCGGAACATAATTCTTTTTTTTCAAACAAAAAGAAGATAAGAACAATGAAGCGGAAGAATAAATAGAATTTTGAGTTAGGGAGAAGACAATGTCGGTGCTGTTGAGAAACTATAGGAGCGATGATATTTGTTCGAGAGAAATATATGATACTATGCAAGTGATAACTTTTGATAAAATATTTTAGCAATTAAAAAATAGTATATATATATATATATTAAAATTTTTCAAGTGAATAAGGAGAGTTAAATTAAGGAATTATTTTTAATGCTTAATAATAAATTGTGCAGAATTTTAATTTTAAGAGATTATTTGTAATTTTATTTCATCCTGTAGCGTAAAACAGAAAATATAAAAAATAGAAAAGGAGAAAATTGACATCTTATATATTTTGGTTCGGTCATGAAGTATAACAATGTAACATTCAGTTTTCACTACAATAATAATAGAATTTTTATTATAATTAATGAAAATTATAAATACCAATTTTAAGAGACTTATACTCTTTTAAACCACCTAAGTTATTCCAAGTTTAATAAATCACCTAAATAAGTGCTAACTTAACTTAATTAAAAAAAACTAAGTGCACTCTAATCCAGTGCACGTTTGAAATCAAAACACTCAAATAAAAGATAAAGGAAAAGTATGAGGAGCCAATGAAATATTTATACAATGTGTACAATGGAGATTTATGGAGTATTAGAGATATAATTATTAGTGTTACATTTTTCCATCAGCTGAATCTTTTGGGATGAGTGGTATCATGACATGGTATTAAAACGTTAGATTTGAAAGGTCAAGAGTTTGATCCTTGGTGAACCCAAAAATTAAACTATTTTTTCGAGAAGATGTTTATTATCCCTTGTACTCGGATGGTTATTTTAAATAGTATAGGGGATGTTCATTTCATAACTTAATAGCTATTGTATACATTGTACAAATAGTCCATTGTCTCCCTAACGGGATCCAAAGATAAAATAGCTTTTGTATGCACTACTCTTTTTTATTTTTGTCTCTTTTAAAGTAAGCTTGAATCAGACAAAAAAAAAAGTCACACTTTTTCTTACTACACTTCAAAAACGCATTGATAACTCAGAAAGCGTTGCAAAAATCGCTACGATTTTTTTCTTTTTTGACATCTTTTAAAAATGTAGTAATAACCTACTTTTTTTGTAGTGATAAGAACATACTCAAATAACAAAAAAAATAAAATGTTGTTTGTATGATCTGCAATATATCCGAATTGGCTACATTTTTCCTTAACATAATAGAAATCTTCATATTTAGACCTTGATTGCTTCTTTAATAATAAAATTATTTTTAATTTGATTAAGTTAGCCATTTCACCTTTAGAGTTCTTAACCTTTGGCATTAAAAGGAGAATCTTCACTTCTTTGTACTTCAATAATAAGTGCAGCAGTTGTCCAAATATATTTGATCTAAATTTTGGATTCTATCACTCTTTTATGAGTTCATCTATTTGAATTATGAATTGTTTGACTCTGATCTTTGATTGCAATTCATTAATACCTACAATACTAAAAATAAATAAATATAATAAAAAATTATTAATTATGCTTGCCGACTCAACATATATATGGGCATGTGGGTGCACGTGCGTGTGAGTATGTGTACGTGTGAGTACGTGCATGCGCGTGCGTGCGTGTACGCGTTGGTGTAGGTGCATGTATAAGTGTGTGCACATGCGCGTGTGTAAATGCGTGTGTGTGCGTGTGTATGCATGTGTGTGGCGTGTGTGTGTGTGAGTGCATGCACACGTGCGTGCGTACGGGTGTGTCAGTGCGTGCGTATGAGAATGTGTGCATGTGTCTCTGTGTGCGCATGCACGTGCGTGTGGGTGCATGTGTCTTTGTGTGTGCATGTGTGGGTGTGTGTGCGTGCGTGTGCGTGTGTGTGCGTGTGCGTGTCTTCGGGTGGGTGAATGCGTGTGTGTGGGTAGTGATAGATCTAGAAAATTTTGATAGTGGGGCAAAACATATATAATATAATAATAATTTTTATTCTTTTGCTTAACAATATAAATATTTCTTTTTCTATATATATCACTAAATAATTATTTAAAAATTTACTTCTCATAAAATTAGAAATCAACTTTTACTGATATTTAGTTGAGAAAGTTCTTTTAATTAATGCAATTTTTATGGAAAATACTAAAGCTAATTTTAAAAGAAGATAAATAATACTCTATCTTTTGAGTTGATTTTTTTTCAAAAAGAATATTAATTTCATTTAAATTGAGAATTGATAATTCTAATAGACATTTAATATGAAATTTTTAAATTAACTATTAAATATTAAAAGTTGAGTAAAATATTTTTGTATAGTCAAATTTAATAATTTAATATAAATAAATAAATATTATTATTATATATTACTCAAAAAAATTTAAAATTGTAGTGGAACGTTTATCTCCACAATAAAACATATAAATCTATCCCTGTGTGTGGATATATATGTGTGCAAGCGTGAGTATGTGTGTGTGAGCGCGTACGTGCATGCGTGTGTACGTGTGTTAAGTGCATGTTTTTGTGTGTATGGGAGTGTGCGTCTGGATGCAGGCGTGCGTATGTGCATGCCCGTGTGCGTGGGTAGGTGGGTGGGTGTGTGCACGTGCATACGTGTGTACGTGTGTTTTTTGTTTATATGGAATTAAATCAAGTCATCTATTATAATAATAATATAATAATTGAAAATAATATATTATAAAATAAGTAAAATATTTTTATTTTAACTGACTAACATTATTTTTAAATAGGAATTTAAATTTATAAATAAAATCTTTTATATGAATTTATGCTTTTTCTCAATATATTAATATTATAAGAAAAATCATACCATGTGTTTAAAATATATTAAAAAACTAATCACATATTTTGAGAAATGAAATCAATAATTTAAAAGCCAATGTATACCTAAAAAATAGCCAACTAACAAAAAATGCTCTTTTAGAAAAATCATTACAGTCAATATACAATTTTTTTTTATTTGTTGTAACAGTCAACTTTTTACATTAAAAATAAGATTTACCTTTTAAAAAAAGTCTTACAATAATGCATCCAAAATAAACATTAACTATAATTGATTATTGTAGTTTATTTTTTTTTCAAATCCAGCAACCAAGAATTAAGATATTATTCAAATAAGTAGTGAAACATTCTCAAAGTTACTTATTTATAGTGTTTATCTCTTCATCATGCTAAACTGCCAAAATTGAATCCAATTTTTAAAATGTTAATAAAAATAACTTTCATTTTTATAACAATACAGATCTTATCAAAATATTATAAAATATGATAAAAATAACAAAAATAATATTTTTTCAAGAGACAAATATTTTTTTTTGTATTTAACAAACCTTTTATATATTAATATATATTTGGACAATTATTTAAAATGTAAAAAAAAATCGGATAAAAATTTTGACGTCTAATTTTTTTTCATTTTTAAAGTATATTTTGTTATTGATAAAAAAATTGTAAAAAAGAATTTATTTAGCATAAAATTACCAAATTATAAAGATAAAATTATTTTATTTTTCTAATAATACTTGCCAAGAACCGTATCAAAATTTAATTTGTAAAAAACTTTTTCTTTATATTTAATATTAGTTATTTTTATCGTATTTTAAAATATTTTAAAAATATTTTTATTATTAAGAAAAGTAAAAAATATTTTTGTCGGTGTATTCAAAATCGATGATGATAGCTTATAGTAGTTTACCTCTTTCATCATTTATCCTGAAATCAAATAATTTTATTGTTAATTTAAATTTAAATGGTCCTTAAAGTTTAATTTGGTTTTAAAATTGTTTCTAAGATTTAACGTGATTTTAAATTTTTGGCGGCAGAAACGAAGGCAAAGATAGATTGTGAATAACTTCTTTTTCTTCTTCTTACCTTTTTTTTTTGTTCTTCTTCTCTTTCCCCTTTGCAGGAGCAAAAACACTCTTCTTCTCTTGTTTTTTCGTTTTTTTATTTTATAATTTTTTTTGTTATAGATAATTTGATCCAAAATTTTAAGATTTAAGTAAAAAAAAGACGATTTTAAAATTTGATTTTTAAACCTTAAAGACGATTTTGTGTACAAAAGAAATTGAGGACGAAAAAATTTTTCGGTCTATACCTTATGAACCAAAATCGTATTTAACCTATAAAAGTATATATCTTTGAGAATAAATATCACAAATAAATCATAATGTTTATAATAAAATATAAATTAAAGATAGAATCAGATTTTAATAATAAATTATATACATATATATTATTTAGCCAATTGTTTTATATATCTTCCACGAATTATAAATTTGTATTAGAGTAATGTTATATCACTAATAAAATTTATAATTTTTAGTCAATAATTAATTAATACCTTAAATCATAAATATTAAATTTTATACTCTAAATTTTAATAGTTAATTTGAGTGAGTTTCTAATAAAATATTTTTTTTTGAGTTATCTTTTTTTAAAATTTTTTTAAAAAATAAAATTAATTTTATATTTAGATATCTCATGCAAAAAGATCATTTTACGTATCAATTATGTTTGAGTATATCAATATAAAAGTATTTTTTTATTTATTTATTACCTGAAAAACATATTTTTTTAAGAAAAAAATATTTTTAAAAGAATGATGTAAATTGTAACTTCTCAAAGAAGATGTTCTTTTTTTTTTAATATTTTTATTTTTACGAGGTTAACAACTCTAGTCTCTCTATATAAGTATATATACATGCGTGTATGTGTTGTATTCAGTATATTTAGTATTCACAAATACAAGTACTGTTTCTTTATTTGTTTGTAAGAGATGGCAAACTTGCACATGAAATTTTCTCTAATAATATGGTTGATGGGAGTTTCCCTCTTAGTATCGCTCAATGATAGTGGATTGAGCACAGCAAGCCCTAATGGAAACCATGAAAATTCTCTGCAAACCAATGATGATGTTCATCATGTTGCCAGAAAAGTTTCAAATGATCCAAATCTGTTGTCGCATTACAATAAGCAAACTGAAATGTTATATCATATTCAAAGAGAAAGTCCAGCTGGTCCAGATCCACGTCATCATGGCGGGTTTATACAATCCAAAAATGTTGATCAGAAAATTTTAAATGATCCAAATTCTGTATCGCATTACTATAAGCAAACTGAAAGCTTATATCATATTCAAAGAGAAAGTCCAGCTGGTCCAGATCCACGCCACCACCACCCAAAAGTGTTGATTGAAATATCTAAAACTTCAAAATGACAATCATATCAAAATATTGAATCCAAAAAATGTGGATTCAAAATATGATAGCTATATCCATTCTTGAATAATGACATATTTAGTCTGCTTAGACTTGTGGAGCTTGTAAACATGCTCAATTTGAGCTTTCTTTATGTGTACTTTGATACTGAATTAATAAGCAAGCCTTATAATAAATTCAAAATATTAATAATAAACTAAGAACTCTATCATCATATTCCTATTTCAAGGGTAATTTTTTACTTTCTAACTTGTTGACACTTTTAGCCAATGATCATAAATATAGTCAAGAGGGGTTAATTAAATAATAAAATGAATGATAAATTTTTGCCAAAGAAAACTTCAAATTTTTATGTTTTATAAACAAATTTCAAGTTTTACATTACGTTTAATATTTTTTCACATTACCTAAAATAGAGATAATTAATGTGCTCTAAATATAACCTTAAATAGCAAATGCATTAACTATGGATGAACCTATGTACAAACTTGTGAGGATAAATGATTCCACTAAAAAAATATATCTATACATATATTTGTCTCTACTATAGAATTATGTTTGTCCCCCACATTAAAATAAAAATGATCTTATGAAATTTTTTGTCAAAAATTATTTTATTGAATTTGATTTCACATAATAATTAAAAAAATTTATCAAATTTTAATCTGAAAATATAAGATAATAAAATATATATTAAATCAATTTAATAAAAACGAAAATATTGTGATACTATTCAATTAGTGAATTTAGTTAAAATTTATATTCTTAATTTTTTTTCTAGTCAAATTTAATATTTATTAGTAAACTAAAGAATTTTGGACTACATATATTTTTTCATGGTTATTATTATTATTTTAAAAGTAATTTTGGTCTTTCTTTTATTAAATACTTGAATAATTGTTAAGTAATTTATAAAGTATACAATAGGGATAGGAGGAGTTTGGTGCATAATTCTTCTCCCTAAAATATCTTTAATCATGTATAATTCCTAAAAAAGTGTTTTACTATTTTAAATATTCAATAAAAAAATTCCTTGATTACATGTAATCTATTTATATTATCATCTTTATTAATCCAAGATTTACTATTATTACATGTATTTAATTTATAAAAAAATTAACGAATAATAACATTAATACCTAAATATATGAGTCTTAATAATGAATAAATAAAAATGACGAGTTTGGAAACTTCAAATTAATTTGATGATAATCAAACATTATTAAAATAATTAATTACAAAATTATTAATTTGAATTTTAGATCACATTTGTTAATTAATAATTTTGCTGTTTGCAGATCTTGTCATTGAGCATAAAAAAACTTAAAGCCCAAAATGGTTGGCAAAAATAATCAGCATGGTGCAAAAAATGCTTTAAAATATGTGGTTGAATTATTAATGTGATATTTGGGCCAGATTTTGTTGAACAAGCCCAAATCAAATTCTTGGTGAAAGACCAACAAGCTTAGTCCGATTTTGAAAAGAAAAAGAAAGGAAAGAGAAGTGGTTTGGTTACCACTCTCTTTGATCGAATTTAAATTTGATTAAATGGAATTAATACTTGCCTTGGTAACTGGAAAGAGAAAGTTTGAAATTGATTTGATTGCTATTATTACTTTACACATTATTAGGCATGGGAAGTATAAACCTAGCTCATTTTAATTTCTTCCTTAATTCCATTGAATGTTTTTCTTTCTTCTTTCTCCTCTCTCTCTAGTTTCGGTCATGTCACAAAAAAGAGAGGAAGCAAGTTATCAGAGATGAAGCACTATAGTAGTGAAGCTATGTGCAAGCAAGAGGCCAAGGTGATGATGACTCTTGCAAAAGGAAGATCTACAGTATGGTGTGGCTGAGATTTTTACTACATATGGTAAGATGTAGTGAAGAAGTCTCAAGATCACCATGCCTAAAAATGGAGGAAGATCTATTTCGGCCAGAGAAGAAGATTCCTTGGGTATGACTCGTCTCTACTCTCTGATCAACCATCACAGAAGGTAGCTACTGTAGCTGCGTGGAGGGAGAGACAGAAGATAGAGCAGATGGAGCTATCAAGCATCAAGGACTCATCAAGGGTCAGGAATCCTTCTTGGGGAGAAAGTCAAGATGGAAAGCCCGAATTGATGAAGCTTGGTGAAAAGGATTGAGGTAGAGGTAATTGCATGTTGGTTTTTGCATTCGGTTCTCCTTCTTCTCTCTCTGTCCGAACCGGTTTGATGTTTGAAGAAGAAGAAGTTGGCTCGATTCAACCGTTTCAACCTTGGAGGCTTCCCCTTCTATAATAAGGGTGAACAGTCAAGGCTTGAGGCAAAGAGAAAATAGTAAAAGCACAGAGTTCTCATAGCTACCCAAGCTAACAGAAGTTCTTCTCCTTCAATGTGTTTCATATTGTATTTTTCTGTTTAGTTTTGTCTATCTTGAGTCTCATGGAAAAAGACAAACAGTGAGGTTTGTATGAAAAAGCCATAGAGCGAAAAAAGGCAGAGTATACAAAATTAAAAGAAAAAGCCATAGATGTCCTAGAGGTCCTTTGTACATCTGTGTTATGTTTCATGATTCTGTGGGAATCCCCTTGCAAGTTGGGTTAGCACTTAGCAGTTGAAAGCTTGGCAGGTGACCAAGTCAAGTTCAGGATTGGAGATAGATTCTGGACTTGTCCCAGATAGGATGAGTAGTTCCTAGGGAGAATTGGTGTCTGTAATCAAAGATGATTATAGTGAAATTCCATCATTGTTGTGATGGAGACTGGATGTAGGCTGCATTGCACTTAGCGGCTGAACCAGGATACTTCTTGATGTGATTTTCTCTTTCTCTTCTACCCCATTTTTGATTCTGTTACATAGGAGACAAAATTGAAAAATATATTCTCATTAGTTACGAGACAAAAAGAAAATGTCTCTTGACTAGTGACGAGACAAAAAACAAAAATATCTCCTAAAGTATTGTAAATGGACAGAAAGCATTACTCAGCAAAAAAAAAGCTAAGATTCAACCCCCTCTCTTAGCCACTAATAACCATAAAAAAAGTTATTTAATATTTAATATATAATATTTTCATTTTATATATATACTTTATAAATATGTTTATATAAAATTTTTGTTATTCTTATGGGTTATATGTTTGTCCTTATGAAATTTTTGGATTTGTCATTGAATGGCCAATCATAAGGATAGATAGTTGGAAAGTCCGTTGTCCGAATGAATTGTATTTCTGAGAGTTAATTTGGTAAATTTTTTATTTTTTAAAAGTAACTTATAAAAGTAAAAAGATAATTTTTTTAAAAATTGTAATATCTATATTTGATAAATCAAATTAAAAATAATGTTTAATAAACACAAATAACAGCAAATGTGTTTAATAAAATAACTTTTAAAATTTAAAAATATCATAATAGACAAATATAAGAAATTTTAAAATTAATTAATGTTTGAAATTATATTAGATTTTTTAATTTTAGTAAGTACAAGTCATTTTTAAAATAATTTTACTTTAGATACTTTCAAAAAAATATTTATTTTTTAAAAATCATAAATACAAACACATAATTTTTTTTAATTTATCAAACTTAAAATAAAATAAAATAATTTACCAAACTAAATTTGAGTATTTTCTAAGGGCATCAGTTGAAAGGTGAGATTATTCTGCATCCCGAGATTGTGAGACAATTACTATAAATCCAAATATTGGCCATAGTTGGATTAACAACCTATATCATATTACTACTACCAGTTCGAGCCTAACATCAACCAGAAGTTCTTGGTGTAGGAACCGACTCTAAGGTGCGTGGTGATATTGGACTCGCAGTATCATTGTTTGACGTTTCGGTAAAAAAAAGGATTATCTATCAGACTGCAACATGTTTATAATCTTTTCATTTCTCAAAAGCATGCAAGTGATGAAACTACCATAAACAACACTATTATCCAGATTTGAGTGTGTCAATTTGTTTTACTTGAACTTTGTTCAACTCAAACAATTAAATCATTGATCAACCTTATATTGAAGTCTCAATTCGAAAATAGAAATCGCTGATCTTTTGAATTGTTATTAAGATTTACAATACTCACTATAACATTTTGGGTCTGTGGTCACAGTTTTTTTATATTACGGTAGAGTTTTTTATCGTGATTGAAAAAAAATTATGGTCACGGTTTTTGGAAAAATGATGACCATAGAGTATTTATAGTTACGGTTTTTTTAAAAATGATGACCTAAAAGAGTCTATGGTCACGGTTTTTAGAGGTGACCTAAAAGGGTTTATGGTCACGGTTTTTTATTGTGACAAAAAAGGATCTATGGTCACGGTTTTTCAAAAAAGAGGACCTAAAAGAGTCTATGGTCGCGGTTTTTTGGGGTAACCTAAAGGGATCTATGGTCACGGTTTTCTAGGGTGACCTAAAGAGGTCTATGATCACGGTTTTTCAAAAAAGAATGACCTAAAAAGATCTATAGTCATGGTTTTGGGGGGTGACCTAAGGGGGTCTATGGTCACGGTTTTGGAGGTGGCCTAAAATGGTCTATGGTCACGGTTTTTCACCGTGAATAAAAGACATCTATCGTCACGATTTTGAGGGGTGACCTAAAAGAGTCTATGGTCACGGTTTTACGAAAGGGTGACCTAAAGAGGTCTATGGTCACGGTTTTTTTGAGTGACCTAAAGGGGTCTATGGTCACGGTTTTGGAGGGTGACCTTAAATGGTCTATGGTCACGATTTTTCAAAAAAAGGTGACCTAAAAGGATTTATGGTCACGGTTTTGGAGGGTGACCTAAAGGGGTCTATGGTCACGGCTTTTGGGGTGGCCTAAAATAGTCTATAGTCACGGTTTTTCACCATAACCAAAAGACATCTATGGTCACGGTTTTGAGGAGTGACCTAAAAGAGTCTATGATCATGGTTTTACGAAAGGGTGACAAAGGGGTCTATGGTCATGGTTTTTCGGGGTGACCTAAAGGGATCTATGGTCACGGTTTTGGGAGGTGACCTTAAATGGTCTACGGTCACGGTTCTTCATAAAAGGGTGACCTAAAAGGGTCTATGGTCATAGTTTTAAAGGGTGGCCTAAAGAGGTTTATGGTCACAGTTTTGAGAGGTGACCATAAAGTACGGTTTTTCAATCTTTTTTTTAAAACCTCTCCCCAATTCCCTCCCAAAATTCTCATTCCCTCACTCGTCGTTCTTCACTTAGGAGTAAAGGGTGAAGATAACACTTGGTCAGACCAAACCGAAATTTGGTCGGTCAAACCAAACCGAAATCCGGCCGGTTCAAATGAAACGACGCCGTATCGCTTAGAGAACATTAAGAAAGCATGCGTCTGCCCCAATCCCTAGAGCTTCCTTTCTCCCTATGGTCCAGTTGTCTCTCCACTGTCCAACCGGTCGCCTCCAACCCCTCTATACACTCGCGAATCACAAGCTTCTCTGCATCGTTCGTTGCAAGTTGTAACAACCTAAATTTAGTAATGGAAGAACTATATGTAATTTAATTTACGTAATTTTTATTATATTATTATTCTATCCATCAATTTTATCAAAATATCTATTTTATCCAAATTTTTTTTATAAAATTTTTAATTTCTAATCTTAATTTTCAAATTGAAAATTACAAAGCCTAAGGCTAATGCCTAAAATCCCTATTCCAAAATACAAACCCTCAAACCCCCCGCCCCCTCTTCATCGTAACATACGCACACCCCTACGGAAACGCAGAGAGAGAAAGGGAAAACGGAGAAGGGAAGAGAGGGGG
>NC_029777.3:86389788-86418814 GCF_000817695.3 Arachis duranensis
AGTGGAGTGAGAGGGAGAGAGAGACAGGCGCGAGGGAAAAGGAAGCTCGCGACAGAGATGAGAGGGACCTTCGCCATCACCGCTGGTGTGGTCGGAGTCGCAGTCATCGACGTCGATTGAAGGTGCTACCGTCGTAGTGGATGAAGCCTAGAATGAGAGATGAACAAGGCCCGAAGAGAGTGAGCGTCGCTGCCATCACCATTGGAGATAAACCCAGTTGTTCTCTTGCTACCAGAGATATTGTTGTCAATGCTCTGGCTCAATTACGTATCGTTACTGTCACTGTTTGGCTGTTGCTGAGGTTTCCTACCATCACTGGAGCTGTCGGAGAACCACCGTGGTTGTTGCCTAGGAAACGGAACGAATGTGGGGTTTCCTTCCCTGTTCTTCAAACAGGTTTCAATTCAACTTCTCCTTCGGAATTTCATCTGTGTTTTAGTGCGGAATTTACAACCACAAACTAACTGGCAAGTGCACCGGGTCGTACCAAGTGGTACCTCAAGTGAATGAGAGTCGATCCCACGAGGATTGATGGACTAAGCAACAATGGTTAGGTGATTTACTTAGTTAGACAAACAGAAAATGGTGTTTGAGAGTTCAAAGCGCATTAAACAGTAAATTCAGAATATCAGAAGACAGGCAAGTAAATAAATTGGGAATAAAATATGGAGAAAGCAGTTAAGGCTTTAGAGCTATCTATTTTTCGGATTGACTTTTCTGATTAATTTATTTTAATCATGCAAGATTTAATTCCTGGCAAACTATATATGACTAAACCCTAATTCCTTAGACCTTTTTAGTCTCCTCTAAAATTCATCAACCGCCAATTCTTTGGTCAATTAATTCCAATTAGAGGGTGAAGTTCAATTCTAGTTTATATGCCACAAAAATCCTAATTATCCAAATATAAGAGGATTATATGTCACATATCCCGTTAAATCCAGATAATTAGAAATTTAGGAGAATATGTTTTCAAGCTGTTATTCAAGTAAAGAGCTTTTCCAAGTTATAAAAGAACTCAATTAGAAAGAGGTCATACTTCCGTTCCACCCAATTTCATAAAATAAAGAATGAAAACAATTCTTGAAATATAAATCAGCACATGAATTAAAATAGAAAAGCAATAAAATCAATCCATACAATAGATAGAGCTCCTAACCTTAACAGTGGAGGTTTAGTTGCTCATGGTTCAGAGAGAAAAACTAGGATTCAGGTAAACTGTAATTTACAAAATGAGATGGAATAATCCCCAGAAGAGAAGTTTCTTTTCTCTTTTATATCTAATCCTAATTAATTTAAAATCTAATTTCTAAAATTAAAATAATATCTTTTCCTATTTAAAAAATAAAATTTAAATTTAAATCATAATTAATTAAAGATCTTCGCATTGTAACGTGGAGACCACTTGGCTTCACTAGGATCCACGCCTAACTTGGCAAAGAGCTGCGCCTTACTTGGTGTGTATGAGTAAGGCCTGCACCTAACTTGAGTGCACCTGCGCCTAACTTGAAGGAACCAACCAATCTTGCGTGTTGTTGTTGTGTCTTGCGCCTAACTTGAGAAATCTCAACTTAGGTGCAGCCTTGGCAGCGTGTTTGGAAAAGAAGTATAAACTATTATACATCGTTGGAAAGCTCTAGAAGTTAGCTTTTCAACGCCACTGGAACCATGTCAATTGGACCTTTGTAGCTCGAGTTATTTAGGTTTGAGTACAGAGAGGTCAGGATTGACAGCATCATTCGCCTTCTTCTCTTTTTCTGCGGAAACTCCATCAAATCCATCCGAATGCTATCTAAAATAAATAGAATTGCACACGAATCAAAGTAGCATCCATATTGGCTAAAAGATAATTAATTCTTGATTAAACTCAACAAATTAAATGCAAATTCACTAGGAAAAAGTAGGAAAGATGCTCACGCATCATGTTTCAGATATAACTAGTATTTTGCTTGAGTTCATTTGGTTAATTGTCAGACTCTATGACATGCTTGTTAATGGGTGATTTTGCTGAGAATTGACTGCTAAAATTATTTGCAATTTCTTTTTGTTTATGGATATCACTGTTGGAGCTGTTTGGAATTGTTTGATTGAATTATTGACTGTATTTATGATTCGCTGCTTTACTGCATTTTTTTTATGAATATGTTGCTGGAGATATTGGGTTAATCGTGTGATTGTGTTGAGAATTGGAAATACTCTACGTTGCTGACTGTTTTGTTGGAAAATTACTGCTGTTAGTTGAGTTTAAGTTAGAATGAGGAATTTCTGGTTAGAATTGGATATGTTGGATTGTCTGCTTGTGATTTACTGCACTTTAGACTAATTTTTGCTGAGAAAATGATGTTGACATTGCGGGATTATACTTGGTTACTGCTGGTTTTGGTGACTTTCGATGTTGAAATTGTTTCGGTGATGTTGATCGCATTAATTCACTGCATTAAGGTTGTTTGTGCTGTAAACTTGCTGCTGTTAGTTGGATTAGAGTAGAATTAGGATTTTCTGATGTTAGTTCATACATAGATAAACATGTTATGCTTCTTGAGTTAAAATTTAATTTGTTTGGACTGGCTTGACTGAATTGCTGCTGAATTGCTGAGGTATGTTACTGATTTATGCACAATTGATGCTGATTTTGTGAATGGAGGTTGAATGAATGCTTGGTTGTGATATTTGATTTGTTTAATGCCTTTGCACGCTAAGTGTTCGAGAAAAAAATTTCTTAAAAATTTTTTAATGAAATTTTTGGTTTAATGCTTGAAATCAATGTTTGTTTGCATGTGATTGGTATGCATTGATGTGATTGTAAATGTTTATTCTTGTTTATTTGATGGATGCTAAATTTGTATTGTTCTTGCTGACATTACTGAATTCATGTGAAAGGCTACTGATTTTAACATTATTCTTCTTTATCTCATGTACCAATTGTTTGATTATATGCCTCTATGCCTATTTTGTATTTTGAATTGTATGTTGTAGCTACCATATGATTTAGAATGTTTGATTTTCTTTGGCATGATTCATTGTTGAGATGAATATTTGTAGCTACTAATTCTTTGGCATGTTGTAAATCTTACTTTATACTGGTGCTTATAATTATTCTCATTTTCTTTCCTTGGCATTATTACACTATTACTAGTACTAGGGTGAAATCATACTTTGAGCAAATTTCTAACAGAAAACATAGACTGAAAGTTGAAACTAATAATTTCATAATTTGCCATCATCCATTTTAAGTGTGGATGACTTGTTCAAATCACAAGATCCTCTAAGGTATGGTGATGAGTTTGGAAAACTCTTGTTTAATTTTGATGATGAACAAACATTATTAAACATTTAATTACAAAATTATTAATTTGATCTTAATTCATATTTGCCTAATTAATAATTTTGTTGTGCAGATTTAGTGTTGGACCGAAAATAAGGGAAAAATCATTGCAAGCCCAAGTGTTCTATAAGTACATTCAGCATTGATGCAAAAATGTTTTATTTGTTTGTGGCTGAATTATTATTCTTGTCACACCATTGTTTATTAAAAGAAACCCATTCCTTTGATTATGTGTTGCATGCTCCAACGGATATCATTCTTTTGGAATCCAAATTTTATTAATTGGAGTTATTGCAGTACATGGGAACTATGAGAGAGAAAGTGTGATTGACATGATGGTGATCATAATGCTACACGCCACTCTAAGCTAGGAAAGTTGGACTTTAATTTCACTTTGTTATTACCCATTAGCTTGTGTTCAATCTTCTCTCTCCTCTCTCTTATCTTTGCTTCTCTTCTTCGGTTATTACACAGGAAACCATGGAAGCTACACTAAGCTACCAAAAAGAAAAAGAAGAAGTTGCATGTATCAAGGCCATCAAGTTAATGATGGCAAGAAAAAGAAAACCAAAAGTATGTTGTGGCTGAGATAATCACCAAATG
The DNA here is from genome assembly GCF_000817695.3 of Arachis duranensis. Lineage (NCBI taxonomy): Eukaryota > Viridiplantae > Streptophyta > Magnoliopsida > Fabales > Fabaceae > Arachis > Arachis duranensis. Next base: position 86,393,717 of record NC_029777.3, read on the forward strand.
AGGTAAGATTTGGTGAGGTAATCTCGGATCCTTCATACTCAAAAAGAAGGAAGAAGATTCGGCCAGCAAGGGAGATTCTTGAAGCATAGCTTGTCTTTGATTCTGCTCAACTACCACAGGAAGTAGCTAGAGTGGCGAAGTGATGGTTGAGGCAGAGATTGAAGCAGATGAAGTCATCATTATCATGAAGCATCAAGGGCCAGAAATCCATCTTAGAGACCAAGCCAAGGATGGAGAGCTCGGATTGATGAAGAGTGATGATCAAGAAAGAACCAGAGGTAATTGCATGTTGGGTTTTGCATGGTTATCTCTTCTCTCTCTATGTGGCCGAACCGGTTCTGTTTCTTGAAGGAGGAAGAAGTTGGTTTGGGTGTTGGCTTCAAGTGTGGAGGCTTCCCTCTTCTTTAAAAAGAGAGAACATCCACTGTTTGGAGCAAGGAGACAGTGTGAGAGTGCAAGGCACAGGGTTCTCAGAGCTACCTGAGCTAACATATGTTCTTCTCCTTCAAAGTATTTCTGTTTAGTATTTTTCTGTTTAATTTTGTCATGTCTTGAGTCTCATGGAAAAAGGCAAACAGTGAGGTTTGTATGAAAAAGCCATAGAGCGGAAAAAGGTAGAGAGTGCAAAATTAAAAGAAAAAGCCATAGATGTCTTAGAGTTCCTTTGTACATCTGTGTTGTGTTTCATGATTCTGTGGGAATCCCCTTGTAAGTTGGGTTAGCACTTTACAATTTGTAATCTGGATGATTATAGTGAAATTCCATCATTGTTGTGATGGAGACTGGATGTAGGCTGCACTGCACTTAGCAGCTGAACTAGGATATATCTGGGTGTAATCTTCTCTCTCTCTTCCTACTTCAATTCTGTTTTTACTGTTCAGATGAAAAATAAAAATTGTCTCGTATCAAGTGACGAGACAAAATGAAAATGTCTCGCGGCTAGGGACGAGCTAAAAACACAAAAGTTTCCTCTAAGCCCAGCAAGTGTTAGCAAGCAAAAAAGGGGGCTAAGATTCAACCCCCCTTCTCTTAGCCACTGAAACCATCATATGGGTTATGCAATGATGAGCCTTTATGTTTGGGAGAAAAACAATAAGGCTATATAAATAAAGTGGAGTGGATCTTGCTCTTCATAATTATAGTGATAGTAGTACCGTCCTACAAGCCAGGCTAATAAGTAATAATTGATTTGCTACAAAAGTTACTGTTTTTCTTTCTTCTATTACTAGCTCAGACTAATCCTTGATTCACTACAGAATGTGTTGAGGAGATGTAGTAGCCTGCTACTGTCAGGTAATGTATGGCATATTTGACACAACTTAGTAAAATATATTATTTAGATTTACTTTATCTAATATAATAACTGTTGTAAACTTGTTGGTTGTGATTATATATGAGACAATAACTGATTCTGTTAAATGGCGGAGTCGTTTAGAGCTTTAAATGAGAAAGTTCTAAGTCTACATGCTTTGGCGATTGGTAACTGCTTTTTTCTCAAATAATGCAACCAATTTTTGCTTTGGATACAACTTTTAATGTATACATATTCATAGTTAAACCCTTCTTGGATTGTATACTTAATTATCATACAAAAACCATGATGTAATCAAAATTGAAATTGAAAAGAGATAATTTATTAAGGGGAGCAGATTCAACTCAGCCAAACATTTATTGAGTTTAAGGCATGTATACTATTTCTGAAAAATGTACCCAGGTAGTTGTTTCATTTTAAGAATATTCAAAATGAATAAGCCTTTTGAAAATAATCTGAAGTAACTACATGCTGCACTATGTTTATTTGCAAGTTATTTTTTCTATTAGGCCAAATGCACATAAAATGCAAAATAAAGAATGCATTGTAGAGGCTAAAAGTGTTTTCCTATAGTGATATTTAGTTAACCTATAATTGATTTATAAAGTCAACTGCATTAGCGTGTGTAGAGGCTGATGTGTTTTCCTGTTATCCATCGATGTCTTATTTGCAGGAAGGTGAGAACCCTGCAGAGGAAGCCAAGAAAAGCAACCATGTGTAGAGAAAAATCGAGAAACGCCAGAAAGATCGTAAGCTTGATCCTCATGTTGAAGAGCAGTTTGGTGGTGGGAGATTGCTGGCTTGCATTGCTTCTCGACCTGATCAATGTGGCAGGGATGACGGGTAATGCATATAACTATTGCTTGTTTGGGTTGCCCTGAATTTTGTCTAATTTGATTCTTGATCTGTTACTTATTTCATTCCTTCTTGAATGCTGCAGGTATATTTTGGAAGATAAAGAGCTTGAATTTTATATGAAGAAAATCTAGAAGAAGGGAAAGGGTGCTGCCTCTATTCTCATGCTTGTATTTTGGATGGGATGGAATAGGTATTATAATGACTTTAGTTATCTACATGTAATATTTTGATGTGTTGTGTACATTTTGAAAAGAGATTTTATCTGGTATTACATGTAATGGACAAATTACACTCAATTTTGATTTGTGTTGTTTAGACTAAAAACATATCTAGCTTATAATGAAACTCTTATGATTTAAATTTCTTGAATTTCTTATTTTTAGATTTATTTGGTGATTATCATTGTTTTGGGATGTGATTATGCTTTAAAAAAAATTAAATCTCATAAAACAATATGCTATGGTCACGGTGATAAGGCTATAGTCACGGTTTTAAGGTGGGGTGACCATAGAGGCTATGGTCACGTTGAAAAATTGCGACCATAGATAGGGCTATGGTCACGGTTTTAAGGAGGGGTGGCCATAGAGGCTATGGTCACAGTTTTCACTGTGACCATAGGTAGGGCTATGGTCACGGCAAAAACTGTGACCATAGATAAGGCTATAGTCACGGTTTTAAGGAGGGGTGACCATAGAGTCTATAATCACGGCCAAAATCGTGACCATAGATAAGGCTATGGTCACGGTTTTAAGGAAGGGTAACCGTAGAGGCTATGGTCACGGCAAAAACCGTGACCAAAGATATGGCTATGGTCACGGTTTTTATGCGTGACCATAGATTGCCCTATGGTCACGGTTAAAAATCGTGGCCTAAAGTGTCAGAATTTGAAAATTGTAACTGTGAAGGTAGAAATCGTGACCATAGGTAAAAAAATCGTGACCATAGACCTATGGCCACGGCAGAATAGGCCACGGTAAAAAACCGTGACCATAGGTCCAAAACCGTGACCATAGATCTGTGGTCACCCTTTTCACTAGCTATGGACTGTGACCATAGGCCTTTTTTTGTAGTGACTGTTGGCAAACTCAAGTCTCCATTTGACCTTCCTCATTTTCGTCCACTACCCTTAGCTTTTGATTCAATCCAAGTCTCCAACCTTATCTAGAAATTATCTACTGTAATTTAAATGAACTTGATTTTATAGAATTAATTTTGGATAGAAATGAGTTTGTTTATGATTTATGTTTAAAAACTCTATATCAAAATTGAGTTCGATAGCACGTATATTGTTTGGATAATTTTAAATCACATTTGGATAGATGATTACTAAAACGGATATGATATTTATTTCGCTTGATTTTTGTCAATCTCAACACGGGTATTGACTCAAACTTGTATTAAAGATCTCAATTCGAAAAGCAGATATAACTCCTCTAAAAAAAGTGTTCGACCTGGGATTTTACTAAGCGTGTCGAAGATACAAGAATTACTTGTGAAGTAATTACAAAAAGAAATAAATTAATAATCAAAACACTCATCGGAACAAACAACATAACTATAACGTGGATAACAAAAGGGATCAATGAAAATTTGAACAAGAAGTTTAAATCAATAAGAAAGAAAGCTAAAAGAAAATAAATGGGCTAAAGAAAAAGAAAGAAAGAAATAAATTCAAATTTAAATTCAGACACTCACATGCACTTATACTCTATAGTTTTTTTGGATGCCAGTTTGACTTAGAATTTTTAGAGTTTTAGTGTAATTTCAAAGTGTTTTCAATTGAAGTCCCTTTAATTCTTCTTGACTTCTCGATTTATAGACAACAATGTTGGGGACTGAGTGTTTTTCTCTTTCTCACGATCTATCTTTAATTTTTCTTGGGTTCTTCTTGTCCACGATCTCACCTTGACCGGCCGCTAAAGATGTTAGTTTCCAAGTAACAGCCCCATGTTCTTTATTTACCATGAGCCAAATAATTTTCTCATGTATCGTTTAACAAAACTCTACTTGAGCCATTTTTGGCTCATATCATGCATGGTGTAATCGACATTTTAATTATTGTGGTCATTTCGTACAAGGCGTTGAAATTTTTCACTAACAAATTGCGCCTTAAAACTTATCGTTTCAGAAGTAAAATGATAAGTTTTATTCAACATGTGCTAATTATGTGCTGCTTTTCAAATTTAGAATTTGAAAAGATAGTTACGCAGTTTTTGAAAGGACGCGCACATTTTCCTAGGAATATGCAACGTCTTCTAGCCTCTTAATTAAACATTTTCAGAGAAGCTACTACTTACTTACTGCTTTCTCTTTTATTATTCACATTAAAAGAGAAAATCCCTCTTTCTTCAAAGCTTTTCTCACCATTTCCATGGATTCCCAATCTACTCAACAACAAAACGTCTCTTCGTCTGTTAATACTGCTTTTTTTACTTTTGCCATAGTTGTTGTGACTACCACCATTACTTTTACCACCGCTCCGGCGACCTTGGATGCTTCGTCTTCTTCCATTCCAACCATTGTTTTTGCTACAACCACTTCTGTTCCTGGTATCGCAGCCACTGCTTAGTTCTTACCTCAACAGCACAAGGAGGACAATGATGTTCAAATTGTAACCCCTCCTCCTCTAGTAGTTAGTGTGGCACAATTCTATAATGATGATGGTACCTTGAGAGCTTCCAATCCAAACGTTGAAACCACAGAACTTTACGGAGCCAGATATTCCTTCCTTTAATGCCTACTGGCATCTTGTATTCATTTTTAGGGTCACTCTCTACTAAAGAACAAATTGACTGTATTTCTTCTTTTTTTCCATCCCCTCCTGAACATCTTTTTATTTTCTACAAAAATATCAAGGCCTCTTATTTTGCCAATCAAGTTTATAGAACTGCTCCTCCCAAGGAGTCTAGTTCTCTTTTTTCGACTTGGATGTCGAAATTAGCTCCTACTTATAAATCTATATGGAAATAAGTAGAAATCACTTCTGTTATCAAATTAGCTACTTTCGATTTATCATACATTGCACCCCTTTTAGGAGCTAGCTTATACTTTTGGTGTCCTGCCACTAATAATTTACTTTCCATATGGGATGATGAGACCCACTCTGATAGAAATGTATGCTTTAACTGGCATGCCTCCTGATGGGGAGTGTGTGTCATGGTCTACTGAATATCCTAATGATATTTTTTACATCAATTTTGACTCGAGTGCTATGTCAGATTTTATTCAAAACAACATGGGCTTCGATGATGATTCTACCACCGACAGCGAACAAGTATCCTTTTTGTTTTTATGGCTCAATGCTTTTGTTTTTTTATCCCACATCAATCCAAATCCAGAAAAATAATGATCTTCCTTTAGCCATCATGCTTCATCATAAAAAATACATTGACTTTACTTCTTTGATCTTAGGACAACTCTATGAAACTTTATCTCTGGTAGTTGGTGAGATTCATCAAGGCAAAACTTCTATTAAGTCTTTTGGTCAATTCTGAGTCGTGAACCTATCGTCAAAAGCTGTCCTTGAATCTCGACTTTCAACTTCTTCCTCCAACATTCCAAAAACTCCCATTAATGGTATTTGACTCTCTCTCCTATCCTAGTTAAAACCAAAAACTTCCATTAATGGTATTTTCCTCTTCGCTAACAAAAAATCCAACAAGTCCCACCTGCCTTTGGATAAATAGACCTTCTCCCTTAAACATGTCCAGTTTGAACTGTTCATACTTTCCAATGGGCTCGACAGTAGTCATGTTGATCGAGAAAATCATTTCTTCTGTTTCAAGAAAGTTTGATGAGACCTGGAAAGGATCGGAATGCACTTTCAACTCATGTTGGTCTGCAAACTTTAATCGAGTATCCTCAATAGCCTTTTTTTTTTCAAATCCCTGAAACGTATACAATTATTAGTATAATGATTAAGACCTTGATAAAATTTACAAAACTTCTTATTCCTAATTTTAGAAATAGATGGCATTTTTTTCTTTGGGAAGCGCAAGTTGTTTATCTTTTAAAAGCATGTAAAGATTTTGTGCAGCTTTTGTTAAATCGAAGGAATAACTTCTTCCTCCTTGTAAAGGAGTTTTGTCTTTTGCTAGATTAAGAGATCGACACACATAAGGAGGTCCATCTTTTAATTTTGCAGTAAAAGCAGACTCATTATTCGACTCCTTTTCATTTATACAATCTACATAAGTCACTTTTTTATTGAAGAAAGTCTTTCTTCTGCTCGACTCATGCTCTTCTTTTTCTTTATTTAATTTTTCAACCTTGTTGGACCCTGTCAGCCAACTGAACCAAGTCAAGAAACTGCTGGTTTACTAACTTCTTGCGAATATTGAAATCGAGACTATAGATTACCATCTTGACAACTTTAGCTTCAGGAAAAAGAGTGAAATACTTGTTCCTCATATTCTTGAATCGTATCAAGTAGTCATCGATTAATTCTACTGTTTTCCCTTTTTATTGTAAATTAATCAGATAAAGTTATTTTTAATTCTCCCCTCAAAAACTTATCATGAAAACTTCTTTCTAAATGAATCCAAATATGGATATCGAGTTAGGTTGTAAATTTGAAAACCAGGTAAACATATTTTTTTGTGAGGGAATATGGGAAATATCTCATTTTTAGATATTCATTACCAACTAATTCTCCAATGTTGACCGTATAACGAGTTATATGCTCGACAGTTGATTCTCCACTCTCACCTGCAAATTTAGTGAGGTACTTTGGAATTGACTCCTCTGGGAAGTTCAGCTTGTAGAACATAGTCAGGAAAACGAGAAATAAAATAAGGCTGATTTGTTACTCCTATGTTAAATCCTACTCTATTCAAAATTTGCTTTACAGCTTGGGTTATATTTTGACCATAAGCTTGAGCAGTATTATTTGCTCTCGCCTTATTCAATACCCTATTTGGATCATCTCCCCTATTCAAAACTATTGAAGGATTATTTGCATGAATCTCGTCTATCGGAGGTACAAATGGTCGATTGATTGCCTTTGCAATGTCATCGACCCATCGAGCTACTTGCTCTATTCTTGTATTATTATTTTTGATCATTGGATCTAAAATTGTAGTCATCTGGTGGGTAAGTATATTAACTATGTCTTGGTGGCTATCTTTAATTTGTTGCCTGAATACAACTAAAGATTTGATTGTGTTAGGAGACATTGTTCTAATAGGAATCTATCTCAATATTTCTAAAAATATAGATCATGTCCCACATTTGTTTACAACCTGGTAGGGGCTGCCCCTGTGCCTTGTGTCGAAAAGAAGTTTGACAACATTACAGTGGGCTGTAAAGGCATAGGTATTGAGCATAAATATGGATGATTATTTATCAAATATTGGTAGGCATTATAATTTACCATATTAAGACTGGAACTACTTGGTATATCTATTGAAGGGTATCCTGGAGGAGGTCTAGGGTTGTATAGAGAATTATTTCTTGTTGTATTTGCACCTCCTATGCCCCCAACATTAGGATTTTCCAAAGTTGGAGAATAGTTTAGTGGCAACCCATACAGAGACCATGTAGTAGTTGTAGTTGATGGGATTCCTTCTATTATTAGAGGATGCATCCAACGACTTATAGTTCCTACTGATGGGGCAGCTTCAGCCTTTGGACTGCTTATATGTTCTCCAATATTCCCAGCATCATTTTTGATATATTAGTAGAAGTGGAAGTCCTATCGGACATTATTAACTTATTACTATGTAATCGCATGCAAGATTTGACACGTTTACTCAATTTTGATGTCCCGTTGGGCGTGCTAATTTATTTCGCTTGATTTTTGTCAATGTCAACACAAGTATCGACTCAAGCTTATATCAAATATCACAATTCAGGAAACAGATACGACTCCTTTAAAGAGGAGGCTCGACCTGGGATTTTACTAAGCATGTCGAAGATACAAGAATTACTTCTGAAGTAACTATAGAAAGAAATAAATTAATAATCAAAATACTCAATGATTGGAACAAACAACGTAACTATAACACGGATAACAAAAGGGATCAATGAAAATGTGAACAAGAAATTTAAATTAATAAGAAAGAAAACTAAAAGAAATAAATGGACTAAAAAAAAGAAAGAAATAAATAAATTCAAATTTGACTTCAGACACTCAAATGCACTTGCACTCCATAATCTTTTTAGATATAAGTGTGACTTGAAACTTTTTAGAGTTTCAGTGAAATTTTAAAGTGTTTTCAATTGAAGTTCCTTTAATTCTCCTTGACTTCTCTATTTATAGACAATAATAATGGATGATTGAGTTCTTTTCTCTTTCCCACGATCTAGCTTCAATTTCTCGAGTTCATCTTGTCTACGATCTTCCTTGACCACTAAGGACCTTAATTTTCAAGTAATAGCCTCACATTTTTTATTTATCATGAGCCAAATAATTTTTTCAGGTGTCATTAACAAAATTCGATCTGAGCGATTTTCGACTCATATCATGCATAGTGTAATTGACATTTTAGTTATCATGGTGGATTCATACAAAACCTCGAATTTTCGTACTAACATTAAATTATAATGTTATCCTTTTAAGCGTATTTAATTTTTTTGATACTTTTTTTCTAGTATGTTTTTTATATAGTATTATTTTCTAGTATTTTTTTAAATAATAAAATAAATAATAAAAAAAGAACTCATATAAATAGAAATAATAAAAATTTTATAAATAAAATAAGAATATGTATAAAAGATAAAGTTGGTAAAAGAAAATAATTTTTTTAGTGAATAGTTAAACACTAATAAGTAAAAGTAAAAACTAAAACTTTTTACTTCATGTGAACGTGGTTAGAGTACCGAATCACATTTGTTTTCACAAAATAAAAAAAATAACCAAATAAGAAATTGAAATGTTCAAAAAATTTGAACGTACTTTTCATATTTCAAACGCCAAATAAAACATACCCTTATAAGTCATAGATGTCTTCCTTTGATTTTTTTCCAAAATAAAATAAATAAATTTTTAAATCCTAAAACAAATTATTTACTCACCTACGTATTTTTTAGTTGCATGCAAATCAGAATATTTTTAGATGATCAATCCTGCTAAATAACCAATTAGGTGCGAGTCAAGTACAGTTAACTATTAGTTGGGTTATAAAAAAGTCCAGAAAATACTGAAAACAACGAAAACATGTAATTCACTCCAAAATGTCAATTTTACTACCACAGGAAAAAACAAAAACTATCTGAAACTCTAATCACTTCACTTCCTACTTCCACATCTTTCTTCCCAAAAAAAAAACTCCTTCTACAATGCTTCCCTTTGCCGTGCACGTGTTTCCTTCTGCCGTGTGTCTGCTTCCCTCCACCGCATCCTTGCTTCTCTCTGCTGTGTGTTCGCGTCCCTTCGCCACATCGTTGCCCCTCTTTTGTGCGCCTCTTTTCGACGTGGTCAACCTCTCCGTCGTGTTTATCTTCCTTCACACAACCATCGGCGACAGAACCTTGAGCACCCTGCAAAGGAATACGATGTCATTTTTTATCGGTTTTGGATGTTATTTTGTTTATGGTTTTGGATGTTTTATTAGAACTTTAGATATTGGTAATTGTTATGTTTTGATTTTTTGTTTCTTGATCTAAAATGAAAAAAGAAACATAAAAAAATATAATAAAAAACCATCCAAAACTAAATGATAAAAACATTCAAAATCATTGTAAAAAAATATTGAAAATTAAAAAAAACATCCAAAATGTAAAAAAAAAAAACATTTAAAATTATTGTACAAAAACTTCCAAAAGTGATCCGAAAAAGAGACGCATAAGAAAAAGAGAAGAGAAGTGAAAAAATAGGAGTGCGCATTTTTTTTAGCATAAAACTAAATTTTAAAATTTTAAAATTTTAAAATCGGAATTTTTTAAAAAGTTAATTGCTTGGCTGCATATAAATTAGAGTTAGTTTCTAGACTTTCCCTTAGATAATTTACATGCAAATTGGTGTACTCCTCTCCGATTTTGCACACAAATCCGGATATCCCTCCCCGATTTATGTGCGTATGAATTTTAATTTCCTTTGTTTCTCTCGTGTTGCCTTTGTTCTTTCAACATTAGGGGCAGAGAGAAAAAGAAGCAACATAGGTGCAATCATTATAATAGACTCATTCACTTACCCATCCAAACATCCCCATCCAACACATCCCCATTTCCCATTTGTATGTCAATAGGTTTAGCAATTTTAATATTTTATAGAGAAGCTAGTGCTTCAAGGTCTTTCGTATTTTTGGGTATTCCATCTAGTTCAAAGAATTTTTTTTTAATTTGTAAAAAAAAATTGCCGTGTTCACTTATTAAAATATGAAGCATAATATATGACCCGAGGGTACACAAACATTGTTCAGTGTTAAATATTCTGGCATGAATCCACTATCTCAATACAATCACTCCTATGCATACCTCAAATGATAATACTAACAACTCTCCCATAAACTACATAAGATTACGTTGTAGAATATTTCTGTACATTCTCATACATATCAGCCAGAGTCTTGGAATACCTACGTTACCTAACCAATATGGCCAATATTATAGGCAGCAAAATGCTTACCATGCATCAAGGCCTGAGAGAAAGCAAATTGCCTATATTTAGGGTCAGTGAAGTGCAGACACAATTGGCACAAGCTGGAGACGAATTCAACGAGGCCAAGCGGATTTGAGAACAGGCATGAAGTGTTTGGAGGTTGGATTAGCAAGGAGTTGTAATTAGACCCCACCATAACCACCAACAGAATAGCACACAATTCCGTCGATTTTTCTTTCCTTCTTCTCAGAGGGGCTCTCTGTGTTCGTTCTGGTTATCTCCATCAATTTCGTCTGGCAGACTGGATCTTTGGATATATGTTTGGAAATCTTCATCAACTTCGTTGGGCGAACTGGGATCTTCGGATACATGTCCTGAAATTTCCAGAGACTCGTGTGCATACCACCCCCCAACTGATCTAAAACCTTGTACAGACTCAAACCTGTGCTCAGGAGTGTGCTGCTGATTGAATCGGCCTGGTAGCTTTGAATGCGTTTTATGGCAATCACCGCAAAGATCAAAACCAATTTCTTCCTTACAGTCAATGCATTTGTATCTCTCCCCAATTATCGGATACATCTGTAAAGACAATCCACAATCATTACAGTGACACATCAGAAAACTACTAAAAGGAAATCATTAAAACATGAAGAAATACATCACATTCAGCGAAAAGAGGAATCTCAGAAAGATCATATCTTGACATCGATGGATAATACATAAAGTTAACTTGTGCTCCTGCTTATTCTATAATGCAACGAGGAACCCAAGGTTTTTAGTTGAAATGGAAAAACAATAGGATGATTATATTGTCTATTTTATATCTTGTTACACAGGATTCATGATAACATGAACTATTATATAATACACCCTCACAGTTTTTACAACCCTGATGATGATTATATCACATCAATGTTGTGAACTATGCTTGGATTAAAAGAAAGAAGAGTTGTCTAATTTATTTTTATTATAATTTTGGCAGAAAAAAGGCTCTAGAAAACTAGACCCAAAACCAACCACATCAGTCGATAGAGAGAAGGCAGCAAAAAGGGCAAAAAAAAAAAAACAATTAGAAAGAAATAAAAAAAAAGGGGCATTATGCCCTGTGCCACTCAATCGAGAACCAATGGTATAAATAGAGGGGCTATCATGGTCATGCCAGACACGAGTCTGCCATGGTGCCACCACCTTTGCTAGCAGTGTGCAAGACAAAGGGGACATAGACGGTGGCTATCAATGTGGCTTTTTGAGCAAGAACGACGCATTGGTGCTCTACAGCAATAATCCCTAGCTGCAGCTGTAGGTTTTGAGATGATGTGGTGGTAGAAGTGGTGGTGGCAAGGAAAGTGACACGCTTGTGTGTGATGGTGCATGGTGATTATGATCAAAGGTACATGTTAAATGGAGGCTGTGATAGGGATGCTTGTGGGCAACATTAATGTGAGTGATGACAGTATCGCTGATTTGCATTAACTATGTACGTGATGGGGTTTATGCTTATGAAAATGAAGTGCTCAGTGTAAACTAATAATATGGAGCAATGTTAGATAGATAAAGACACCAATATCCACACACCCAAAAGAACATGAGACCCACTAGAATTTTTATCCTATCATTCTTTTATCTCTTAACTCCGCCTATATTACACCTATGGTACATAGCTAGTCCCAAGTCCGGATAAAAGAGAAAGGTTGTGTTAGGCTTTCGACAATCAACATAAAAATTTAGTCGAATATTCATCACATGAATAAAAGACATTATTGCGCTAAAGCTAGATCGTTGCCCGGAAGCAACGCGCTGTATAGCTCGAGTATAGTGTCAAATGAGCAAGAGCCACTACATCGGTTCCCGGGTGTAGTGTTAAATGAGCAAGGATTACCGCGTTTTCGTGAACAGATGAAGGTAAATAAGCTAGTTCACAAAGAAAGAGGTAAAGGTCGGAACAACAGAAAGTTGAGATTTGGGACATGAAACATAGACACTCTAACAGGAAAATCTATGGAGGTGGTGGATACCATGACAAGTAGGAAGATTAACATTATGTGCCTACAAGAAACAAAATGGGTGGGCGCAAAGGCTAGAGAGTTTGATACCTCAGGGTTCAAACTTTAGTATACAGAAGAGGTGAAAAACAGGAATGGAGTAGGTATTATCGTGGATAAACAGTGGAAGAAGGATGTAGTGTATGTCAAGAGGGTGGATGATCAGATCATCTCTATTAAACTTGTGATGGAAGGAAGTACTTTTCATGTAATTAACGTCTATGCATCGCAAGTGAGTTCGGACAAGCAACACAAGATAAAGTTTTGGGAGGATCTAGAGAATTTAGTCCAAGACATACTTTCGAGAGATAAGATTTTCTTAAGAAGAGATTTAAATGGTCATATTAGAAGAGAAATGACTAGGTAAGAAAGTATTCACGGAGGCCATGGTTTCAAGGTGGTTAATACCGAAGGTAAAACTATTTTGGACTTCTCCTCAACCTTTGACATTCTCATCACAAATACATGTTTTAAAAAGAGAGACGAACATCTTATAACCTATAGGAGTGGCATGACAAGCTCTCAAATCGACTTTTTCTTGTTGAGGAGCGTTGACCAGAATTTTTACATTAATTGAAAAATTATTACAGGAGAGAGTTTAATAACACATAAGATGCTCGTCATGAATTATCGAGTTGAGCAAAAATTGAGAAAAAGATATCATACGAAGAACTCAAAGACGAGGTGGTAAGGAATAAAAAGTGAGGAACAAAGAAGCTTTCTAAAATGGATAAGAGAAGAGACAAAGTGGGAAGGAGATGGAAGCATAGAAAAGATGTGGAAGGAAATGACAGAAGTAATTAGAAGAACAGCAAAAGAAGATTTTGGTGAATCTAGAGGGATAGGATCAAGAGACAAGAAGTCAGAGTCATGGTGGTGGAATGCGAGAGTACAAGAAAAGATAAAAGCAAAAAGGGAGTGCTTTAAAGAGTGGTATTTGTCCCGCAATGCAGATAACTGGGAAAAATACAAGACGGCTAAGAAAGAGACAAAAGTGACTATAAGTGAAACAAAAACAAAAGCATATGATGGTCTCTACCAATCTTTAGACACCAAGGAAGGAAAAAAAAGTATATATAGAATCGTAAAGAATCGTAAAAGAAGAACAAGAGACTTGGAGTAGGTTAAATGTATAAAGAATAAAAACGGAAAAATTTTGGCTCAAGATGAGAAGATCAATGAAAGGTGGAAGAGCTACTTGTATGAGTTATTTAATGAAGAACAGAAAACTCTTCCAAGCCTTGGTCGATTATACACGAGGGAAGAAGATTAAAACTTCGACTACTATCGAAGGATTCGAGATTTCGAGGTAAAAGAGGCTCTAAAGCAAATGAAAAATGGCAGGACAATAAGACCCAATAATATTCCGATTGAAGTTTGGAAATGTCTTGAAGAAAAAGGCATCAGTTGATTAACCAAACTTTTTAATGAGATTTTAAGGTAAAAAAAGAATGTCAAATGAGTGGCGAAAGAGCACTTTGATACCTATCTACAAGAATAAAGAGAATATACAAAGTTGTGAAAACTATAGAAAGATCAAACTTAAGAACCATACCATGAAGTTATGGAAAAGAGTGATAAAATGGATGTTGAGACGAGACACAAGTAACATAGAACCAATTTGAGTTTATGTCAGGCAGATCCACCACCGAAACTACATACCTGTTAAGAAGAATGATGAAGAGATATCGTAGTAATAAAAGGGATATACATATAGTGTTTATTGATTTGGGAAAAGCGTATGATAAAGTACCAAGGAAAGTCTTATGGAAGGTTTTGGAAAGGAAGAGAGTAAGGATTGCATATATTCGCGCAATTAAAGACATGTATGATGGGACTACAACTAGCGTGAAGACTCAAGGTGGTATGACAGAGAAATTTTTTATTGGTATTAGAATACACCAGAGATCATCCTTAAGTCTGTACCTTTTTACATTAGTCTTGGATGTACTCACAGAATATATCCAAAAACCTATGTCATGGTACATGCTTTTTGCCGAAGATATTGTCCTTATAGAAGAGTCAAGGGAAGACCTAAATAAGAAGCTAAATTTATAAAGAGAAGCTCTAAAAGTGTATGGTCTGTGCATAAGTCATAGTAAGACGGAATATCTGAAATGTAAGTTCGACAACCGAAGAAAAAATCCTAATATAGAAGTGAAGATTGGAGAACACATCCTACAAAAAGTTAAAAGTTTTAAGTATCTTGGGTGCATCATCAGGATAATAGAGAGATTGAACAGGATGTAAATCATAGGATCCAAACAGGTTGGTCAAAATAACGAAGTGCGTCTGATTTTATGTGACAAAAAAGTGCCTTTAAAACTTAAAGGTAAATTCTATCGCACTACTATCACACCGGCTATACTTTATGGTACAAAGGGTTGGGCGACCAAAGGGGAACACGAACATAAGTGTGACAAAGATGAAGATGTTGAGATGAATGAGTGGTCATACGCATTTGGATAAAATAAGAAACGAAAATACAAGAAAGAGTTTGAATAACATCTATTATGAAAAAGATGGTAGAATCGCGTCTCAAGTGGTTTGGACATGTGAGAAAAAGACCGACAGAGCACCCAATTAACAGGGTGGATGAGATAGAAGATGAACAAGGGGTGAAAGACAAAGGAAGTCCTCGAAAGACCATTCATAAGGTGGTCAAACGAGATCTACATGTAAATAGTTTCTCTGTTGACATGATACATGATAGAACTCAATGACGTCGTTTGATCCATGTAGTCAACCCTACCTAGTGGAACAAAGCTTTGTTGTTGTATTCTTTTCTCTCTTCTATCTACAAGACTGCATTTGGAAGGAAGATTGAGATTGAGACTGGGAGATAGAGACAGAGACACTGAAACTAAATTAAGTATTTATATTGTGTTTGGTGTAAAATATATTAGACTGAGATATATCTCAATATTATGTTTAGTTTAAGATAAATATAGAGATTAAAGGGTAAATTTGAAATTTGAAAAGTTAAATGAAGGTATTTTTGAGAAAAATTGTTATTAAAGTTTCAGTTTCTGTCTTCAAAAATTTCAGTCTCTTGTGTCCCCATTTTTTAGAGGTACTGAAGGAACTGAATTTGTGTTTTAGAATTGAAATTTTAGTTCCAGACTCTAACTACCGAACATAATACCGAGTCTCAATCCCCCAGTCTCAATATCAGTCTCTGAAAACAAATGCTACCTAAGTTATACACTAAACATGGGTTCAAATATCTTTTCCTAATATCTGGATGATTCGGTGTGCATGCATCAGCTTATGTTATAGCTTTAGTCTGTGTGTGCGTTTGAATAGATGATAAGGTGTGACTGATCCAAAGATTGAGAAAATCTAAGACCTTTTGAAAAGGTGGTTATGGAGTTCAAACTAAAAAGCTGTTACAAACATACCTACTAAATTTATAAAAATATGAGCTAGTTTCAAAGATAGAAAGGGGCGGAATTGGAAAAGAGCATGTTAATAATAGAGCAAAACAAAACCTAAAACAAAATGTAAGATATTAGGAGATTTCATTTTACCCCACAAAAATCACATCCAACTCCTATGTGAATTCTTGATGGAAGACCAGACAATTCTGCTTCACCATTTCCTGATGAACCTGAAAGCAGACAATACATAGTAACGCTGTCACAAATATATCAAATAAATACCAAGATACATCATGAGTTAACCACTGTTCTAAAATTTGATCTATTTCCTTTCATTTCCAAGAAATTCTCATACACGTAATTTTCTGTCCAAAAAACTACTAAAGTTGTTAAATGTGTGTGAGCCTGAAAGATGGACAATGAACATTATTACACTACTATTTATTGAAATTTAAATGATAATTAGAAGAATAGGATAAATGATCATTTAACTCTACATTATTTGGTCATTGAAGATCAAGTTTTATAAGCTATTTAGCTCAAAAGTTTAAACTACTAAGCAAAGGCTCACAAATGGTTTTGTCTCGGTGAGTATATTATCTTACACCTGCGCAATATTATCTAACAAATGGTGTTGTTTATTTTTGGTTGAAATGCGTGGTAAATATGGTAGACTACATAGGGAAATATTGCTCTTTGCAGCTTGCTGAAGAGTGATGAATTAGACAGATTAAAATTAGTATTTCAACTTGTACCTAAAAGACAACAAAAATTTATTGGTAGGCTTTTCCACCAAAGACTTACTACTTTTAATTAAATCTCACATAATGTCATCTAAGAATTTCGTAAGTTGAATAGAAATCAATAATCGAAGCTTTGTTGAGCTCCTTGTAGCAACAAAATTAAGAAAAATTGCATCTTCTTCTTATTATCACTTAAACAGTGAGTGTTGCTCTGAGAAATAACTGATTTTGATCTTTAAAAAAATCATCAAACCTTAAGCCCCCTCTGAATGGAGACAAATTAAAGACAAGAAAGATAAGCGTAAGTTATTAAACAAGAAAGGAGATAAGTCTAACTTAGCGTCTAGGCAAACCTTAGGGAAAATCTGATAGAAAACAGGCCTCATGATGGCCCTTTGATTAGCTAGGATTAGAAAGGAATAAGGAGTTAGGAAGCTATGCATTGGTATCAAAGGAATTGCGAGAAGGGTTTCACAAATACCCTCATGAATTGTAGTTTATTGTTCTTGTGCTAAGCTCCTTGATCCAGAGCACTCTAGTAATGCACAGATGTTGTGTCTCCCACTCTCCCTTCAGTTCTTCAATATCTACATCACCTGTTCTACTCCCAACCAAGTCACTAACCCCACATCATCATCACCATGCATGTCTTATCCCCAATCCGCTAGAACCTCAACCATCACCATCCTCACGCCACTACATTTACTTGCAACACCTTCACCGCACTGCCATAGTCATCCCTCTCAACCCCACCTCCACCTCCACCTCACATGTGCATCTACCATATCCCTCACTTCACAGTTGCTGCCGGTGCGTCACTTTCACCACTATCACGATCACACCGGCGCCCCCTTCTCCACTCCCATCCACCTTCACCCCACCAAAGCCGCATCACCATCAACCCCACACTCACCCTCACCATTCGCCACTCACCTCCATGATTCGTGATCTGTAAGTTGTAAACTTGTAATAAGCTAGATCTAGTTGGTGGTGATGGCCGAATGGTTGTCGTCGTTGTTGTTTGAAGGGAAGAAGCTGAAGAGAGAAGAAGATGTTGGTGATGGTGGTTGTGGCTTGGTGTGGTGAAGGACCTAAAGAAGGACCTAACTCTAAACGGATTTATTGAAAATTTTTAGTCATATTGTAGAGCTCAATACATGTTTGATCCATATAGTTAACTCACCTAGTAGGATAAGACTTGGTTATTTCTGTTTCAATTTGATTTCTTATAGTAAAAAAAAATCATCTTTTTAGTATTGCCAGTTTCTATTAATTACAATTATTTCTCTCCCAGTGGTTTGACTCAGAATTGCATGATTCCAAAAATGTTTACAAAAGAATAAAAAGTAGGGAAAAAATACTTACAAGATGAGATCTTAGGTTTGACTTTGACTTGGCTAAATTGAGAAGCATCTCTTCGCTTTGCATATTCTTCTGGAAATTGTTCCTTCAAAAAGTGATCAAGGGCCAAGCAAACTTTTGGAAATCCTCTTGGATGCAAACTTTGACAAATTTGGCATTTAAGCACCTGATCGTCTATGTTCATCATGCAAACTTCACAGAATACTGTACAAAATGAGCAAAAAGTGAATAAGCATATGTAATTAACTTTTCTGCTACTGATGACCTTAATTCATTATAAATGGAAGAAAACATTTAATGCATCGAGTACCATGACCACAATTAAGAACAATAGGATGAAAGAGCAATTGCTTGCACTTTGTACAAGTCACATCTGCAATTGTTATTTTCTGTTGCTGATTGTGCTTGTCATTCTCGGGTACTTTTTTTCCTGCAATGGAAGTTGTTCCCATAACCTCAGGCATTCTATTGGATGTGTCTTCATAAATGATGGCACCTTCTTTTCCTTCATGATTGGAAGAGCCTGATTGTTCCTTACATTCACAAGTTTCCAAGTTGCTTGAGTTGGATGAGGGATCTTTAGTAGCGCTAGAATGTGAACTCTCGGGATTATCAATTTTAGCTTGTGATCCACATATATCATCATCAAATTGAGGGGAGAAATATCCCAATTCCTTTTCTTCCTCTGAAACACAAGAAGAATTAGTATGGTCAAACTCAAACTTTACACAACAAAGTAGACAGAAAGATATTTCTCTTTTATGATAAATGCAATTTTAAATGACAGTTGAATCAAGATGGAGGAAGAAGAGATGGAATTAGAAAAGCAGGGAAAGAAAATTCACATATTAAAGTTAAGGTTAAGGTTAAAGTTGTCTATACTTATTTTTGCATAATCTGCATGGGTACTTAGTTATCATGTTCTCTTCATAAACATATAGTGGGTTTAGAACTTTCCTTGTGCTCTGCCCAAAAGAAAAGACCTCCTAAATACTCCAATCAATAAATTCTGAATGCAAGGGAAGAGGCTATCATTTTTATCCCAAAATGAAAACAGAATGCAAAACAGCCAAGCAGTAATAAGAAAAGTATCGCTCAATCCACTCATCAGTCAAAGTCTTGTGATGATAAACATAAGAAATCTTCTTCCAAAGTTTGCAAAAGGCAACTACAACAGTGTAGCAAGCAATTACAATTTACAACAGCAGTCAGCAAGGTACACTATTGCAGTGGAACTTCCACAGCCCATATAACATACATTTTTTTTATTTTCGTTCATTGTTTGCTACGCTGTAATGTCTAGCTTATCACAATAGGTTAGGATTAGATTAAATCAAGGGCTTAAGGTGTTGCCACCTGAGTGCATATCTAAAACGGAAACATCAGATAGTGTAGTTCTAGAAAGTAATGTACCTTAAATCTAGCCAGTCATAATCATGTAACCGCAAATCGAATATATAAATTGCGCTTAGAGTTTAAATTGGCTAATCTGTATAAGCCTATAAGGCTCATGACACTTATATTTGTGAATATGCTGATAGAGAAGTATTTAGAAAAAGAAACATACCAAGCACCTGATGTAACCTCCTCTTGTAAGCATCAGGATACAGCTTAAGAAGCAAAAAGTGAAGCATTTGACAGATTGTTGGAAAGTGATAGTATGATTGTCTACAAATCGGACAATGAGACTCGCGTATAACATCCATTGATTTATGGACGCACCAGAAACAAGATAGATGACCACACGCTGTGAACAGGGGTGAAAAAATCACAAAAAATGTGAAAATCTATCACATAAAATTACCAAAACCTTAAATGTAGCTTTAGAAATTGATGCATCATTACCGAGTACAATGGGCTTGTGCAACAGTTCTCTGCATTATAGAAGCAAATTCAAATAGTGCAATTTGATAAAGAAAATAGAACTAAGACATCATAGACCAACTTAATGCAAAGTCAAAACAATCCAGCGTTTCTAGACAGGAAAATGCGATGATGCACCAAGATAAACTTGGTATATCGTAAAACTAAGATAAATAACACAATGGTATATATCTTAGCACATAACTTATAACCAATAACTTTTATTAGATCTTCAACATTGAGATCATCTTGGTTCATCATACACTAAGTTTAACTTGGTGCATTTATGTTGTTCCTAAATGGAAGAAAAACCAAGATTCAAAGTCCAAATAATTCAGCCAAATCATGGAAACCTTCCACGGTATAATGAAGCTGCAAGAAGCATACATTGGTCAAACTTAAACTGCAATAATACATTGACTTTTTTTCTTTTTCTTTTGGGGGTAAATAACAATAAAATCATCACTATAACTTATCAAAATATAGACTAACCTTTGTTCTTATTCTTATTCTAATAAATAGGGTTTAATTACTACCATCGATCGAATTTTGAGATAATACAAATGCACTTGTACAGAATCCAGTTCCTTAAAATAATCTTACTCCAAATCGTTAACATCAACTAAACTTTAAAATCAGAAATTACAAAAAATATGAATGGAAAAAAAATGCCGAGAAAACAAAGCTTTCGATTACGAACAAGCTTTCAATTAAAATAAGGAGTAAAAACAAATCAACTTGGACAGACCACAAAAATGAGGATTAATAATGAAATAAACAAATAACAATAATCATAATAATATGAATAAAGAAAAGAGGGTGTTACAGGCAAACACAGCAAACAAAGGAATCAGAGATTTCGTCATCATGTTGCTCGCTTTCTTTAATGGCTGCGTTGGCTTCCATTCTCGTAAGATCGATAAACAGAGAAGGAATGGATTTAGATTAATAAAAGGTTCCACTTTGTTATTTATTTTCGATAATTAATAATAGTGGATGTTAGAAGAGGTATCTAGTTCTTAGTATCTTACGGCCTTCAGAATTTCATATCACAGGCGTATGTTGTTGGCGGCCCAATTAGATTGTAGGATTTTTTTTTTCTTCTATTATAAAATAAAATAAAAATTTAATTTCTATAACAAATAAGTGTAATAATTCGTGTATGATACGTAATAAAATTGAAATTATAATTTTAAATTATTTTATTAAAATTAATTTAAATTATAATTATTTAATTAATAAAAAGGTAACATGTTATGCATTGTTTGTTTTTTCTTAATTTGGTATTAAGTGTATCAACTCTAATGTAGTTATTAATCGTTTTTATTAACATACTCTAATAGCAAGCACATAGCAACGCGACGAGTTTGTTCTTTATGTTGTTGAGTGGCCACTAAATTTGTTTATTTATTTGGGTTTAGGGCTGTTTGTGGACTTGGTTGTAATAGAGAGCAATTAGACCTCAATTATAATGAATTTCATGATCCTAGTCAGAAGAAGAGGGAAATTGATAGGTAGATTTATAAAAATATGTGAGGTTATTAAATTGGTGGGTTAGAAAATTCTTTGCTATGGTTGTGTTTGGAATTGGATTAAATGGGTTGTGCCTGTATTTTTGTTTGTAATATCTATTAGTTTAATTGTTTTATCATATATTAAAGTTAATTTTAAAATATTTATTTAATACATCATATGCTAATATTAAGAGTATTTTTTTAAAAAGATATATATGTAAAAATAGATATAATATAATTACAGATATAACATAAACAAATATATTAAATAAAAGGTTAAACCAATATGCTTATTGATGTATTTGGTAAATTTTGCAAATTGGAGAATAAGTATGTATTCGATTGCTTGGTGATCACGTAGATAACTGAGTAACTGGATTGCAAATTAATTTCACAGTGTGCACTTTATTTTTTCTCATTTCTAAATAAAAGCGAAAATTAAGAGAAATAGGTAGTAATATATCATGAAAAAGGATAAAAGATTTTGCATATAAATAGATAATTATTACAAAATAAAATCTTATTGTGAAATATTAAACTTTCACATACTGCAAAGTGCAAATCATGAAGATCAACTATAATGTAATGACCACTTCTATCTATTTTTGACCATGATATAAGCTCTCTTTTTTCGGTCAAGAATCCATTAACATCTAATTGAAAAAAAAAAGAAACTGAATTAAAAGTATCAAATTAAGGACAAATAAATGAATAATATAATAAATTATTTATAAATTAAAGAGATTTATCAATTTATTTTATACTAAACGATAAAACTAACAATATATTAATGAAAAGATATACCTTTGAAGAAAATCTCATGCCCTAAGCTGTTCAAGCTGTGATGTTGATGGTTTGATGAATCAGAAGGGATTAAGAGAGGGAGATAGATAGGTTCTTCTCATTATTGGAGAGAATGAAAAATCCCCCTTGGAAAATATTTGTTGAGTTATTACACCTTATATACTATGTACCTTTTTTTTTATGTACTCTCACAAAAAATAATTACAATGGTAAACCTATTATTGATAAGAAATAATCTAGGTAACACCCTCCCGCAAGCTAGAATTGTGTAAGTCTAACAATCCTAACTTGGAAACATTGGCAAGAAAAGGACCTGGTGGCAGAGCTTTGGTAAGAAAATCAGCAAGTTGATCCTTGGAACGAACTGGCATAAGATGAATGAGACCAGACAAATGCTTTTCACGAACAATGTGGCAGTCCACTTCAATGTGTTTAGTTCTTTCATGAAAAATGGGATTATTGGCAATGTGAATGGCTGACTGGTTGTCACAGAATAGAGTGATAGACTTTTGAAGCGGCAAGCCAATGAAATCCATTAAGAAAGATAACCAACTAGCTTCACAAGTGGCAACAGCAAGAGACCTATATTCAGCTTCTGCAGAGGACTTGGCAACTGTGGTTTGCTTTTTACTCTTCCAGCTAATGAGCGAGTTCCCAAGCATGAAGCAATAACCGGAAATGGAGCGACGAGTATCGGCACAGGTAGCCCAGTCAGCATCGGCAAATCCAGTGAGATGCAGATTAGAAGTAGAGGAGAAGAAGAGACCAGTTGCAGGTCGGCCTTTTAAATATCGGAGTACACGAAAAGCAGCCTGTAGGTGAGAAGTTGTTGCACAGTCCAAAAATTGGCTCAAACGTCCCACAGCATAAGAGATATCGGGTCTAGTATTTGTGAGGTAAAGGAGTCGGCCGATGAGTTGTCTGTAAACAGTGTTGTCTGTTAAAATGGTACCTAATTCCTTTGAAAGTTTCTGACTATAATCAAATGGAGTAGAGAGAGGCTTGCAATCTAGATAACCAAAATCTCTGAGAAGGTCCATGGTGTACTTCCGCTGATAAATGTGAATTCCAGAGTTAGAGCGTGCTACTTCCATTCCCAAGAAGTATTTGAGATCACCAAGATCCTTTATTTTGAATTTGTCATCCAAATCTTGCTTGATGGAATTGATTTCACCAATGTCATTCCCGGTTAAAACCAAGTCATCAACATATACTAGAATGGTAGTGAAGCTTTGAGATTGTTTCTTAATGAAGAGTGAATGATCATCAAAAAACTGCTTATAACCAGCATCCACAAGAGTCTGAGTGAGCTTAATGTTCCATTGCCTGCTTGCTTGCTTAAGCCCATATAGAGATTTTTGCAATTTACAAACCAAACCTGGTTGTGACACAGCCAAACCGGGTGGTATCTTCATATAAACTTCTTTGTCCAAATCTCCATGAAGGAAGGCAGTGTTGACATCCAGCTGTTTCAAATGCCATTTCTTTGCCGCTGCTAATGCTAACATTACTCGTAGGGTAGTCATTTTGACAACTGGACTAAAAGTATCACCATAATCTACTCCTTGCACTTGAGTGAATCCTTTTGCAACTAGCCTCGCTTTGTGCCTTTCTATGGTGCCATCGGGATTGAATTTTACCCGAAAAACCCATTTGCAACCCACAGCCTTCTTGTCTTTTGGGAGTTCAGTGAGACACCAAGTTCTGTTCTGATCTAGAGCTGTCAATTCATCTTGTATTGCCTTTCTCCAACATTCATGTGCAGCCGCTTCCTCATAAGTGCTAGGTTCTTGATTTGAGGTGATGGCTAGAGAAAGTGACTTATATTTCGGGGTTAGTTTATCATATGACAAGTGTTGTGAGATAGGATATAAAGAGTTAGAGTTGGAAACATTGCTAGAGTGAGCTGCGTGGGTTGTCAAACAATGATAGTCCTTCAAATAAGCAGGCGGTTTCTTGACTCTTTCAGACTTTCTAGTAATGCAGTCATGTGTGATGTCAGAGTGTTGTGATGCAGGTGCTTTATCAGTGTGTGGTGTGGTAATGGGTGCAATGGTGTGTGAGGAAATTGGTGAGTGCATTGAGCTTGAGAAATGTTCATTTGAATCTATGAGTGTGGTATGTGTGGGTGATTGCAAATGATGTGTGGATGGTGTATCATATTGAAAAAGATCAATGCATTGTGGAGTACGAATGGGCACTACAGAAATGTCAGTGCTAGTGGAATGTAAAAATGGAAAATGAGTTTCATAAAAAAATTACATTTCTGGATATGAAAATTTCCTTTGATTTTAAATCAATAAGTCGAAAACCCTTTGTTCCTAATTTAAAACCAAGAAAAGCTGTTTTTCTGGCTCTTGGGTCTAATTTTGTTCTTGAATTTGTTAATGTGGAGGCATATGCAAGAGAACCAAATACTCTTAAATATGAAAGGTCAGGTAAGTTGCCATACAAAAGCTTATAAGGACTAGCATTATTCAGGTTAGTGCTGGGCAACCTATTAATTAGGTGAATGGCGTGAGCAACTGCGTATTGCCAAAAACAATGTGGAATTCCTGATTGAAATAGCAGTGCTCTAGCAACACCTAAAATATGCTGGTGTTTTCTCTCTACAATCCCGTTTTGCTCTGGTGTTTCTACACAAGAAGTTTGGTGTAAAATTCCAGTTGATGCAAAAAAAG
>NC_029777.3:86419113-86452406 GCF_000817695.3 Arachis duranensis
TACTCATTGTATATAACCCTTCTATACACTCAGCAATGGCAATCATTTTTGATGTGGATCTATCTTGTATCTCACAACACTTATCATTGATTAACAATTGACAATGTAAGTTTGAGGTTAACTTTGACACAGATATCAATTTAAAATCAAAAGAAGGAATGTATAAAACATTTTTGAGAAAAAAATTTTTAGAGAATGTGATTGTGCCAATGATGGTGCTAACAGTTTTGGTTCCATTTGGCAATATCACATTGATTGGATCAATATTTTGAAAACTTGCAAAATCTTTTAAGTCAAAAGTCACATGATCTGTTGCACCGGAATCAATGATCCATAGTGCAGATTTTGGAGTGATAATGCTCATAATTCTCGCATTAAAATGTAATGCAATGGTTTTACCTGGAGTGGAAGTGTGAATGGAATTAGTCAAAATTTGATTTGCATTATGAGGTTGTTGCTGCACACTTTTGTCTTTGATCAACTCTAACAAGGCAAATCTTTGCTCTGGAGTGAATCCAGATCTTGATATTCCAATGTTCTCTTGGAGACAATTGAGCTGGAATTGTTTGTCACTGAGTATATCATCATGCCCCTCAGTGATCACGTGATTGATGGTGGTGTTATGTTGCTGCCATTGGTAGAAGTGGGAGGAGTACCCATGCTTCTTATAGCATACATCTTCTGTGTGGCCTTGCTTGTTGCAATGAGAGCAAGCCAATGTAGCTCCACGACCTCTGCAATGGGAGGATCTGTTTGCCATTTTGAGAAATCAATGAATCACAGAGTAATAGGGATTCAGATCTTCTTCCTTCCAACTCGTTGATCGAAACAGCTATGTTCACCAAGAAAGAATCTTGCGAAATAGCCTCTCATCAAACTCTATTGGATGAGTTTGAAGGAAGAGGTAAGAATGGGGAAAGAAAATGTCGAAAGAAAAATTAGGGATAGAAAGAGAATGGCAAAATTGGATTGATCTCAATTCACAACTTTTTTTTTTGATTCACAGCTTGGTTGCTCTCCACGCTCACCGCACCATGAAGAAAATCTCATGCCCTAAGCTGTTCAAGCTGTGATGTTGATGGTTTGATGAATCAGAAGGGATTAAGAGAGGGAGATAGATAGGTTCTTCTCATTATTGGAGAGAATGAAAAATCCCCCTTGGAAAATATTTGTTGAGTTATTACACCTTATATACTATGTACCTTTTTTTTATGTACTCTCACTAAAAAATAATTACAATGGTAAACCTATTATTGATAAAGAAATAATCTAGGTAACAACCTTAAAAAAAAGTCACATTACAATTTTAAACATTTGTATAAATTAAATGTTAAAATTTATGTTATCATTAAAATGACGCTATTATATAATTTCTTGGCAAAAATTAAAATAAAAAAATAATTTTGTGTAAGTTAATACAAAAATTAACTACGTATCAAATAAGTTAGAATGTTCATTTGTTTGTTTCAATATATTAATATAAGCAAGAAAATTGAAATGATTGTCAGAAATTTTACGATCATCGACCGTATTTACTATACGTGACTCCTTCTTAAAAGTTATTATTGGAAGATAAATTTTGCTTGATTCCTCAGTCACAAAATTTGAGAAGACATAGATTCTCCCCTCAATCAGTTCATTCTTAAATATCTTTGCCAAATAATTCTTGATTGAATAATGAATTTTATTACTGTAAAACAAATCTATCTATCTACTTAATATACTAAAACTGGATTTTTCCCCAATTAATGAAGGTAAGGTGTCGATCTCTCATGACTCCGTTTTCTCTCCAAAATGAACTTTCCTATTCTCTATTCTAAACTATTTTATAAAAAATATCTTTATTATAATGATAAAAATATTTGAATATAATCATAAAATATCAAATTTTATGATATCAACAATGCACATTAATTTTAAATATTTTTAGTCATTTTAATTATATTAATTTAAAAATATTAATATAATTCTAATTCTTATTTATTATCCAATAATAATAATAATAATAATAATAATAATAATAATAATAATAACTTGAAAAATTCGTATATAAACTATTTCAATTACACGTGTATTATTATTAAAATTCTATATATTCCTAAATATAAGTCTTGAAAAACAC
This sequence comes from Arachis duranensis, assembly GCF_000817695.3. Taxonomy (NCBI): domain Eukaryota; kingdom Viridiplantae; phylum Streptophyta; class Magnoliopsida; order Fabales; family Fabaceae; genus Arachis; species Arachis duranensis. The sequence goes on from NC_029777.3 coordinate 86,421,236, forward strand.
GATATAACACGAGCTATTAGTGTAGAGTTGTTTAGGTTTGTTTAAGAAGATATAATAGAATTTATATTTCTAAATTTCAAGACATATATTTTTATTTCAATATGTGTATATCAGGTATAATATTCTTATTCATTGTCCGGGATTTCTCTGATTATGATAGAAGATAATGATTCTAATCATATTATGAAAAATTACATAATTTTAACAAAATTAATATATGATGTATAATTACTATATATAATAAAAATTACTTTAATAATAAATAATTTACATACTTATTTTTGTTTTACTAAAGTTTATATATAGTATTTTTCTGTGGTACATGAATCTAAATTCGAGAGTCAACTCATAATTTTATATTTATTATTTTTCTTTTACTACTTCATAGAGTAAGAATATATTCTTCGTTTTTCATCAAAGTTGATCCTTTTAAGATACAATTTATAATTTTGATACACTATTAGTGTAAAGTAGTTTTACACAAAGGTTCAATAACGTAATATTATATATTATAAAAAATAACTATCTTTTATATTGATTGCATTCACCTAAATGATAATCCAAAAAAAATAGAATTAAAGTTTATTGAAAACTCTTCAAATTGATATAGAGATTGTAATATTTGAATTTTTGTAGAGACAGTTATGATCATTCAAAGTTTGGTGTAAAAATTTAAAATTCTGCAAAGTTGCAGAATTTTGTGATTTCTGGTATGTATGCACACAAAGCCTTGTGCGCATGCACACCCCTGCAAAACTTTAAACCTGTGCGCACGCATAGACCTGTGCATACGCACATGCAGAGGAAGCAACCTGTTTAGAGCGCTAGCACAGCCTGTGCGCGCACATACCCAATGAACGTTTACAACCTATGCGCACGCACACGTTGGGAAGGGCAATCTGTTGAGGGCGCGAGCACGCCTTGAGCGAGCAAACAAAATTGTAAAATTTGGTACCTGTGCGTACGCAGACCTCTATGCATAAGTTTAAAACGTGTGCTTACGCACTCTCCAGTGCTTTCGAGTCCTCTTGGGCGTGCGCACGCACTCTCCTATGCGTACACACACGCCCTGTTTCTCAAACTTAAACTTTGTTTTCAACTATTTCACCTTCCCAACAAGATTGTAAGCTTTTGTGACACCATTTTAAGATTTTTGGGCTTATTTTCGAGCATTGCAACATGGGAAAAGTCTTAGAAGAATTTAATTGGGTTTTACTTTGAAAAGCTAGCAAATGAAGGTTAGGTTTCTGGTGTACTGAGGATGAGTTTGGTGGAGTGAGAAAGAAGGATGGTACTGGAATTGAGGAACTGATGAACTAATAAGTTTGGAACGAAAATTATGAATTGATGATGGTTGTGATGAGTCGAGGACTCGAAGAGAAATGATGATCTTGATGGTTGTTGAGAGTGTGCAGCGCCTATATCCCTAGCGTAGCAAGTTTATCTGCTGCATAAGTATATGTTGTTGAGAGTGTACAAGGCCTATATCCCTGGCATAGCAGATTCTTCTGCTGCATGAGTATATGTTGTTGAGAGTGTGCAGGGCATATATCCTTGGCGTAGCAGATTTCTCTGCTGCATGAGTAGTTATTGTTGTTTCCTTCTCTGCTGCATGAAGTGTGCGGGGCCTATATCCCTGGCATAACAGACTCCCTACTACATGAGTGTGCAGGGCACTATATCTCTGGCGTAGCAGATTCGCTGCTGCATGAGTGTGCAGGGCATTATATCCCTGGCGTGGCAGAAAAGGCTACATCCAAAAGGATGTGTCAGTTTGGCATTTACGGACTGACAAGTGATATCACGAGGCAAAAGGACAGGCATTTATCATATGCATCTCTTATGTGCTTGCTTGCTTGATTACTTGGGCTTGCCTAATTGCATAAAATGTCTACTTGCTTCTTGAATTACTTGATATATATGAGTTTTACCTGTGTTTTTCTTGCTTGTATTATTTGTGTTTATCTGGTGCTGAGGAGGTTTGGAAGGCAGTGGCGATGAGATCGCATAGAGGATAGGTTGGTGAAGGCTGTGGGATAGCAGAGAACTGTTAGACTAGAGAATCCTTTAAGTTAGTTCACCCTTTTATTGTGTTAAGGTTTTAGATATGCTCTACTGTTTTAGTTATGCCTAGAGATTGAATCTTGTGATGGATATGAAGTCTAGGATTGCCTCTGGTGTCCCGGGGTCTTATATCTTACATCACTGGGTACTGTTACCGTACTGAGAACCTTCGGTTCTCATACCATATTCTGTTGTTATTTTTCAGATGCAGGTCGCAACCCACCTCAGTGAGTTGCTTTGGATGCTGACAGAAGCGGAGGATCCTATTACTCTTGGAGTCTTTTTGATTTGTTTTGTTTATATATATAACTCTCACTTTTGTATTTTATTTTTGGCCTAGAGGCTTGTAATTGGGAGAGAAAAACTTGTATAAGCTAATTTTACTGCCTGGTTCTGTATGTCTGTGTATAGCTAACCAGCTTAAACTCCGCGAGCCGTGGCTAGATTCCTATGATATTATATTATTATCTTTTGTTATATTATATCTGATTTTTTTGTGCTTTAAGTTAGAAGCTTCGTTAATACGTTTTGTGCTTTTTAAATCCTGTTTTTGAGCTATATCCTTCATCGGGCTTTTAGATATATTAATCCTTCTATATATTATATGTATGAGCTTTAGAACTGTTGTAACCTCTTATTAACCTTTGCTTTACGACGCGAGGTAAGATTTAGGATAATTGGAGTGTTACAATAACACCCTTTTTACTTTTACACCTTTGTTTCATAGGATTAAAATCAATTTTCTAACCTCTTATTAACCGTTATACACATGACTTTCATTATCATTTAGTGACTAAATTTTCAGGGTTTCAGCTTTTCATTTTTATCCACTTTTAGTGACTTTTAAGACTTGAAACTTAAACCCCAAGTGCTCCAAATAATTTAGTGGTTTCATACAATTTTCAGAGGCAAATAAGTTTCATATATCACTCAAATAATAGTCCAAAAATAGAGAAGCATCACTAAATTTTCAAAATTAAGAATCAAGCACAAAATCACCACACCCCAAGTGTTCCAAATAATTTAGTGGTTTCATACAATTTTCAGAGGCAAATAAGTTTCATATATCACTCAGATAATAGTCCAAAAATAGAGAAGCATCACTAAATTTTAAGAATTAAGAATCAAGCACAAAATCATCACAAAGTGGCTCATATAAACACCGAAAACAAGCACAAACATACTTTAACTAATCCTAACCCTTACCTCTTATGTAATTCAGTTAGTAAATATTTCTCACACTAGAAAACGTGCACACAAGGGCAGAACACATAGCTAGTGGTGGTGAGTTTTGTTTTTGGCCTAAAATGTCACAAAACGTCGAAATTCAACCACTTTGAGCTCGAATCTCTCTAACTCCTTAGGCGTGCTCCACGGGTGCTTCAAGAGGAGTTCTCTATATATGGAGGAGAGCAGAAATTCATCATATCTACTATTTTTAAAATAGAAAAGGAAAGGAGAAAGAATAAGAGTTTACCTAGCCAAAATTTTGGTATAAAGACAAGGATTAGCGAAAACAGGCAACAGTTTGTGCTTGTATGGTTTGAGTCCTTGAAGAGCACATAAAGGGCAATGGAATAAGAGTTAAAATAGGGACTGAGGCTCAGAGAATAAGTGCAATAATTTTTTCTCTTTCTCTCTCAAGAATTCGGTCAAAAGAGTGTAAAAATGTGTAAAGTATTTTGTGAATTTTGTAGCCAATGCTTCCTTAAATAAAAAATCAAAGTGTTGCTGAATTTATGATGGTAAAAGTGGCTACAATTTTTGTGGACAAGGGATGGTCTTCAATGAATAAGGGGCATGAAAATGAGGAAGCTTGGTCAGCGCTTGCGTGTCGAGCTTATCCACAGTTAACCGCAGTTAGTTACTCGAGGTTAAAAATATAGCAAAGAGGGATAAAAGGCTGAGATAGTCTCCGTACAGAGGCTAAGAAGGAGATACAAATTACTTGGATGCCAAGTAAGAAGATTTGGAGTCTCTAGAAGTTGTTTGCAGAATACTAATCAGAAATTCGGTTCGGATAACTTTTACGGTGCAGTAAAATAATTAATGGCTAATATTTATTCTTAAAAGACTAAATCATGAATGAATGCTAATATAAGTCTTGAGGCACATTTAGTTGGGTAGAAATTATTTTGACCACTGATTCCGAGATTTTTCGGTTACTAGAGTTTTTTTCGACACGCGTACAAAACGTCACTAAAAGTAAATTTCCGGCTTAAAAAGTCTCTAGTGAGAAAAACAAACTAATAGTAAACTAATATTTATTGTTTACTAGTCAAACTTGATTTAGTGAGATTAATTACCCCCATAAAGTCAATTTGGACTTTATTAATGGCTTTTTTCTATTTAATTTTTTTATTTTTATTTCTTTATTTTTTGTACCATTGGACTAGCCTCACTATTTCTTATTGATCTGTGGTTCGGAATTTTGTGAAATAAATTTTAAAAGAGCCAGAAAAGTCTATTTACTGAAAATCGGGTTCTTACAAAAAATACTATAAAAAATTATAAATTGTACCTTAAAAGGATCAACTTCGATGAAAAATGAAGAATACATTCTTATTCTATGAAGTAGTCAAGAAAGAATAATAAATTAAATAAATATAAGTTGACTCTCATATCTAAACTCATGAATCACAAAAAACACTATATATAGTCTTTATTAGAACAAAAATAATTATATAAATTAGTTATTATTAAGTTAATTTTTTATTATTTACGTTATATGTCATATATATTTAACGTAATTGAATAAACCATTATCATATCATATACATTTCTATCATGATTAGAATAAAAGATTTTTGTTTTAATTTTTTATCGTAGATATCAATATTAATTTGTCAAAAATTACGACTAATTTAAAATTATATTACAATAATTGAAAATTAAATTATTGATAATTAACATAATTATGTATTAAATACTTATTTGATCTATAATTATAAAAAAATTATTGACAATTAACATGTATTAAATGCTAATTTGATGTATAATGATTGACAATTAACATAATTATGTAGAAAATAAAATATAGCAACTAAAATTAAATTTGTTAACTAATTGAAGCTAGATAAACAACGTTTGGCAATTATTTTAGCATTTAATTATCATCATCATCATCATCATAATCATCATCATCATCATCATCAATTGATATCAATATAAATGGGTCACTATTAACGTAACAACTTGTCACTAATAAAATTATTACATAATAAATGAGAATTAGAATTGTATCAATATAATTAAAATGATTAAAAATATTCCTGATTGATAATTAGTTTAATAATGTATTAAATATTAATTTTATATAATTATAATAAAGATATTTTTTAAAATTAGTATAATTATACATTATTCATTAAATGTTAATTGTAATATAATTGTAATATTGTAATACAATTATAATAAAGATATTTTTCTAAAATAAATTTAGAAGAGGAAATAGTGCTTTCATTTTGGTGGAAAAATGAATTCATGAGAAATTGACATTTCACTTTCATTAGTTGATAATGTATTAAATATTGATTTTATATAATTTATTTAAAGATATTTTTCTAAATTAGTATAATTATGCACTATTCATTAAATGCTAATTGTAGTATAATTGTAATATAATTATAATAAAGATATTTTTCTAAAATAAATTTAGAAGAGAAAATAGTGATTTCATTTTGGAGGAAAAATGAATTCACGAGAAATTGACACCTCACTTTCATTAGTTGATCATGTATTAATTTAATTTTATATAATTATAATAAAGATATTTTCCTAAATTAGTATAATTATGAATTATTTATTAAATGCTAATTGTAGTATAATTGTAATATAATTATAATAAAGATATTTTTCTAAAATAAATTTAGAAGAGAGAATAGTACTATCATTTTGGAGGAAAAATAAATTTATGAGGAATTGACACCTCACTTTCATTAGTTGATAATGTACTAAATATCGATTTTATATAATTATAATAAAGATATTTTTCTAAATTAGTATAATTATCTATTATTCATTAAATGCTAATTGTAGTATAATTATAATATAATTATAATAAAGATATTTTCTAAAATAAATTTAAAAGAGAGGATAGTGCTTTCATTTTGGAGAAAAAATGAATTCATGAGAAATTGACACCTCACTTTTATTAGTTGGAAAAAAAATCCAATTTTAATATATTAAGTAGATTATAACATCTTTATTTTTTACAATTCGTTTCTTTTTTTGGAGTTTCTATGAAGTTCGTCGTTCAGCATATAGCTCAAAGTTCGTCAAAGCTCTTCGCATTACTTTAATTTATACAAAGTTTGCCTAAATTTTAGGTGAACTTGATGTTATTCTCGAGGTACAAAACTTTGATAAATTTATTTCTATTTTTTTATAAATATCATTGAGTGAGAAGTTTTCTTGTGTTTTATGTTGAAAAAATATTTTGTTACACTTAACATTTAATAATAATTATATAATTAAATTTGATTTAGTATAAAAATAAAAATAAATAAATAAATTCAAAAAATAGTGATAATTAATTTTATTATATTAGTTAATTAATTAATAATTAAATTAAAACTTAGTTTTCTAATTAAATACAACTTAAATTATTAGTGACTTTTTAAAAAATATTTAAGATAAAAATATTATTTATATATTAATATACTCTATTAATTATGATCTTGTTTATAGTAATTATTTCGGTTAAAAAAATTATTTATACCATAAAGACTATAATAAGTATATTTCATAATTAAATATAAGATAATAAAAAGTAAATAATTGTTTAAGAACATATATAAAAAAATAAAATTTAGTCATCTTAACAATAAAAAGAAAGCCATTATAAATTATTTTTTTATTATTTTGAATATTATATTGTGTGAAATTATCTATTTATTATTTTAAATATTATAATAAGTGATTGTGTATATTTCTAGTTCTTATCAATATGTATAGATAGTTCTAATTTAAAATTTTAAATATATTTAAACAAATTTGGATTGGTCGAATGATTAACTTAGTCGGCCGCTTAAATAACTATTAGGAGTTCGAATTTCGTCTCATATGTGTAGCAACTCATTGGCCCTCTTAAATGAAACTCAAATTCAAGATAGATTAGTTCTTAACTTGTTGGGTATTGTGGGAAGTAAAAAAATATATATCTATACCTAAATTTTATTATATTTTTGCTCCCACAACTAAATTTTTCTGGATCCATCACTGGACCTAGATATTAGTTACATGATGATGAGGACATACATTTAATAAGGTTTAGCATAATTGTTGGGCAAATGTTATTCTCTGGAGTTATTTGTTTTTTCGGTCGACCTATTGTTGGAAATACATGTATGCTCCTAAATCCAATTTGTCATTGGTTCTAGTACAAGTAAGAGATTGTTGGAGATAAGTATGTGTGTCCAACAAAATACTATCATGAATTATTATTATTATAATGGCTCCATTATTGTCGCACAGTAATGGAAGTAGTTCTTTAACTGAAGGCACCACACCAATCTCGTTTATGAACTTCTTCATCCAAATAGCTTCTTTAGCAGCCTCACTTGCTGCTATGTACTCAGCTTCAGTCATTGAATCAGCTACAGTAGTTTGTTTGGAACTTTTCCAACTCACTCCACCACCGTTTAAAGTGAAAACATAATCTGAAGTAGATTTGCTATCATCTTTATTTGAGACAAAAATTGCGTCAGTGAACTCTTTTGGTATAAGTTCAGAATTTCCATAAATGAGAAAATGGTCTTTGGCTCTTCTTAAATATTTAAGAATGGATTTAACCACCTTCCAATGTTTCTCACCGAGATTCGCCTGATATCGATTGGCTACACCTAGCGCATATGCAGGATGTGTACATGTCATGGTATATATAATAGCTCCCTCTGCACTAACATATGGTATTATACTCATGCGTACTTTTTCTTCAGGAGTTTTAGGATAATCTTTTTTGTTAAGAGTAATTCTAGTCCTTATTGGTAAATAGCCTTTTTTGGAATTTTTTATGTTATACCTTTTCAATATGGTATCAATATACATAGAGTGTGAGAGTTCGAGCAATATTTTAGCTCTATCTCTATAGATCTTTATTCCTAAAATATAGACTGCTTCTCCCAAATCTTTCATGGAGAATTATTGAGATAGCCAAATTTTAGTATTTTGTAATACTGGTACATCATTTCCTATTAGTAATATGTCATCAACATAGAGTACTAAGAAAATGACTGTACTCTCACTAAATTTTTTGTAGATGCAAGGATTCTCTTCACACTGAACAAAATCAAACTTTTCGATCGTCTTATTAAAGCAAATGTTTCAACTTCTAGAAGCTTGCTTTAGCCCATAAATGGCGCAGTTCAGCTTACAAACTTTTCTATGATCAAACTGGAGTGTGAAATCTTCAGGTTGTGTCATGTACACTTCCTTTTTGAGTTCTCCATTAAGAAAAACTGTTTTCACATCCATTTGCCATATTTCATCATCATAGTATACTGCTATAGCAAGTAGAATCTGAATAGATTTGAGCATTGCCACAAGAAAAAATGTTTCTTTATAATCTATTCCCTCCTTTTGACAGTATTCCTTGACAACTAGACGGGCTTTATAGGTCTCTACCTTACCATCTACTCCAATCTTTTTCTTATAAATCCATTTGTAACCAATAGGTTTTATATTCTTTGAGGATTCAACCAAAGTCCAAACATTATTGATCCTCATAGACTCTATTTTGGATTCCATGGCACTTTGTCATTTTAGACTTTCAAAATTTTACATTGCCTCTTCATAAGTCTTAAGATCATTATAATCATAATTGATTCCATTTTCCACATCATCTTGCCCCATTAGGTTTAGCCTCAATGGTGGACGATGTTCTCTTGTGGACCATCAAAGAGGTAGTTCTTGTACCAAATTTGGAGGTTGCTGAATTGGTTTCAAAGGTAGTTCAAAGATTGGTTAACCTCTCTTTGAACTACTATCGGTTTGTTATCCTTAACTCTTGAAGATGATAAATTTGGTGTTAGTTTGAGTACATCTAAAGTTGGTTGCTCAACTTGTATTTCATGTTCTTGAGCTTGTACTATTTCATTGGTTTCTTGAACTTCATCAAGTTCTATTTCTTCACCTTGTTTTCCTTCACAAAGAAATTTCTTTTCTAAAAAAGTTTCACCTCTTGCCACAAACACTTTGTGGTCAGAAGGGTGATAGAAATAATAACCCATTGTTTCTTTAGGGTAACCAATGAACCTACATTTATCAGATCTAGCATCAAGTTTATTACTTTACAATTTCTTAACATATGTTGGACATCCCCAAATTCTAATGTGTTTGATATTTGGTTTTCGTCCTTTCCATATCTCATATGGTGTTGAAGAAACTGCTTTAGTGGGTACTTTATTTAGCAAATATGCCAATGTTTCTAAAGCATAGCCCCATAAATTTAATAGAAGATCAGCAAAATCCATCATGAATCGAACCATATCTAGTAAAGTTCGATACTTCCTTTCTGAAACACCATTGTGTTGTGGAGTACTAGGAGGTGTCCATTGAGAAAGAATCTTATTCTTCTTTAAGTACTAAAGAAAATTATCATTTAGATATTCTCCTTCTCAATCAGATCTAACCACCTTAATGCTTTTACTTATTTGATTTCCAACTTCACTACCAAAAAATTTGAACATTTCAAATTACTCAGATTTGTGTTTCATAAGATATACAAAGCTATATCTAGACATATCGTTAGTGAAAGTGATAAAATAAGAATATCCTTCTTTGACTTAAATTTTTATTGGTCCACAAACATTTGTATGTATTAGTCCCAAAAATTCTGTAGCCCTTTCTCCATGTTCCATAATGGAGTTTTGGTCATTTTTTCTTTCAGACAGGATTCACAAGTTACATATGATTCATAATCATATTTGTTAAGCTAACCTTCTTCATGTAACTTAGAAATCATTTTTTCCCTATATGACCTAGTCTACAATGCCAAAGATATGATTCATTTACTTGATTATTCCTCTCTCTTTTGAGAGTAGAAATATGCATGATAGAATTACCATTTAAATCAGAAAGAATATAAATGTCATATTGGAGATAGCCATTTACATATAAATCATCACTATAATAAGTAGAACAACTACCATTTTTAATATTAAAATAAAAACCACATTTATCCAGCATAGAAATAGAAATAACATTTACAACAAAATTAGGAACATATGATAATTCTTCAATACTAATGTCTTGTCCGTAGGCATTGCTAAAGAAATAGATCCTATAGTTACAGCAGCAACATTTGCTCTGTTCCCGACTTGAAGCTAAGTTTCTCCCCTCTTCAACCATCTACTTACTCATAGTCCCTGCAACGATTTACAAATATTATGAGTACTTTTGGTATCTAATACCCATATAGAATAATTAATAGTAGCTAAAGAAATCATGAAAATAATTTTCAAACATGTCTCACCTTCTTCCTTGGTTTTTAAAGAAGTAAGGTACTCCTTGCAATTTTTTTTCCAATGACCTCTGCCTTTACAATAAAAGCATTCAACATCATTTTTGTCAGCTTTTTCTTGTTTGTCCTTGGATTTGGTCACACCACCCTTAGGTGCCATGGGTTCTCTTTTAGAATTATTCTTTCCATTTCTTTTTGCTTTCCGCTTTCCTTTCTTCTTAAAAGAGCTACCAACTATTATAGCAACTCCTTTCTTTTTCTAAGATGTAATTTGATTCTCATAATCAATTAGCATGTTGAGCATTTTATGAAGATCATAGCTTACTTTAATCATATTAAAGCTAACAATAAATTGTGAAAAAGTTCCTGAAAGAGATTGCAAGATCAAATCTTGTGAAAGTTCTTTACTCAATTTGCATCCCAACTTCTCAAGTTGTTCAATAAGATCAATCATCTTAAGAACATGGGGTCCAACAGGAGAGTCTACATCAAGTGTGGATCTAAACAAAATTTTGAACAATTGATATTGGGTCGTCTTACTTTGTACACTATACATCTTCTTAATTAAGATGTTCAAAAATAGTTGGTGGATCCATATCCTGATGTTGCCTATGAAGATCAGAACCCATAGATGTCAGAATAATGTATTTGGCAATAAGATAATTTTTCAAGTGCTTCTCATAAGATTTGGTTGCCTCATTATCAATACTTCCATCCTCTTTAGGAACTGAGACCGTAACAACAGGCTTATCGATTATATCATAGCCTTTCATGCATGAGAACAATTCTCAAATTGCGATACCAATCATCATAATTGGCTCCAGCCAATTTGTTATCAAGTATGCCACGCAGTGATAGAGTAGACATTATTCATGAATCTAAAAGAAAAAATAAATATAAGTACATATTCACACATACAAATAATACTTTCTACAATAATTATTATAAAAAATTAAAAAATCTTTATTTCTTAAAAATTAAGTGTTAAAAAATATTTAAAATCATAAATGAGTATCTTAGTTGTCAAGTCATTACTCATACATTTTTAAATAGATGATTAAATGTATCATATACAATTTTAATCTCAAATAATTACCTGGTTATCACGTTATTATTTAATTGAATTATATTTTATACCCCTAAGTTGTCTAGATTCAAGTAAAAATTAATTCATTTCATGTATCAAATACTTATATAAATTTTATCCTTGAGTACGAATATCTTAATTGTCAGATAGCTCATCGTAAATAAAGTAGAAAGTTTATTTATCCTTTTTCTTTTTAGTTTTATTTCATAAATAAATAATAATAATAATAATAGTATGTTTCTTAACATACATATAGTTTTATTCCATATAAATTTATGATTTTGACAATAGCATCCCATGCCATGGATTACGAATCATATTCACTATAATAACAAAACTTAAATTAATCCTATTAATTTGCCAATAAAATTTTAAACACAAAAGGGTCATGGCTCTGATACCACCGTAGGATTACAAGTGTTCATAACATGCAGCGGAAGTAATAAAGTAATCCTATTAATATATTTTTTGCTTAAAACTTTATTGAAATAAGATCGGTTAGATGCCAATACCTGAGTACCCTAGTGAATAAGAAACTTTCTCCTTCAACAGTATGAAGGTACTATATGTATTCACACCGAGACTGATCCTTGTTATCAACTTCTTGACCAATGGATTTAACTGAAAAATTTCTTGCAACTCCTTGCACCAACGATTCTTCACTAAGAATTGGAATATTTGTGTATATGGTGATAGAAGAAAAAGTTGTGTCTTTTTCTTTTACCACATACATCTATATAGTATGAGATTAGTAACTAATTTTAGGATCAAATCTTATAAATCAAATTACAACTTAATTTAAAATAGAATCAGTTAGGATCTTGTCTATATTTAAAACTCATCATAGAAATAATAATTAATTATTTAATATTCTCAATTATAATATTATTATATTCATAGTGCTAGCAAAGAATATAATAATATTTCATTTGAATTAATATAATTATTTATTTGATCAAATCAAAATAATAATTAAATAATTATTTACCAAGGATTAGAATACTCGTTAGTGTGTGACACCATAGGTTCCATACTAAACGGGTAGTAAATTAGTCATACTAAATTTACTAATCAAGGTTGGTGTCTAGCAACCCTCCTTGATGACCTGATAGTATGAAGTAAAATTATTTTTACTAAGAACCCAAGATGAACAAAAAATATAACTTCTTCTATCTTTTCAACTCTTGGCTAACTTTTAGAATACTATTTGATTGTCAAATTCTAACTTGTTACCATTATTATAATGAATTATGAATGACTTAAGAAACTCATTTCTTAATTCATTCAAACTTCCTTGGCCAAGGCATTGTTTGTTTCATTCATTATAATTATAAAGCTCAAACTCATTATCATGGTTGATGGGTTCTATATTGACTAATCATTAATTCTACAATTATTTAAATCATACCCAATGTCCATTCAACTAGCACCGTAGGGTATTAGGTGTCTGGAATCAAAGTATAATAAATACATTGTCAATTACTATGATAGTCACAGATCAAAAGAAAATTTTAATATTATATATGTTCATCATAAGAATGACAAATATACGTAGCTATTCTATGATTAAGAACAATTTAAATTAAAAGTAATATCTTATTATTACTATCTCTATCGTAATTATTCGTTTCTAATTTTAATTAAGAACACTATCATAAATTATAAAAGTTTATTCTTATAAAAAGGAATAATAATAATTCATGATAGTATTTTGTTGGACATACACATTTATCTCCAATAACTATGTGGAGGGACTTCTATGGACATTGTTGATGATCTCTCTGAAGTAGAGCAACTAGAACAAATATTAAAAGGTTGATGGTTGACCTAAATATATCACCTGAGGATAGTCAAGAGGGGTCAAATGTCGAGAATTTTAATGATGGGATGTTGCAAGCAGATTTTGAAAGCCATGGAGATTCTACAATCAGAGACCCAATAACAGATCCCTATCAAGTTAACCTTGTATCTGATGGTGAAGATGTAGATGCTGAACCCATGGATATTCCTGATGAGGAGGAAGAAGAGATTAACTACTTCACATACTCACAACTCGCGCTGACACATCCTATTATTTTTTTACTATTCGATCATCCCATTCACTTTGTCGCATTAAATCTCGATGCAATAAATCAAGATTATTCATTTGGTCAGGGAGGCCCCAAGGATGATCCTACTAATGAGTTTGAGATTGGACAACAATTTGAAAACAAGGAGAAAGTTATTATGGTAGTTAAGATGTATAGTATTAGGAGGACTGTGGAGTATAAGATTAAAGAATGACCATTGAAATATGTTGTACAGTGCACTCAGTTTGGGTCGGGTTGTCAATAGAGTATATACATTTCTTATCACCAAAAGCAAAAAAAAATGGGAGGTGAGTAGATACAATGGTCGTCATTCTTGCATGCAAACATCAATAGGCCAAGACTATAGAAGATTGGACTCAAAGGTGATAGCCTAATACATATTCACAATGTTCAAAGAAAATCCAACGATCAACATAAGAGTCCTGTAAGGATCTGTTGAGAATCACTTTGGTTAGGATATATGAAGATTGGGAGGAATCACATAACGAACTTTCTAGGTGATTATTTGCAATGCAGATGTACTTATCTAGTAAGATTCATTATATTGCCTTTAGTTACATATGCTTAATTAAAAATTGATATGTTCTAACAACTATGGTCATTTAGGTACTTGGTGCAACTTGTAACACAATCATAATGTGGTGATGTTGACAGTGCCATGTTTCATCGGGTGTTATAGAGATTTCTTTCTTATGTAGAAATTTTAAGCATTGCAAACTACTTATATCCATAGATGGCACTCACTTGTGTGGTAAATACAGTAGTACTCTATTTATGGGCTATGGCTATCACACAAGATAGAAATTCAAACATATTATCTGTTGCATTTGTTGTGGTCGAGAGAAAGACAAAGGCGGCTTAGTCATTTTTCCTATCTTATCTCGGCAGTATATCACACCTCAGCTAGGCCTGTTGGTGATCTTAGACAAGAACAAGTCGATTGATGCTGCATTAAATGTTGATAGAAGTGGTTGAAAACCACCGCATACTTTTCAAGCCTTTTATATAAGGCATATTGTGCCAATTTCTTGACGCACTTCAAGAACAACGGCTTGAAGAAGCTACTTATAAATGCAACATATTCGAAGTTGCATAGGAAGTTTGCTCACTACTTTGGTCAATTGAGGGTAGAGAATGTGACAATCACGAACTGGCTAGAAGAAATGTCACATTTACAATGGACACGGTATGCTAAATTGCTAATGAAGGTCGCAGGTTTGAGCACATGACGACAAATATCTATGAGTGCATCAATGATGTCATGAAAGCTACTGAAAATTTTCCAATAATTGCTCTTGTCAAGTCGACTTACTTCTGGTTGGGTGAGTTTTTTGCGAGGAAAGTTCAAAGGCTCAAGCATAGCTTCAAGTGGGTGTGGAATTCTTACAGACACCAATGAAGGCTATTGAGTTCAACTTGAAACACGTGAACAATATTTACTAGTTTGATCATTCGAGATCAACCTTCCCTATTGAGGAGTTAGCAGCAGTACCAAGCTTTAGGCAGCAGAATTACCAAGTATTAAGAATTAAGTGTAATTATGAATACTTCCAAACTCTTCACATTCCCTGTCGTCATGTTCCAAAAGAATTAATTGCACTCTGTATATCGCATGGACATTTTGGGTGTACAAGATGGAGTTCAGACCGATTGGTCACGAGGATGGCTGGCCAATATATGATGGGCCTTGTATTTGGCCCAACCCTTGACTAATGCAAGTCAAGAGAGGTTGTCCTGTTTCAACTAAGATTCATAACAACATGGATGACATGGAGAAGACTACCAAAAAGAGGTGTGGATTATGTCATAGGGTAGGTGACGAACAGATTTCTGCTAGTAAAGAATTTCATAAAAATAATCACGTTGTAAGTATAGTTTCTAAACCAGCAAAAAATTCTTTCGTACAAAAATTTTGGTTGTCACAAGTAACAAAACCCCTAAAAAGTAATAATCGAAGTATTTAAATCTCGGGTCGTCTCTCAAGGAATTACAGGGAGGTGTATTTATTATTGGTTATGGAAACAGATATATTTTTGGGTTTTTTAAAAGGTTTGAACAAGGAACTTAGATGGCAAGAAAATAAATTAATAATTAGAAAAACTCTTGGCAAGGTATGAGAACTGGAAATTCCATCCTAGTTATCCTTATTAGGTGTGATGAGAATTATTTATTGCTCTCACTTAGTTAACCCTTACTAAATAAAGGAAAGTCAAGTGGACTAATCAGTTTGATTCCTCAAATCCTAGTCAACTCCTATGGAAAGACTAGCGTTAGAGGAATCCAAAGCAATAAGCAAATTCTAATTTTCAATCAGCACCTAAGTTTGATAACTCAAGTGTCACCAATTACTCAACCAAAGCAAGGGAGAAAAATCCAAATTATTTATATCAAAAATAGAAGAAAGCAGTCACAAATCTGAAATACCTTAATGTGTATTAAATAAGAAAATCAATCCTAACATGGAGTTCATAAACCAAATTGGAAAAATAAATAATTAAAGTAATAGAATAAAATAAAAATAGAAGAGAAAATAAATAAAAAAAACATTGAACCTGGAATGAAGAAACAATCCTAAACTAAGAGAAATCATAAATCCTAAGAGAGAGGAAAGAGCCTCTCTCTAGAAACTACATCTAAAACCTAAAAATTATGAATTATGAGCCTCTCCTCTGAATGAATGAATTCTCCCACTTTATAGCCTCTAATGTGTTTTTTGGGCTTGGATTTGGGCCAAAAAAGAGTCCAGAAATCGCTTGGGACGTTTTCTGCATTTTTCTGCACGTGGCACCTGTCACGCGTGCGCGTCATTTGGAAGTTTTTCTTGTCACGCGTACGCGTCAGTCACACATACGCGTCGCTTGTGCTTTGCGCTAGGCATGCGTTCGCGACATCCACGCGTGCGCGTCGCTTGGGTTCTGCGCGAGTCACGCGTCCGCGTCGTCTATGCGTGTGCGTCGTTGCCATTTCTGTCAAAACTTCATTTTCGCGCGTTCCTTCCGCTTTTGCATGTTTTCTTTCTGTTCTCTAAGCCATTCCTATCCTATAAAGCTTGAAAATACTCAACACATGGATCACGGCATCGAATGGTAATAAAGGATAATTAAAATTAATAATTTTATGGTCTAGGAAACATATTTTCACATATATTAAGGAATAAATAAGGAATTGTAAAACTATGCAATTTATATGAATAAGTGAGCAAAGACTTAATAGAAACCACTCAATTGAGCATAAGAAATATCATAAAATAGTGGTTTATCAACCTCCCCACACTTAAACATTAGCATGTCCTCATGCTAAGTTCAAGAGAAGCTATAAAGAATGAATGGGGAAAGTAAGACTCATGAGATGCAACCTATGAATGCAACTATATGCTATGATGATTCTACCTACTTGGTTAAAAGTAAACAAGTTCTTCAAGACAAACATAAATCAAATTCCACTAATTCAAATCATACAATAAGAAGCAATTAACTTGTAAGAAGATAGCTCATGAAAGCAGGGAACATAGAATCAAGCCTTGAACCCTCACTGGTAGTGTATATGCACTCTAATCTCTCAATTGTCTAAGGTTAATTCACTCTACTCTTCTCTAATCATGTTTTCTAAACTTTGTTCTTCATCTAACCAATCAACAAATATTTAATGTACCAATGCAAACATCATGAGGTCTTTTCAAGGTTGTAATGGGGCCAAGGCAAGGGTGAGGATATATGTATGGCTAAGTGAGCTATAAATTGAATCTTTGACTAATATAAGCTCTCACATAAACACACACACACTCTATATAACTTCTTAAATCATGCCTAACTACCCAAAATTCCCACTTTTGCATCATATACTCATGTATCAACTTTTCTTTTAATTTGTATCACATATGCATTGATCTTTTATTAAACTTAGCATTGGGGTAATTTTATCCCCTATTTATATATTTTTTCTCTTTTTTCTTTTTCTTTTTTATTTATTTATTTATTTTTATTTAATTTTATTTATTTATTTATTTATTATTAAAAATATAAAAGTAAACATAACATATCAGTGCACATGGATTTTTAATTTTTCTGGTCTCACATGAGTAGGTATCCAAATTCCCAATATTTTATCAATGGAACACTGTACACTTTTATCAACCCAAGTTTCCACAGTTCCCCACACTTAATTGATACACAATCCTTAACTTAAGCTAACCAAAGATTCAATTAAGGTAATTTAATTATTTTTCCGCTTAAGGCTAGTGATGTAGTAAGATATAGAATAAATGGGGATTAAAAGGCTCAAAGTGGCTAACAAGGGTGATTTAAAAGGGTAGACTATTTGGGATAAGTGAGCAAAAACAAATAATGGCTTCAATCATATGCATGCATTTAAATACACTAAACATTGGACATATAGAATGGAATAAAGCAAAGATTGCAGTTATAGAGAAGGAAACACACAAGAATAAAATATTATGGTTAAATAATGTAACCATGTAATTAAGCTCAAATCTCACGGGTTGTGTGTTCTTAGCTATCAACCATGTTCCAAATACAACTTCCAACAAGTTTATCACAAATTTTCAATTTAAATTAGTGAAATACTATAAAATAGGGTCTTGAAAAGAAACACATTACTTTAACCAAGCAAAACATACATGCAAGCAATTATTAACATGCAATCTATCCTAACTAACAAAAGAAAAACTAAAAATGTTGGTGTTAAGAGAGAAAAGTTACTTCCGGAAGTCAGGTACTGACTGACCTCCCCACACTTAAAGCTTGGCACCGTCCTCGGTTCCATCAGTCAGGAATAAAGGGGGGCTGGTAGCAGCATCTCCACAATCGGGACCGTCATGGTTCCCGGTGCTGGTAGGTAAGGTAGAGTCCGGAGTGTCCTTTGGTCTTCCTTAGGTGGGTGGTTACCAACAAGCAACTCCTTGAGGTATGTAAATTGGCGCTTGTTACGCTTCTCTATTCGCTTTGTCTGCCAATCAAGCCGGTCTAACCTCTGAAGTATCTGAAGGAGCAGTTGATTTGTTGAAAGTGCTTGTGCTTTTTGTTCTTTTCCTTGCCGGTGACTTGTTAGAGGCTCTCTCTGTACCCTTCTTGGTGTCCATCCTGAAAAGGGAGAAGAGAAAGGGACATGAATTCAAAGGGATAGAGCAAGGAAAAGGACAGTACGAGTGATAATCATGCCAAGGTAAAGAATAATGTCGTTAAAACATGGTCGTGACTCCATGTAATTAGGACATCAATGGAAATATAGCATGATATATTGAGGCAATTAAATGCAAGATGTTTATTGGTATGCTGGCAAAGGCATGAGTAGCGTAGATCAAGCATTAAAAGCCAAAATGTATTATCACTCGTAACAAACTAACAATAACGTTTGTATTGACAATTATATTTAATTAATAAAATTTCGGAAGGGTTTTGTGAAAAACAGCTATTAGAGTGAAAGGATAGAATAATTAAGAATTTATAATGCTATACGGGCTTTTCACAAACACTTGGTATGCATGTAAAATATGTTAAGAAAAATATTAAATTTGAACATGCAAACAATCCAAAAATAATTAGTGATAATTGTCAAACAACTCCTTAATAATCCACAAGCAATTATAGAAGAAAACAATCACCCAATTAGATTTCTAACATCAAGTAAAATAATATAAAAATAAATAAATAATAAGAAGAAAAGAAAGAAAATAAAAAGAAAAAAACCTTGAGAAAAAGGAGACAAAGAGAGATAATGGAGAATGTGAGGTGAAGAAGATATGATGGAAGGGGGAAGAAGAAGAAAAAGTAAAGGAAGAAGAAGGAGAAAAAGAAGGGATAATAAAGAAGAAATAAGAGAAAGAAAGAAGAAAGAAATAAGGATTAGAAAAGAAAAGATAAGAAAAGTGGCAGTGCAGGGGTTTGGTGGTGTTGCGCTAGTGACGTGCATGCGTACTCCACGCGTACGCGTGGGTCGCAAAAATTGGAAGGTGAGGCGTGGGCATCGGTCACGCGTACGCATGACCGTGTTTGTGCTACTCGCGCGAAGGCATCCTTGCGAGCGCACAACTCTCTGTTTGTCTTGGGGTGTGTGCCAAAATAACATGTGACGCCTGCGCATCATTGACGCGTACGCGTGAGTGGTCAGAATTTGAAAATGGCGCGCACGCGTCAGGGACGCGTATGCGTGGGTGAATTTATGCCTTGGGCACAGTGCCCACACCAAGTCAGTACAACTTTCGGCCTGACACCTCTTTAAGCCGATTTTCCTAGGTCACACGTGCGCGTCATTGACGCGTACGCGTGAAGTGCCAAATGTTTCAAAATGACGCGCACTCGTGAGGGACGCGTGCACGTGGTGGTGCTTGTGCGATTGGCACACTTTTTGCATTGCTCCAACGTAACTTTCTGCCACTTCTCTCTTCTTCTTTTTTTATGCAATATGCAGAATGCAGGTGAATATGCAGAAATTATGAATAAACACTAGTAAAAATAAAATAAAATAAGATTAAGAAATAAAAAGGAACGATTATACCATGGTGGGTTGTCTCCCACCTAGCACGTTTAGTTATAGTCCTTAAGTTGGACATTTGATGAGCTCCTTGTTATGGTTGCTTATGCTTGAACTCATCCTGGAATCTCCACCAATGTTTGCAATTCCAATAGCCTCCGGGGTCCCAAACCTTGCATTTGCACTCGTCATTTCCGTGATCATCATTGTTCCAACCGGGTGGCACGCAATTTAAATTCTCACTGAGACATCCAAACAGCTTCCTAGACCCGTTCAATTGGGAATTGTACCAACCTTTGTACTTCAATTTGGAGCATGTAACCATATTGAACCTTGCATGACATTTCTTACCACTAACCATCTCTCTCTTACTCTTAAAGTCACAAAGAGCTCTAAGCTGCCCATCCGTCTCAAGCAAAGCATATTCAAGTGGGCTAATTAAGCTTAGAGATGAAAGATTTACCCACTTGAATGAAAGAATGGATGGTGATAGCTTTGGGGGAGAGGTCTCCAACATCTTTGGCAAGGTGATTTTCAGCTCCATTCCCTTGAGTTCTTCCTTGACAACTTCTATCTCTTTGCAAGCTTCTTCAATATCAACCTCTTCCTCTTGGTAGCTCTCTTCCAATTCGATCTCTTCTTCATTGTTCACCAAGGGCATGGGAGGTTGTGCTTCTTCTTCTTTAATCTCCATGTCTAGTCCAATGGGAGAGAATTCAAATATAGATAAGAATTCATCAATGATTGAATCCATCTCTTGATCATCTCCTTCAAAGTCTTCAACCATGATATGCCTTGGAGGTTGTACACCCTCCTGAACATCAAATTCAAACTCCTTAGAAGGGGGCTCTATGACTGGGCTTTCCCATGGACGTTCCACATCTCCTAAGTCTTCGACCACTTCTTCTTCTTCAATGATTACGGCTTCCTCCAATTGTTCCAATACAAAGTCATGCTGCTCATTATCCATCGGAGTTTCTAGCTTCTCCTTCATGTTGCGTTCTTCAGTAGATTCTCCACATGAAGCCATGGAGGTTCCTTGAGTGTCCAAACGTTAGGAAGCTAACCGATTTATCGCTTGCTCCAGTTGATGAAGAGTTGCATAAAATTGATCCATTGTTTCCTTGAGACGATCCTTTTATTCTTGTTTCGCTTGGGTATCATAAGTAGGACCATAAGGCTCTTGGATTGACGGATATAGGTATGGTGCATATGGAGGTAGTGGTCCTTGGGAGTAATTTGGTTGGAATTGGGGTGGTTCTATATATGGTTCATATGGTGGTTGGTGTGGTGGATAAGGGTTAGGGTCATATGGGGGTGTTTGGTGGTAAGGGGCTTGTGAGTTTGGTGGTTCAAAGGTATGCTGTGGAGGTGGTTCATAAGCATAGGGTGGGGCTTGTTGGTAACTACAAAGGGGTCCACCATATCTATCATATTGGTACGCATCTCAGAATGGCTCTTGACAATAGTAATTTAGTGGAGGTTGGTTGTCACGAAGAGGTCCACCATAACTATTGTCTTGGTATGCATCATAGAGTGGTTGTTGGCTATAGAGCATTGGAGGGGGTTGTTGCCAAGAGGGTTGATCAAATCTTTGTGGCTCCTCCCATCTTTGATTCTTCCAACCTTGATGCATGTTCTCATTATAGCTTCCATTCCTTACAACAACATTGGAATCAAACTTAAAGCCAGAGGGGTGAGAACTCATAGTAGCTAATAAAAATTAAAAACAAAAAACAAATAAATAAGCAAAAAGAAAATATTTACAATAACCAATAATAAGGCACACGTTTACAATTCTCCGGCAACGGCGCCATTTTGACGAACGGATTTCTGCTAGTAAAGAATTTCATAAAAATAACCACGTTGTAAGTATAGTTTCTAAACCAGCAAAGAATCCTTTCGTACAAAAATTTAGTTGTCACAAGTAACAAAACTCCTAAAAAGTAATAATCGAAGTATTTAAACATCGGGTCATCTCTCAAGGAATTACAGGGAGGTGTATTTATTATTGGTTATGGAAACAGATATATTTTTGGGTTTTTTGAAAGGTTTGAACAAGGAATTTAGATGGCAAGAAAATAAATTAATAATTAGAAAAACTCTTGGCAAGGTATGAGAACTGAAAATCCCATCCTAGTTATCCATATCAGGTGTGATGAGAATTGTTTATTGCTCCCACTTAGTTAACCCTTACTAAATAAAGGAAAGTCAAGTGGACTAATCAATTTGATTCCTCAAATCCTAGTTAACTCCTATGGAAAGACTAGTGTTAGAGGAATCCAAAGCAATCAGCAAATTCTAATTTTCAATCAGCACATGAGTTTGATAACTCAAGTGTCACCAATTACTCAACCAAAGCAAGGGAAAAAATCCAAATTATTTATATCATAAATAGAAGAAAGCAGTCATAAATATGAAATACCTTAATGTGTATTAAATAAGAAAATCAATCCTAACATGGAGTTCATAAACCAAATTGGGAAAATAAATAATTAAAGTAATAGAATAAAATAAAAATAGAAGAGAAAATAAATTAAAGGAACATTGAACCTAGAATGAAGAAACAATCCTAAACTAAGAGAAATCCTAAATCCTAAGAGAGGGGAGAGAGCCTCTCTCTCTAGAAACTACATCTAAAACCTAAAAATTATGAATTATGAACCTCTCCTCTGAATGAATGGATTTTCCTACTTTATAGCCTCTAATCTGTGTTTTCTGGGTTTGGATTTGGGCCGAAAAGGAGTCCAGAAATCGCTGGGGACGTTTTCTTCAATTTTTTGCACGTGGCACCCGTCATGCGTGCGCGTCATTTGGAAGTTTTGCTTGTCACGTGTACGCGTCAGTCACGCTTACGCGTCGCTTGTACTTTGCGCTAGGCATGCGTTCGCGTCGTCCACGCGTGCGCGTCATTTGGGTTCTGTGCGAGTCACGCGTCCGCGTCGTCCATGCATGCGCATCGCTGCCATTTTTGTCAAAACTTCATTTTCGCACGTTCCTTCCACTTTTGCATGTTTCCTTTCTGTCCTCTAAGCCATTCCTACCCTATAAAGCCTGAAAATACTCAACACACGGATCACAGCATTGAATGGTAATAAAGGATAATTAAAATTAATAATTTTATGGTCTAGGAAACATATTTTCACATATATTAAGGAATAAGGAAGGAATTGTAAAACCATGCAATTTATATGAATAAGTGAGTAAAGACTTGATAGAAACCACTCAATTGAGCATAAGAAATATCATAAATAGTGGTTTATCAGTAGGCCACACAGAGGACATGTACTGCACTAGATGGCCATTTGTCCACACCAGGGAACATTAAATAGAGTTGTTATTTATGTTAATTCTACAACTTGTAGTATTTGTGCTAGTGATAGCCATGTATGAATTCAATTAGTTGTGCTTCAACTTAATGTGTTAAAAAAGCCCATGATATTATATTGGTTTAATTATTCTGTTGGTTCTTATAGTTTCACCAAATTTTTAATTAGGTCCCTATACTTTTTTTTCTTTTCATTAGATCTTTACATTGTTTTAATTTTGTAATTAAGTCTTTCCTAGTGTAAAAAATATTAGAGTTAATTGAATATTTCTTTACAAATTGAAGGTATTTATAATTAAAAACTTAATCAAATCTTTGACCGCATGTATTTGGTAAAAACATTATGTTAATTTTAATATTTTTAACATGAAAATGACGTAATTACAAAATTAAAAGTAGTGTATCTAGTTGAAAGAAAAAAAAAGTATAGGGAGTTAATTAAAAATTTGGTGAAACTATAGGGATCAACAGAGTAATTAAACCTATTATATTTAACTTTTTCAAACATATAATAGTGCATATAAAAGTGTTCATAATCATACAATATCAAACATATAAAAGTCCAACGGAATCATACAATATTAAACATATAAAAGTGTACATAATCATACAATAATAAACATATGAAACTGAAAGACTAACATCATATACTACTGTCTATGTCCATGGTTACGCCAATCACCAAGTGGTGCCTCAAGACAACCACCCATCCCACATGGAAGAGGATGGATGTCCCTCTGTGGTGCCTCAATCATATAGATGGTAGAATTATAATATCAAGAGACGTGATCTTTGATGAATCACAATTTCCTGCACTAACATTTTTTACATCACACAATAATTCTAACACAAAATCTGTCTCAAATAATGAAATGTTATTCATAATTTCTATCATTCTCCCCCCTCTTTCCTTAACTCTACACAATATATTTTACCTCCCTTGGAGGCTGCTTCTATGTCAATTAAAACAAGTACCATAGTTGCTGGATTACAAACTTCAACCTCTGGTCAAAACGTCACACACCATCATAACACAACTAGTACCATTCCTATCTCAAGCATCCAAATTGAACCTCAGGGTGATTCAACTTTCTCTCTACCCACATCACACAAAGGTAATTATTATCATATGGTAACTAGATCAAAATCAGGTAAGATCACACCTAAAACTAATCAGGTTAGTCATTTATCATCTAAACTATCTTAATCTGATGTTATTCCTAAAAATGTAAAGACTGCAGTACAATCTTCCGTTTAGAGAGAAGCTATGTTAACTGAATATAAGACTTTGCTACATCATAATACATGCTACCAAAGAATAAAAAACTTATGAAATGTAGATGTGTGTTTGCTATTAAGAAAAATTCAAAAAAAAAATAATTTGGCATAAATTTATATTAGTGACTAGAGGATATCTTCAAATAGCCGGAGTAGATTTTGATCGAATCTTCTCTCTTGTCATTAAGCCAGTAACCATTAGGATCATAATTACCACTGCATTATCTAAGGGATGGAGAATTAAACAATATGATTTTCATCATGTTTTTCTCAACGGATAGTTACATGAATCGTGTCTATATGTTCCGGCCATAAGGTTTTGAACACTTTAATTCTCATTTAATTTGTAAATTAAATAAAATTATTTATATGTTAAAACAAGCTCCCCAAACTTGGTACTTAACTATCACTGCAGCTTTAAAAACTATAGGTTTCAATAACACTAAATCTAATCATTTTTTATTCACTAGACACATTGCTCATTCTGTCATGTATATTTTAATCTATGTTGATGATAAGTTGATTACTAGTCATAATGAGAATGAAATGCATTCTGTTCTTACAAAATTACATTCTGGTATGTAAGACTCTAGACCTATGACCACTCTAATGATATCTTTTTTTAAATTATCAGCTCAATCAGGTGCTCCCTTTGAAGATCTAACCTTGTTTAGAAGCATTGTTGGAGGCCTTTAATAAGTTACTATAACCAGACCTGACATTAATTTTTCAATTAATAAATTAAGCCAATTTATGGCCAAACCTTGTCAAGATCACTGGTGTGTAGCCAAGAGAATTTTAAGATACTTTGCTGGTATCAGTGATCAAGCTTTTCATTTTTATAAGTCAACTGATTTAAGAACTATTACTTTTTTATATTCTGATTAGGCTTCAGATCTTAATGATAAGAGGTCTACAACATGTTATTACATTTACTATGGTCCTAATCTGGTTTCATAGAAATGAACCAAGCAAGCTTTAGTCAGTAGAAGTTTTACAAAAGCTGAGTTTAGAGCACTAGCAACAATTTTTGTATAATTAACTTGGATTTAGAATTTACTCCTTGAAATGCAGCAGCATTGTCTCACATCACCAAGTATTTTTTGTGACAATATGTCATTAGTATTGCTTGCATACAATTCTATTCTACATCAACGAACAAAGCACGTTGAGCTAGACTTATACTTTGTTAGAGAACATGAAATGAAGTGTCTAGTCTTCGTCACTCATATACCCTCCAATGAACAAATAGCTGATATCCTAACTAAATTGTTATGCATTATGTTGTTTGACAAGTTCAAGAGCAAGCTCAGGCTGCACAATAAGCCACCCTGAGTTTGGGATGGGGGGTATAGAGGGTATATAAGTCAATTACTTATAGTTAGTAAATATCTTACTTTTCTTGGTTATCTTGGAGTGCTATTCCTAGTATAAATAGCTCTTCTCTCTTTTCTGTAATATATATTCTGAATATACAAAATTCACTTTACTCTTTCTCTATTCTAATATTTACTTAACTATTCTTTATAAACTTTATATATATGAACAAGTAAATATAAAATTAAACTAATAATTTCCTTGAATATCAATGACACTGGATTAATTTTAATTTAATAATATATGATAGTTCCATGTGTTTATTACATGGTGATAAATTTATTTTGAAAAAAGAACAAATAAGTTCCTAACTTTTCGTCCCACGGATATTTTCATTCTTGACCATTTAAAAATACTTTTAAGTCTTTGACTTCTTTAAAAGTTATACATATGAATCCCTTTGTTCATATGAGTCTGTCGAACTCAACGAAAAAGTCTAATGTGGCTTTCATTGTGATAACTTGGCAGTATAGATGCACACATAGAGAGAATTTTCAAAATGGGTCAAATAAGTCCCCGTACTTCAAAACAACGGCGTTTGTCTTAGTTGCTGCCTTTGTCACTAAAGAGCGAAAAGCCCTCTTGCTGCTCACTGAATGATGCATCAACATTGAGAGTGCTAGTGATCAGAATAACATTCCTCTAAGCCATTCTAGCTTAGCAAATGTTATAGAACCACCACTAATTTCAAAACCAATTCTAACACCTCAATTACTACTTCACAAATCCAAAACATCATAAAAAAGAAAATCATTCTTACTCTTAACTTTCATAAACCTTTGATTCATATGACCATTCTTAACCAAATCAAAGCAACCAATGCATTCTTTACTCAACAGTATATTTTTTTGTCTTTGTCACCACCTTGTTTCTCTTTGGCTTCAACTTCAATCTCCTTTTGCATCTCCTTAGCCATGTCCCTATCATCCGCAATAGCCGATATCTTGAACTTCCACTTAGAATCACTACCATCTAATTTCAACCCCGTTCTCCTTCAGCTTCTCATTGAATCTTCGATGTTCTCGGAAGATCGACCCAAGTCGGTGGTGAACTCAACAAGTACCTTATCAGCGTTTTCGATGCGAGTCTCCATTTTGGTGCAAACCTTTAAAATAAGAGACAAGTACTTAAGGTTCTTCAATGAATCTTTTGAGCTCTCTATTGCCATAGATTTGATGAAAAATCGAAGCTAAAATGATTAATTTGGAGCTAACGTGGATTTGTGGTGTTATGTAAATGAGAATTTGGGGGTAAAAGCAAGCATCGAAATTCTAATTGGGATCAAACCAAAGAAGAAAGAAACAAAAAACCCTAATTGAAATTTTGTAAGGTAGTTACATCCATTGTTACAGTATGTTAGCACTCTTCACCACCAACCTTCACGCACAACGGCCCCTGGTTGAATGATTAGGGCTACTAATCAAACAATGTCGTTTTAAAGTAGGGGACTTATTTGTCCCATTTTAAAAACTCTCTCTGTGTGTGTGCATTCGTAACGGTCAAATTAGAACAACGGGAGTCACGTCGTCAGACTTTTTTGTTGGGTCTGACGAACTTATATAAATAGAAGAATTCATATGTCCAACTTTTAAAAAGGTTAGAGACTAAAAATATTTTCAAATGGTCAATAACAAAAATCTTTGCAGAATAAAAAGTCAAAAATTTATTTGTCATTTTTTTTATTTATTTTTGATAATTTTAATATTTTATAATCAAACTTCATAGACAATATAATCAAATTATATTCATATATATGTACGTATAATTAAACTTTATAACTTATGTTACCAAATTTTACTTATACTTATAATCAAAATCCGAAATATAAAATTGACTCTAAATTTTTTTATTCATGAAATGTTTGATTATTATTATTATTATTATTATTATTATTATTATTATTATTTGATTAGTCTTTAACAAAAACTTTTTATTTATCGTTAAGTATTTGATTATTTGATAATTAATTAATCTGCTAAAATATATCTTTTTCTTCAAAGTAGTTTCGTTGATGTTCTAAAATTCTTCTAAAAAAATGGAGTGGTAGGCACCAAATTTTGCTAAGAAGTCAGAAGAGTCAAGTCGGACTCCTTTGAAATAGAAAAAATATCCAAGTTGTAGCCTTAGCAGCACGGGCAACAGCATTGCTTGGCCTGTTGCAAGCGATGGAAAGCACCCGATTCACTTATTATTTTGGCTGCAATACAAAAATATGAATAGTTAAACATTAAGTAAAAGAAATAATAAATATTAGCTAACAAAAGGATAAAACCCTGTCTAATTCGGTCTATACATAACTCAAACTCTTGGTAATCAACATCTTTGTGTTAGAGATTGCGTGCATGTGTGTGTGTAAAATCTTTAAATTTAACTAGATTGCCCGGAAGGCAACATGAGAAAATTTACTTTAAGACCAACCTTAAAAGTCGCACTTCGAATAGGAGTACTATTGATACCTTGATCAACAAATACAAGCCCAATAAACACAATTTCAGTAATATAGATCTCCCACTCTACTTAGGCTACGTAACCAAGCCTAGCTAAAACGAGAGCAAGGCCAAGCCAGTGGATTCTATATCTGAACAACTCAAAACTTGAGTTTCATGACCCAAGTTCGACCCAACTTTAGGAACAAGTTTAAACTCATCCCCACTATTTCGGTTAGCATAGTATAAATGAGAACTAATTCATCTTTGTATAATTTCTCCTACAATGAGAAAAATAACCACTCACTATTATCATAAAGGATTCATTACATTAATGACCAATTAATTATTCTATTTTTTTAATATTCTAATATTTCAAATATTTTACATCCAACTTACATGCATCTTACTTAAATTTTGGCTAATTTAAGTATTATAATTTTTTACAGGTACCCCACTATTGTCCAATGAATGGATAAGAAGATTTCTAAAGGTGTACAAATTACTCGTCCAATTCAATAATCTCGTTTTCGTTTCAAGTAATGTCTCCAAACGTTATGATAATTATAATGATTATCTTTTAAATTGTTAAATGATGCCAAATTTAATTTACAATATATTAATATTTTTTGATAAATTAACAAATTTTGTATAATGTTTATTCCAAAACATATAACAGTATAAATATTAATTAAAAAATCATTTCATTAGACGCGTTACTAATTATTTTATAAAGTTAACCTTTGAATATTATTAATATTTACTTTTAAAATATAATATTAAAAATTTATTTAATATACTAAAATTGAATTTTTTTTTAACTAATCAAAGTGAGGTGTCAATTTTTTATGAATTTATTTTTTTCGAAAATAAAAGTACTATTCCCTCTTCTAAACTTATTTTAGAAAAATATCTTTAGTATAATTATATTACAATTAGCATTTAATCAATAATGCATGATTATACTAATTTAGAAAAATATCTTTATTATAATTATATAAAATCAATTTACTTATTATACTAAAACTGAATTTTTCCCAACTAATGAAATTGATGTGTCAATTCCTCATGAATTCATTTTTTCTCCAAAATAAAAGCACTATTATCTCTTCTAAACTTATTTTAGAAAAATATTTTTATTATAATTAAGAAAGGGAGAGGGATGAGGGGAGAATTCTTTAATTTTAGAGGAAAAGATTTGATTGCAATTGTAACAAGTACAAGAGAATAACAAGTAATATATTTTAGTTGTAAAATTAGTAAGAGAAGGAAAGAATTCTTTAATTTTAGAGGGAAATATTTGATTTTAATTACAACGAGGAATAACATATGGCATATTTTGATTGTAAAATTAGTAGCGAAAAGGGTAAAAATTTTTAATTTTGGAGAAAATATTTAATTTTAATTACAATAAAAATAATATGTGATATATTTTAGTTGTAAAATTAATAATAGATAATAAATATAAAATACATATTAAAAATAAATTAAATAATTCATATGTTTGTACCCAAATATATAATAACTTATTTAATGGTTAAATTTTGGTTATTTTTTATTTTTGTTATTTGATTAACAGTAGTATTTTTTTAAATTATAGACAGTTGGAGTATTAATCTCAAATATGAAACGATTTAATTTAGAATATAAAAATTGAACTTTTTAAGTTTTAGAAGGTACAAAAATCTTGAATACAAAAATTAAAAAAATTAAAAAAATTTAAAATACATAAATCAAACCTTCTAATTTTAATATCTCCCACAATTTTAAAAAATACAAAAAATTATAATATTAAAATATATCACTACCTCATTTTCATTTTAAAAAAATTAGCCAATTTTGGTTCGGTGGTAACATTTTTGTCCACATAATTTGCAACAAAAATATATTTTAACAAAAAAAATTTAAAGTTAATATTTAAATAATCAATTAATCATAGGATTACACGTATTAAATAATTAATAATTTTTTTAATGACATTCGGCAACTCATTATACAATATACAGCCTACCATTACATTCTTCGTCCTCTCTTCTCTCTTCTGTC
Organism: Arachis duranensis; assembly: GCF_000817695.3. Taxonomy (NCBI): domain Eukaryota; kingdom Viridiplantae; phylum Streptophyta; class Magnoliopsida; order Fabales; family Fabaceae; genus Arachis; species Arachis duranensis. The sequence continues at coordinate 86,451,882 of NC_029777.3, forward strand.
TTCTGTCTCTTCTCTTCTCTCTCTCTCTCTCTCGTTCAATTCAACAAAACTCTCTGCTGTTCCTGTTCTTGTTCTTCGTCTTCTGTGACACACCAATAAACCATCACCATCACTCTACGCATTCGCCGACGCCAAATAAGAAGCATCTTCCCCTTGTTTCTTCAAACATCGCAATGCAGGTTACTGCTCACTTTGTTCAAACTTCTTCTTCTTCTTCAAAATCCATTTCCCCTCTTTTCTGAGTTTCCGTTACTTCTTTATTACTTTTTTTTAATTTATTTCTTCTTTTTTTTTTGTGCAGACTAGGACGGTTCAAGTGAAGCAACTCTCAGATCTAGCCGGTGAGAGAGAGATTCACGAGTTCTTCTCTTTCTCCGGAGAAATTGAGCACATTGAGATCTTGAGGTACGTACTTTTCTCATTTTCTGTGCAGAAAATTCTTAAATTTTAGCTTCTTTCTTTCTTAGAATTTGAAGAAAAAAGAAGGTTTCTTGAATCCAGTTTTCGTTAGCTCCATTTTTTAAG
>NC_029777.3:86452452-86469066 GCF_000817695.3 Arachis duranensis
GGAGGGAAAAAAAAGTACAAAAGGTAGACAAGAAATCACGTGCTGGCGTGCTGCTCTTAACAGTTAACGCTTAAACATTTTATTTTTAATTTATTGATATTAAATTTCATTAATTGATGTATTGAGAGTAAAGCAAAGCTGAATAAGGTAGGGTGTAACTTTAACCATCATTCTATTTTATTTTACTTATTAATTTATTCTGGCATTACTCAATGCCAGCTAAGAAGTTAAGTGAAGTTTGGTACACTTAAGATGTTCTGTTTTAGGATTTGAACCAGTATTCTATGCTGAAACTATATGTGGCTTGAATTCAGCTCCTGCAGTTGCAGCATTTAACTTCTTCTTTTCCCCCTCTAAATAACAAAATGATAAAGATATTATATTGTGGCTCTTTTTTTGCAGTGAACATGGGAAATCAAAGACTGCATTTGTGACATTTAAAGACCCCAAAGCGCTTGAAATTGCATTATTGTTATCAGTAATGTCTCTTAGCTATTTTGATCATTTTGCTAATGAAATCTTTTAATCATGCTTGTTATGTGATTTTGAGAAGTTAATGCTTTTTATTATGTTGAAAATTTATGAGGTTGTGAATTAAGTTGGTTCATATTGTAAATAAGAAACTATGTCGTGTTTGTTTCAAGTAGAATAATGTTTGTCATATCTGTTATACATCAACATTAAGTGCTGTGATAGGTGCTGGGATATGATGTAAGATTGCACACCTTGCAATAGATGTTTAACAAAACGTCACTTGTATGACAGTATTATGGGGCAACCTGGTTTATATAAAGAGATAGTTCCCTCAATAATTAAATGAATTCAAGTGAACTCTAGAAGGAACTATGACATTGAAGCCCTCAAGAATCGAGAAGCCACTTTGGAGCTTCTGTTAATTAGATTGCAAGTTGTGAAAAATGTTTCATTTAAATACATTTATATACATGTCAATAATTGACATTTCAAGTTGAAAGGACCAATTTCTTGAAATTAGAACCAAGTCTATAACCAGAAATACCTTATCTTTCTGACCTATTTTTCACTCTTTTGTCATGGTCACATGTTGTCATTGATACTGTTTTGGGAACTTAATTCATGTAATACAAGCTTTTTCACCTTATGGCTTCTGAAAGTCAAAGTGTTGTTGTCTTTTATCAGGGAGCAACAATAGTAGATCAGATTGTGAGTATAACACCAGCTGAGAACTATGTACCGAATTCTGAGTTGCAGGTAAACTTGGAAAGAACTCTTAAATAATATATATTCTTGTATGATGCATTGTTGTGGATTTCTGAACTTATAATGCAAAATTTATGCAGGAAGTACAAAAGGTGGAAAATGCTGTAAGTGTAGCACCATCCGGAGATGTTATGCTGAATAGCGAGGTAAATAAAAATTCATAGTTAACATTTTTTTCCTGATTAGCTGTTTTCGATTTGCATGTGCCATGGAGTTGCAAAATAGTTGAGAAGATTAATTCAATATTTCTATTCCATGCTATCTCTTTTGGTTTGCATTTTGAAGAGTTGTTTGAGGATGAAGTACTAATCAGTAATCAACATATTTGTTTTCATGTTCTCTTTCTCCAACCGAGCTTATGTTCTTTTTACTGCATCCCTTTCAGGAGGGGAAAACCAGCCCCACCAATGGAAGAATGTACCTTAATAGAGCACAGGATGTAGTTACGAATATGCTGGCAAAAGGTTCAGCAATCAGACAAGATGCTGTTAATAAAGCTAAAGCATTTGACGAAAAGCATCAGTTGACTGCTAATGCATCGGCGAAGGTCATTTCCTTTGACAAGAGAGTTGGACTCACAGAAAAGTTGACAGTTGGAATTTCTGCAGTGAATGAGAAAGTGAAGAGCGTGGATCAGAAGCTTCATGTTTCCGATAAAACGATGGCAGCGATATTCGCAGCTGAGAGGAAGTTGAATGATACAGGATCAGCTGTCAAAACTAGCAGGTTTGGCTGAATATGAAACATGATCTCCGTTGCAGCTTATTTTCTTGGATTTCTGTATGGAATTAAAGAAAAATAAATTTTAGATTTTTTCCTAGATCATACCCGAATGAACTATAGTCTGTATTATTTGGATGTCAATGATGATGAAGTGCATACTTGTGGTCCCTTGCAGGTATGTGACTGCCGGAACGGCATGGTTAAATGGTGCTTTTAGCAAGGTGGCGAAAGCCGGACATGTTGCCAGTACTAAAACAAGAGAAAAGTTTCATTTCGCTGTTTCAAACTTGACTGCTAAGGTTGGCTTTGCTCTTGCAGTATCACTCTGACAAATACATATTTTTTTTTTCAGGGAGGTGGTGCTGGTAGTCTGGTAGAACTAGCTTGATTTCATACCTTTTAAATATTCATTCTGCAAGAATTCAAGAAATACTTGCATGCTATATGAGCATATTTGATGCTTATATTAGAAACATTTACAACCACTCATTTTTTTTTTTTAATTTTCAACTAAATTATTTGACGGGAATCTTGTGTGATAACATGATTTTGTTCAATTATGCAGGAACCTTCCGTGGCTGCTTAGGCCACAATTTTTGGTAAATCAGGTTGACTTCATCAAATCCTTTATGAAGATCTCTTTCAGACTTTAAAGCATGTTGTGTGGTCAACGTGGTGTTTTTTTTTTCATTCACTCTTTCAAGTTCAGTCCTTCAGCTGTTAGATGCATGGGCAAGTATGGTGATTCAATTTAATCCTATTATTTTTTTGTATTCTTTTGTCACTGGTATTTTTAGCTGTTGCTTCGTTGTAATTTAGCGTTGGTGTTTTTTGGGTTTGTTTTCTCATTTTTTTGTCTTTTTTTTTTTTTTTCTTTTTTTTTTTTTTGTGAAAGATAAAATAGTTATAGGTGTGAATTGTGATGCTATTGTATTTCGTTATTCAAAGTTATTTTTTTGAGGGGGAAAAAATAGTTGTGCCTGTATTCATGTAAGAAGACCTATATCTTGTTCTTCTCCTCCATTCAAGGATTTCTGTGAGAAATAATCTTGCTGTCCATAGAATTTTATTTCCTTTACATGTACCATTGGTGAATATTGTGAAGTAAAAATGCAAACATTCTTTCAAATTATGTACAAAAAAGATAATAATAATAATAATAATAATAATAATAATAATAATAATAATAATAAAAATATTCTGTCGAATTGAAAAGAAAAGAAATAATACTCATCTTTCAAATAACGTAAACCGATCTACATTCTTTATTATTGAGTTTAATCAGCAAACAATTTAGAACATTATCCAAAAACACAGTCATTTGGATCCTTGCGGGCGAAATGATTGAAATTTCAAATTTAGTGCTCCCTGCTTTTGACCAAAATGATGTTTGTTGTCGGCTAATCAATGGTTTAATTGTATATTGTAGTACTACTGGTAAAACTTTAAAAGGTTTTGAATTGTTGGATTCAATTTGAATCCGTATATACCATTACATCAATAATTTACTATGTATATTTTATTTTCACATGCTTTCACGTGTAAATTGTGTTTCCTTTCTAATTTTTTTTTCAGGTGTCCTTGACTCATCTTCAGTGTCTCAGATAAAATACAATATTGACTGGATTATACTATTTGAATTTTTGATAAAATAATTTAAAAAAGATATTTTTTAAAAGATGATTTTAGTTTTGATAAAATATACTATTTTTTAAATGGGAAAGTATTTATATATTTGATCCAATTTTTGATGAAATATTTGAAAAATTATTTATACAGTACGTACAAAAATTTGTGGAAATATTCTGCACTCAATCCTTTATTTTTTTATTTTTTTGGTAATTTATGTAAAAAGATTGCAAAACAAAAAACTTGTTGAGCACAAATCACTGAATTTAGAAGGTAGAAAAATATCATTTTTTAAGTAAATTTGTAAAAGGTCACCAAGATGGCAATGGGGTTTAAAATTCCTTCCATTTCTACTTGTTTTTATAATTATTAAAATTTAATGAATATTTCCTAAATCCATCCGACTGGATAGGAGTAGAAAGAATATCCACATTCCACATATTCTAAGTAGTGTTGCTATTTTTGATGGAATCTAAGATTTTTTTTAAAAATATGTTTTTATATTTTTTTATGTTTTTTTTTGTTTTTGTTAAATTGAGATTCTCTTTAAAGGGCTAAATTTTTTTCAAATAACATTTTATAAAAATTGAATATTTTAGGAGGTGGTTTTCTCTATTTGTTGGAATTAATGATTTATATGAGCTGGGCAGAGATTGACTGCATTTTATTTTGTATAAGGTTTGCAAATTACAATGGTCCTCATTATTGGATACTTGGATGTCTTATTAAGCTTACATTATACTGAGAAAGCATAGAAAAATTTTTATATTGATAATTTATAGAAGCTAAAATTTATATATACGTAAAACTAATATTTGTAAGGTTCGTATTTGATAAAAAAAAAAACAAAAAAAAATTGATATTCAGATAAGATTCCTGGATTTATATCTAGGGAGTGACGGAGTGTATTTTGTGGCATTTCCTTGGCGCAAGTCATTCTTTTACTTTATGGTGCCATATCAACATCCCACTGGTCAATGTCATGAATTATTGAGAGTAGACACAAAGAGGTTATTTTCTGAAATGAAATAAAATAAAAAACAATTTTGCTAAACAAATTATTAGATTGTTTACTCAAATGTATTTATTATTTTTTTTTATCATTCGATTTTCGTGTTAATTGGGTGAATCTTTTCCGATTTTGGGCTTGAAATGAGTTAACCATCTCTAATTTTGTTGCAGATTGGACCCACTTCATTTGATCTTTGTGCATCTTAACCATTATAAAACTTACACCTGAGGCTAACTCAATTGGTAAAACTATATGTCTCTTAATATTTTGTACCTGGATTTAAACATTGGCAAATACGCCAAGTGTTAAATATGAGCCTTTTAGAATCAACTTGGGTTGGTCGAGTGGTTATCTCATTCGTCCGCTTAAGTAAGTGTCGGGAGTCCGAATCCCACCTTGTGCATGCAGCAACCATTAGCCAGCGACAAACCTTTAAATGGAACTCAGATCCGCGACAGATTAGTCCTTAACCAGTTAGGTTAAGAGATACCGTGGACAAAAAAAATATGAGCCCTTTAGTATTGTGTGGATGTGTTGTGATACTTAGAATTGAGCGTTCATTTGGCCAAAAAAAAAGGGATAAGTATTATTTTGGTCCCTCACGTTGAGGGTCGAAATCGAACCCGTCCCTAATCTAATTTTCGATTTAGAATTGTCCTTAACGTTTTTTTTCGTATTAAAATCGTTCTTTTTAATGGGGGAGGGGAAGGGAAAAGAAGAAGGGGAGGGTATTTTTGTCCAAAAAAATAAAAAGGACGATTTTAATACGAAAAAAAACGTTAAGGACGATTCTAAGTCGAAAATTAGATCAGGGACGAGTTTGATTCCGACCCTCAACGTGAGGGACCAAAACAATACTTATCTAAAAAAAACCATTATAAAACTTCTTGAACCAAAAAAAAAAAAGATTATAAAACTCTATCATTAAGTGTATTCAACTCATCAAATTTCTTCTAGCTTCCTACTCCGACTTGTATTTTTACTATTGTGTCTTTATTATGTGTAAACCAAAATGTCTCAAAAATCATTCCTGCCAATTCATTACAGCGATGAAATTTTATACAAAATACAAAATAGGTGAAAAAAATTTAATAAAGATATTGTATAGAAGTTGGTGACACTTTTCATTAAAAAAATATTATACTAATATCCTTAATGGTTATATTTTTCAATAAAAAACAGATTAACAATTTTGATATTATTATTATACTTACATATTTTTTTTTAAATATTATTATCTTACTCCTAGACGAATAACCTATAACTGTTTTATAATTTGTAGGCGGCTAATTGTTGCATGATACAATTACTGGTAATAACGCAATGATCATTATGTTGAGTAATATTGCATTGTCATTCTTGTTATCTAACGATTCATATGTTGAAGTATTTTGTCCTTTTAAAGGAGGTAATAGACGAAGTTCTTTAGATGTTGGTTGTAATAGGCAGTAGTTAAGTGACAAATATAGATGATAGGAGAATAATGTAGCATAGAGGTTCAAATTTGTATCAAAATATACTGTTAGAAGATTCCATGCAAAGAGATATCAAAAGCAATGGAGGTCTATTATATAGTATCAAAAGAGAAGTTGAGTATAAGATTTTGGAGAGTGACTAAGGGTGTGTTTGGGGTTTACGTTGAGAAAGAGAGAAGTCCGTTTGAGTGTCTTGAACGTTCCACTTTTATGTTTGGCAATCTTTTGGAACTCTCAACCTAGAAGTACTTACACTTCTAAACGTACGTTTATGAGAAGCAAAAATTTCTAGCTTATACGTTCACGTTGGAAAAGTTTGGTTATCATTAAGAAATTAGATGAGAATTTTTTTCCTTTTCTACCAACTTTATCCTTTGTTTTCTTTTATAAAAAAATGCAAATAACCATATAACTTTTACAATAGTTCTTTGTATATGTTTTTTGTTCCAATTTTTTTTTCATACAAATTTATTTCAATCACGCTCCAGATAAAAAATTTATTGTTTTTTGTTTATATAAATTTTTTTTCTATCCTTTATTATACTATATTTATGTTGTGTATAAATTTTTTTATTTTTTTATTTGGTTTTATTCGTATGAATTTTATTTATTTTTTATTATATATTTTTATATAATATATGTTGTTGATCGTAATTATTATATACGATGTTTGCATGTTTTTTTCGTTTTTATTGTACTTCTTTTATGATATCTCGTATTATTTTTTATATATTTTATTAGTGTTTTATCATGTCTCTTAATAAGATCTATTCAAATATTTAAAGTAAAATAATAGAATAATCTAAAAAATTATTTAAATTGATGTCTCTTTTAGTAATTTTTCATCTAAAAGTGATTTTGAGTAGTATAATCCAAACAACATTTATTTTACTATAATCCATTTTGATATAAAAATTGCCAAACATAAATCACGTTAACACAAATTTACTTTTTATCAAAAACAAATTTGTAAAATCAATTTTATACAAACTATAGTTTGCAGTTTGCAAACTGTAATCCAAACACACACTAAGTATTCCATACAATGCATAAATTATGAAAATGGATGTGAATAGAACATACACGTGTCTTATTGTACGTTGTAAATAGAAAAAGTGAAGTAAGTAGCTACAATGTTCTTCAATCTTGTCAGCAAACATCTTTAGGATGGGACCATCCAAAGTCATTACTCAGGCTAGCAGACCCAACCATTGATTTTTGAGAACCACTTTGAATACAAAGCTTTTTACAGAAATATGGCTTGCAAAGAATAGAACAATTGGTAGGATTGAGAGGAATCATAAAGTGAGCTTTCAAGATGGCTGTTTGCAATGCAAATATATTTGAGAGTTAAATTTTTAGGTAATCACAAAGTTAGATTCTCATCAAAATTCTCTTTAGGAATATGTGTATAACTAACTACTTAACCTTGCCATAAACAAGACTTATAATGTGGTACAAAGATATTATTTCTCTTATATTTAAATATATTGGTAATTATTATATTTATTTTATTATTTAAAAGAATCCGTTAAACCTTAGTTGTGTCTACCCTAATTTTCTTTTCACAGTTCTTGTTACCATATGACTTACTTCCAAAAAAAAAAGCAATAGCCATTAAACAAGTTGTCATCCTAATTAACGACCGGTCTACACCAATTTCGATAGTCAAATGCATGGTACACATTGATTCGTCCAAGAGATCTTTAGACATTGCCTTAGGAATAAGCCAAAATAATTCTTTTGCTTTTAATCCACATTTTCCTACGTCAAATAATAGAAATTGCAGTGAAAGATGGAGATCCATGTGCTATGTGGAGTGCATGTCAAACTCGAAAACCAATCTATCTCACAAAAATAAAAATATCAATTTTTTCTTCTGTTCTTTTTTTTTTTCTGCTGTTGACTCACGAAACAAAATATGCAAGTTTCCTTTGTTGGTATAACTTTTGGAAGAATTTTAAGTGTACCGAAAATATTTATATTTTAATTGTTTTAATTATTGATTTGAATTATAAAATATATAAATAATATATATTAATTAAAATTAACAGTTAAAATAACTGGAATACTAATATTTTTGATACACTTAAATTTTTTTTTAACCTTTATATATGCACTACTTCAAAAACGTAGAATAGGTAATGATGTGTTTAAACTTTAAATTAGAGAAATGTGTTATTTAATTTATTTTTATAATGGTAATTATTTTGGTACTTAAAAGACAGTATTTAAAATATAAAAACTTTTAAATATTTAAAATTTATTATAAAAAAAATAAATTAAACAAAATTTAAACATCAAATAATAATGATAAAATTCACCAAATATTTTCGTATTTCACATTTGAGAAAATACCGAAATAGAGAAATGGATTTAGTATTTGGATGTTTTAACAATATATAAATAAATTATTTATGTATTATATAAATAAAGAAAAAAGCTGAAGAGCTAAAATAATTTATTATTTTTTCTATATTTTTTTAGTCTAATAATTTAACAATATATTTTTATTTTATATTTTTAAATAATGTTAATTAATTATTAACTAAAAATAATAAATTTTATTAGTCGTCTAGCATTTTTTATAAATAAATTATTTTCTTGTCAAAATATGATATCAGTACAAATTAAAGACAAAAAATAAATTTCAAGAACTTTCAAATTTCATACTATAGATATAATTTTATATATGAAGGAAAAAAAGAAAAATGACAATTTTTTTCACATTAAAAACCGTAGAACCTTAACCTGTTTGTGTAAGGTTAGATTGAGAATGATTGTAGTAGAATGTTGACAATAACAGCAAGATTTAAGAAGAAATGCACTCTGATTTTGTGGTAGAAGCAGAACTTGAATGCTTTTATACGATACTCAACTTCGTCATGTTATGTATAGAGGAACTCTTCTCTAATTTTTTTTTTTATAAAAGGACAAATGTGAGATAATGCTCTTGAGTTTGATTTTCATCTCAATTTTTTATCCATAGTTGGGAAAAAAAATTTTGGGTGGGACTTACTCTCAATCGTAAACTATTTCAATTTTCATTTACAATTTTCATTCCAAACAAACAAGGAAAAATATATGTTTTTCCTCTCACTTCCTTCCTTTTATTTTTCTTCTATTGATTTTCAGTCCAAACAAAGAATGCCTTAATGATACATCATATGCATGAGTGTATCAAAAATAAAAATATAGCTCTATCTTATGTTATGTTTTTCACAAATATTTTTGAATATTATAATGTGAAATTTTTCTGCTGAAATTGCTGAGAAGTGTAACTCAATGTTAAAAAAAATTATTGAAAGGGACAAAGACAAAATTATTCAAGAGCGATACATTCGGATAATACAACTATTTGCTTCTCAAAGGGATCCAAACTGAAGATTCTTACTAGCATTATATAGGATAGGCTTTAAGATTACTGATGAAGAAGGATTATACCGGTTTATAATTTCTCAATAGAAAATAAGTGATTCGTTGTAAGCATAGTTCAAACTGGTGATGGATTCTCTTATCAAAGTTTAATTAAAGATTTTGTCACAATTCAATTCAAATAACCGGGAGTTTGAAATTTCGGGTCGTTTTTCCTCGGACTATGCGAACTTGGTTTCCACTTTTGGTTGTGAAATAAGGGGGATTTTCAATCGTGGAGTAGAAAATTAAAAAGAACTAAAGAATAAAAGAACTAACAATGGATCAAAAGACAATTAATGCAATTTAAAGGAAAATAAGATCAAAATTAGTGAAAATGTGATAAATGCGTAAAAGAGCCTTGACTTGGGAATGAGAATTAAGGAATTCTATTATTATCACTACCACAACTATGACAATTATGATGAGTTAATCTCACTTTGTCAACTGTAAGACCCGTGAAATTAATAAATAAGTATTAAATAAATAAACTATTATTTAAAAAAATTAAAAAGTAAAATTTTATAGTTAAATGAAGTAGAGATAATTAAAACATGAATTTTGACACTAATTTTAAAGAATTTAGCCCAAAATTAGGCTAAACCAGTTTAACCGGGCCCATGGCCTAACATATAAAAGAGGGAACTCAGCCCATCTTCCTCATTTCTTGATGAGAGGCACGCTGAAAGCTGAAGAGAGGGAGGAGAACGCAAATTTTCTGATTACGTAAGCGATGCGCCCTCTGTTTTAAACTTTCTTTCAAAGGTTCCTTGTTATAAAATTTCTTTCAACTATTATTATATATATTTTTACTTTTAGAGGTCGTAATACCTTGCCACCTCAGTTTTATGACTTAAGTATAAGACTCTATGTGGTAGGATGTTACATTATGGTATCAGAGCAGTTTGTTCCCATAGAGCCTGGGAAATAGACTGATTATAGTTCTGGGCATACTCTGGGTGTGTGTACATGTTATTTAGGATGTCTGCTTGACATACATAGCATGAATGTTCATGAGCATACTTTTGGAGATTCGAAGTACTAGACTTGAGATATTAAGATTGATCACCTTAATATCGATTGTTCAGTATGGACAAGACCCAAAATGCATCTCGTGGACGCGAGTGAGGTGGTACGATTGATTCTATGGCTGCTGCTATACGAGCTACTGCTGACAAGAATGAAAAGTGTGAGTGTGTGATTTAGATTATAATGGGTTGAATCAGACTAAGAGATTGAGAAATGTTTAGTGTTTGAGACAGTGAGAAAGATTTGAGTTTGTTTTTATTTGGATGGAAACCTTAAAGGGTAAGAGAGAGTGTAGTTACTGAGAAAGAACTAGACGAAACTAAGAGTGAAACAAATGGATATAACTTAGGCTTGAATTTGGTTAAGTTTATGATCTTGTACATGAGAATGGAGAATGTGAATTAGTGTTTGAATTGATGTTGGAGAATAGCAGAATGAATGATATGAGGTCGATTGAATTTGAGGAAGCATACACAAATATTCGAGAGCAAATTTTTTCAGGCGAAAATTTCTGTTAGGGGATATATAGGATGTAAGACCCATGAAATTAATAAATAAGTATCCAATAAATAAATTATTATTTAAATAAATTAGAAAGTTAAATTTTATAGTTAAATGAGGTAGAGATCATTAAAACATGAAATTTGACACTAATTTTAAAGAATTTGACCCAAGATTAGGACGAACGAGCTAAACCGGTAACCGAGCCTATGACCTAACATATAAAAGAGGGAACTCAGCCCATCTTCCTCATTTCTTGATGAGAGGCACGCTGAAAGCTGAAGAGAGGGAGGAGAATGCAAGTTTTTCGATTACGTAAGCGATGCGCCCTATGTTTTAAACTTTCCTTCAAATGCTCCTCGTTATAAAATTCTTTTCAACTATTATTATATATATTTTTTACTTTTAGAGGTCGTAATATCTTGTCACCTCAGTTTTATGACTTAAGCATAAGACTATATGTGGTAGGATGTTACATCAACCCCTAACATCGAGGAATAAGTCAAGCAAGTATAATTGACCTTAATCCATAAGTCCTAGCTCATTTACTTATTAACTTAGTAAAAAACTAGCGTTAATGGAAACAAGAGCCAACTAACAACCCAAGAATTACCACTAAATGTCGAACATTATAACTCTAGTATCCTAATTACTCATTACCCAAGACAAGGGGTAAAAATCTACTCAAAATCTATAGTTGGTGTTTTCCCAAACACCTTGTGGGCGTAAAAACAAAACATGATAAATTGCAAAAGATAATGGAAACTAAAATCAAACTATGAACAAAATTAATAGTAGAAACTCAATCAAGCATATATAAATCATAAAATACCAAAAGTATCAACAAAAATTCAAGAAACTAAATTTGGATATATTAACAAAGTAACTTGAATTATAAAAAAAATGTAACAAAAGTAGTGTAATTAAAGAGAAAAGTAAAGATTACTTACAAAGAAATAAACAAAATTTAAGATCAAAACTAAAATTATAAAATTATACTATGAACCCTAATTAAAACTCTAGGTGAATATTTTTTAAACTATACTAAAATTACTCCTACTCCTAATTATCTTGTAATCTATGTAAAATGTGCCTCCTAAGTGTATGTTCATTTTCCTTTAATATAGCCTTCAAATTGGCTTTAGCAACTCCAAAAATTGGGCCAAGAGGCCTCCAAATTCGCGAGCCATGTGATTTTTTAATGAAGTCATGCGCTGGGACTTGTGCACACGCATAGGAGGTTGTCGTACGCACACTTGAGTGTGTGCTTCTCTTTTGTTTTCTTCATGAAATCTCCTATTTTGCATGCTTCCTTCCACTTTTGCCTAATCATTCTTACCTACTGGACTTGGAATCACTCACAAAACATATCACGACATCGAATAGAATAAAAGTAGAATTAAAATAATCAATTTAAACACAAAAATACATATTTTCACATTTAAATTCAATATAGAGAGAAATCATAAAAATATGCTATTTTAGTAATTAAGTGTGAGTTTATATAATGAAATCCGTACAATTCAAGTAAAAAATTATCATCAAATATAAATTGATTAATTACTCTTAGCAAAGAGCAAACAAAGATGAAAGGTATGCCAAGTGTTTTGGTCTGGAGATAAATTTTTTAGATTATGAGATTTTTTTTTTAAATTTTATCTCATGTTTTTCTTTCATTTGACTTTAGATAATTATAATAATTCTAAAATACTTGCAAAACTTTGCAACTTTGGATCGTCTTCAACTTATCTTTTAAAAGTAGTACTTTGGTAATACAAAAAATTAGTTGAAGTTTGATAGAATTGTGAACTGGTTTTGTTCATGGACCTTAATAAGAAGGAGAAGAAGGCATGAAGCAACTTGTTTTTAAACGGAGATAGGACGAGGGACCATCACTACAAATTCTATTGCAATCCATAATCATATACAATCGCATTGTATGAACATAAAAAATTTTATACAAATCTATGATAGATTTGTTTATTCTGGTAAATTACTATTATTATATGTATAATCATTAAGGATTATATTACGGAAGTGGATCCTCTCAAATGAAAAAAAAAAAATTAAATGCTGTGAAGTGTTTAATTTAACTTTTCATTACTTTTTTTGGTTATTTAATTTTGGTCCCACTTATAGAATTAAAAGTGAGAGATCACACTTTATTCTCTTAAGTGTTTTTTTTTACCGAAAAAGATCCATTTTTCTATACTACATATACACTAAAATCAGTTATTAAAGTCAGTTATCAATATAAAATACATGTTGTAATATAAATACACATTAAAAATAAATTAAATTACATATGTATTTATATACAAATACATTAGTGGTTGATTTTAGTGACTGTACAAATAGTATTTTTGAATAATTAATTTTATAGTTATTTTTGAATATTTATAGAATACTTTTAACTTTACCTATGTCATAGTCGGTCCCAAATCTGAAAAAATAAATAGGGTTGTTTGGTGTTTGCAACTATTAACTTAAAACAATGTCGCATCTCAATACATGACTATGACGCAATGTAGTTCTTGAAGTCATATTGAATTGTATCAAGCTTGTGACAGCCAACATAAAATAAAGTTGTATATCAAAATATGGACACGACGTAATAATCTTTTGATGCATGTAGTCAATCTCATTTAATAGAAAAAGACTTTGTTAAGGTTAAGATAAGGTATGAAACACTTTTATATAACATATTTAACTTTTATATCTCATTTAACTTTATCTATGTCTACATAAGCAGTTTTAAGTCCAGAAAAATAAAAAGGATTGTTTGGTGTTTATAACTGTTAACTTAAAATAATGTTGTATCTTAATACATGACCATAATGCAATAACGTCCTTAAAATTATATTGGATTGTGTTAAATTTGTGATAGTCAATATAAAATAAAACCGCATCTCAAAATATAAACACGACGCAATAATCGTTTGATGCATGTAACTAATCCCAGCCATTTAATAGAAAAAAACTTTATTAAAGTTAAGATAAGGTATGAAATACTTTTATATAGCATAAAGTGTAAACCTAACAGTCTAACACACCCGAAGGCAGTTAGAAATCAATTCAAGTGGGTGATCAATTGCGATTTGATGTAGGACTTCTGAAGAACATCTTGTGTACACGTTATCTAATATATTACTAAGATATTTGTTTTCTTAATTAATAATTAATAGAAAAAATGTTATTTTAAATTCATGCTAGCATTTCGTTTTCAATTTTCGTTGCAATTGTGTATTGAATAATAGAAAACTAACATGAAACTTTTGGTATATTTCTCATTTATCTTAGCAGAAACTAACCAATCAAGACACGTGAACGAGTTACAAGTACATGGTCCAACCATGTGATTATCCCCCCCTATATATTTAAGAGTTTTATAAAGTCTTCTCCATTCTATAAACTTAATCATATAAAATTCTCATCATCACAAAACTATTCCTCCCATTCTGTGAATTAAGATTGCCAAACATTGAATTGAATTGGTTCTCCCATAAGTCAATTCTTTCATTTTCGTCGTTCAAATAACAAACAAATAAAATTATCATAGGCGTTAAAAAGATGGTCATATATAATTGCTTTTTAAAGACTCTTTTAAGATTAAATTGGTCAAGTGATTAAGTCATTTATTAGTTTGAATAAATATTATAAATTTTAATTTTATTTTTTTTATATAATAATTTATTAATTAATAATAAATTTTTTATTTGTTAGACCGAAAATACCACAAAAAAAAGTTAATACCTTATGATCAATAAATTTGTTCAGACAATAAATCTTACAAAAGATGGCAATCGAATTCCTTTTTCATAGAAATAACAGAAAAGGTCAACAATTTTAATTTAACAAGTGCAAATTACTTAAAACTCCTCACCAAGAAGTGGAGAAATACTGAGTTTACTTTTCAATTTAAAATATATCATTATTTAGATTTAAATAGATTGAACTTCAACTATAATAATGGACAATTTGGTAATATATATAGTTGTTGATTCTTGATTGTCCAACTATGATAGCGTAAGAAAGAACCATTTAATGAACAAGCTAAGTTTCTTGTTGCAAACCCTCGTACACAACTAAAAAATAACATATTATAGATAAATTTTTTAAACA
Source organism: Arachis duranensis (assembly GCF_000817695.3). NCBI lineage: Eukaryota > Viridiplantae > Streptophyta > Magnoliopsida > Fabales > Fabaceae > Arachis > Arachis duranensis. Next base: position 86,467,597 of record NC_029777.3, read on the forward strand.
GAATTTTATTATCGAAAAGATAAATTTTTGATAGATTTTTTACCGATAAAAAAATTAAAAAATTCTTTTAAAATATTACCGACAAATTATATAATTTGTCGGTAAATCTGTCTATAAAATTAAGATTTTAATTTTAAATTTATTATGACGAAAAATTTGTCTATAATTAATTATTAAATTTGGTCCAAAATTTAATTGCCCTAATATAAACACGATTACCAGATTCATTCGCACGAACTTTTAATTTGGCCCTTCATACCAATAAATCCTTTAGATACTGAATATTAATAAAATATTTTAGATATGGAATATGTTGGTTAATTCTTTTAGAGTATACTAATATATCATCTAAATAGATTATGGTAAAGTCTATATATGAGTAGAAAATATTATTCATTTTTTTTTTAAAATTTACTTAATGCATTTTTTAACTTTTGAGATATCACGTTTCATTTATAATGCCCAAAAAATATTATAAAAGATCGTTTTATATCTATCTTTTTTTTTAACTAAAATTTGATAATATTCAGACTTTAAATAAAATTTAGAGAAAATAATAGCATTAATTAATCTTTTAATTAAGTCACTTTTATTAGATAAGAGATACTTTATTCCATCCAAAATTTTATTTAAAAGATTGTAATTAATTACGGAAAAGCTCTGCATACAAGTCATTAGGGCTTGTATGCTTTACAAGTTCATTAAGCAATAAAACAAAAATACACGCTGCTCCACATACGTTGTATACACGCGCCATATAAGATCCCGCGTATATCTAACTACCAAATTTAAAAGATTTGTTTCCTTCTTCGTTTTCGTTATTTTGAGATTTGGTTGTTCTTCTTCTCGCGCCTCTTCCCTCCTTCTTCTTCTCCATCGTTCTTTTCCTCTCCTTTTCTCACTGGTATGTTCTTCGTTTACGTTACTTTCTTCTCTCTCTGCAACTCGAGCTTCATTTTCTATTTTGATTTGTTGTTTTTTGAAATCAAAGTTTGAACTCGTTTTGAAGATAATGGATCATTCAACCTCAGATTGTCAGCTGAATCCAGGCGAAGTGGATTATGAATTTGAATCTAACGAAGTTCCTGAGGTTTGATTTACATAGGATTAGTATGAATTTTCTTTCAGTAATTTGTATTGCATTGTGTAGTTGAAAAATTGATGAACATTGATTGTGAAACTAACACTTTAACATGAATCTGTCGACTCAATGTATTATTTTGTGATTAATTATCTGAAATTTATAGCAGACGCTCGGGTTTAGATCAGGTCTTTTTTGGGTGTATTTTTGATAGAAGTGTGGGTGTATCTACACTTTACTGGTTTTTTGTTATTTTTAATTGAGTTGTTGTTGTTCAGGTGTATTATATCAGACATGATTGGGTGTGTTTTTAGTTTTTGACATAGTGTATTCTGCAGCCTATGTATTGACAGTTTATGGCTTTAAAGGTCATTCTGTAGTTGAGTTGT